>NC_091803.1:48971249-49276606 GCF_041296235.1 Equus asinus
CTTCAGGCTGAGTCCCCTCCTGATTAAATAGGGCAAGGACAGGCACCAGCCCAGCAAGCCTCCGAGGTCACGCTGGCTGAGGACGGGTGGCCTGGACACCCTCCTTACCCAGCCGGTGTCCTGGCTGTCAGTAGGTACCCCATCTCCTTCTGCACGCCTGTCTGCTCCCGGCCCAGAGGCTGGGGTGCTCCCAAGGTCCAAGGAGCACCAGCCTCCTGGCATCCAAGTTCCTCTTTAACAGAACCCCGTTCTCCTTCAGGGACATTTTATCTCCAGGGGACGCCTTCCCTTCCCGCCTGTCCCTCCGCGGATGGAAGGTGTTCCAGATGCCCCAAGGACCTACAGAAGGCTGCCTTCGCTGCCACTCCATAGTCTCGGGATATTTTCTTTCCATCTGATAGAGAGGAATGTTCCAGAATGTGTAGACTGGGGGGCACACATCCCTGGGTTCTGGAGAGAAACATTCTAGAGGCCTGGCTATCCACACAGTGAGTCAACATAACTGGATTCATTTTGGAAAAAAGCCCCTTGAAATGTTTTTCTCACTGCCCTGCCTTAAAAAACAAAAACAAAACCAAACCCCAAAACCCTATTGATGTACACCAATGGAATCCCACAGAATGTTCTCTGCCTGAGGGAGGCTCTGGGTTGTCTCCGTTCCTTCTCGTGGCCGAGTTGCGTCCCCATGTGTGAAAATCCCGTAATTCACTTATCTGCTCCCGGGGCGTGCAGGAGGCTGTCCACCAAGAACCTTCCAGTCTCGTGGTGAACGTGGGTGTACATTCTGCTGGGTCCGCCACACCAGGGAACAGAACTGCCAGGTCGTAGGGCACCTGCATGCCAGCTTTGGGGGGCACTGCCATTTGAAACTGTTTTGAAATACAAGACCCCGGTTGCCCACTTCCTCACCAGCACTTGATATTTTCCCTCCTCTTAATTTCAGCCATCCCGGAGGTGCCACGCCTTTTAGAGAAGAGAGTTCGGCACATGCTTCAGCTGTTTCTTGATAACTCAAGGTCGAAATCATCAGCATTAGTCACTGTCCTGAGTTAAATAGCTCAGTGACACTCGGGCTGAGCAGACGAGCCCTCCCCGTGTCAGGCACTCAGCGCCCATTTCACAACAATTCACCAGGCACAGACGGCCAGACAGCGACCAAAGGTGCTCAGCTCCTGAGGCCTCATTTGTGCCTCTGGGCCTGCCGGTGGGTCTCCCGTGCAAACGGCCCTCGCCATCTGAGAAACGTAAAGGAGAAGGCGCCGATGATCTGAGCGTCCTGCTCTGGCCCCGCCCTGCCCATTTCTTTTTCCACGGGGCTGTCATCTGGCTTCAGGCTTTGAAAGAACTGACACTTGGCTTGGTCCTGTCTGGAGCAACTGTGCCCTGGCTGTCCCTTCATTCATTCACAGACTCCTTCGCTCAGCAAATACGCATTAAGCGCCTGGCCTGTGTCCGGGATAGCCTAGGTCCCATGTGGACGTCAGGCACAGCCACAGCCCCTGACCTGTTGAGCTCGTAAGGCCACCCAGGGGCACGTTGCCCACGTTAGAATGGGGCTGTCCTCCACCCCCTGCTCTCCCCCACAGCACAGAGTGAGTGTGTTTCCACAGACAGGCGTAGGCGAACCTCTTTGCCAGGGTGACCACCATCCTTGTTCCCCTGGGGCACGGGGGCTTCCTAAGACACGACTTTCAGTGCTAAAACTGGAAAGTTCTGGACAAACTAGGGTGACTTGGGCACCTGCTTATCAAGCCCTGGACCCAGAACTGTGAAGAGCTGCCCCTGGGTCCAGTCAGCAGCTCTGCCCACCTTGGGCATGGCTCAGACCAGCCCCTGTGCTCCTCAGGGCTGCTGCTCACTCAGGTTCAGCGAGAAAAGAGCTGGCTGGAGTGGCCCCGGGGGGCTTCTGGGGGCTGAGCGAAGGAATGAAGGATGATGTCGTTTACCAGGACCAACAGTGGGCGAGGGGGAGCTCACAGACCTTTGCTCCGAGACAAGATGCAGTGGAAACGTCTCAAGGAGGGGCAGCTTCCTCAGGAAGACTCCCTGACAATCACAGAGCAGGCTTGTCCGTGTGTGCTGCCCACCGTGCCCTGCGTTTGTCCTGGGTGACCCACTCCTGCTGCACCAAGGAAGGGCAGGCCTGGGTCGGTCTCCTTCTCCCTTAAAGCCCAGTATCTGGTGTATGATGGTCACTGGACGGATGGACAGATGGATGGATGGTAGATGGATGGATGGATGGATAAGTGAATGATAAATAGATAGATGGACAGATAGATGGAATGAAGAATGGAAAGATGGATGGATTGATGGATGAGAGATGAATATATGAGTGGATGGATTGATGAGTAGATGGCTGGATGGCGGGCTGGTTGGATGGATGGTTGGATAGGTGATGGATGGGTGGATGGATGGAAGGATGGGTGGATGGATGGATGGAAGGATGAATGCAAGGATGGATGCATGGATGGATGGGTGGATGGGCAGGTGGGTGGGAGGATTGGTGGAGAGCATGTCAGCCCTCTCCAGAAGGCTGACTTCTCGCTGAGGTGTGAGTCCTATTGTTTTATCTCAGTGACAGCTTTGGGTGCTCTTCATCGAGTGGCTGTTCCTAACCAAATCCTGTGCTGAGCACCTGCTCATATGCATCTCCCATGTTCCTGAGCACTGTTCCTGGGGATGTAGGGACCATTCTTCCCTTACAGACGGACCACTGAGGCCAGAGAGGCTGGTAACTTGTCCGAGGCCGTGCACCCTGGGGGACCCAAGCTCCCAGACACCAGGCACCATGCCTCAGGATGAACTTTGACCCTGCCTTGACACCCCTATCTCTGTTCGGGAAAAGGTAGAAGACAGGTTTCCAGAGCCAGGGTCACCCAGGCCCTCCGGCTACTTTCATCCCTCCCTCTCCTTTAGTGATCAAGTCCCTCAGAGGACCTGAGTGACCCCGGGAAGTGGGGGAGAGCGAGGGGAGGTTCCTCTTCTTTGGGGGTGATGCCCAGTGTGTCGAAGCCCCCTCAGTCTAACACACATGTTTGAGAGGGGACACACACAAAGCCATCAGGTGGAGGGTTGCAAAAGTGTTGAAATTGCCTCCCAGTGGTATCCGGGTACCTGACACCCAGAGGGACACTTATTACCTAGAAACAGGTGTGGTCACTTCTCCATGCATCCCAGACTTTGGGTGGAGCCCCCCTCTGCCCGGGGGCGCCCAGAGCTCGCCCTCTGCCTGCGAAAGGGGCCGTCCTCTGCTCCCCATGAGGGTCCCAGTGTCCCAGGAGTAGCCCCCTGGGACGCAGCCTTGCCACTAGCCCGGTTCCAGTCCTGGAACAAGAGATGCAACCTCGCACTCGTCGTCTGTCAGCCGGGGCTGCAGGAGCCTCCCTCCATGATCCGTGCAGGTCGAAGGAGAGGATGCTGCCGCGGCCTCTCCTGAAGATGTGCCACCCAAATCAGGCGCCGAGGCTCTGCAAGGTGTCCCAGTGGTGGTGTCGCTTGGCCCTTAACATCCAGCCCGAGAAGGGTTGTTGACTGATTGGCAGACACACCTTGCTTGTCCTCCAACATTCTCATCGCCCCTGGGGCAGGGGTGACCCCTTTCCCAGTCTGTCTGGGTATCAGCTCCTTTCCTCCTATCCCTGAGACAACACCCAAAGGGGAAAATGGACATTTCAAGAAGCAGCAGGAAGCCAGGGAGCCGGGGGTTGGGGGCGGTTTTCAAATCCAGCCCCCTGGGGGGCTGCCGAGTCACATGGATGGGACAGGGTGAGCCTCTCGTGGGCCAGGAGCTGTGGGTGGCAGGGCCCCACGATGCGCTCCTAATCCACAGGCTCTCTGTTGTTGTCCCCCCCGAGGAGTTCAATTTTCCTGGTGGGAGAGCCGGATCTGTGGGTGGCACTCTTCCTGGTGACGTCTAAATAACCATGACAGCAGCCGCTAAGGATGGTGGAGCCGGGCGCGGGAAGAGTTTCTCCTGGGTCTTCAAGGCTCCAGGTCTCTCTCCTCCTCCCCCTCCCTCCCCTCTTTCCCCTTTCTCCTCCCCACCCCTGCCTTCTGCTTCTCACAGTGTGGGGAGCAGCCCCACTGCCGGCCTCTGTCCCCCGAGCCGGGACGTGGAGTCCAGGGGCCAGAACACCCACCCCAAAGTCCCCTCTGCGTCTAAATATTTACTGCTGTGTCTGCACACAAAAATTAATACACCGATGTTGTGGGCCGATCCCCACTGCCCGCCTGGCCTTTGGAGAGTCAGGCCGCGGCCCGCCCTGGCGGCCACAATGGCAGCGCCCACAATGCAACTCAGAGGCCGGCTGGTCGCGCATACAAAGCACCCGCCCGGCCATTATCATTCTGGAGCCGAAATCCACCCGGCGCGCATCTCCTCGGTCATTCAGCAGCCCCTAATGACATGTCAGTTCCTTGCCCTGCTATTTTCTGTCTAATTAATTCTTTTATTGTGCACCGGATAAAGACAGACAAAGACTTCCCGGCAATAATGATTCATTAAAATGCAGCGCCTTCGCCCGGCCCTGGCCCCGCACCAGCCGGCTGCTCTCCCCTCCCGGTCCGCGCCCCTTAACCCTTTGCAGATCCTGCAGGCCTGGCTACTGGCCGCAGCCGGGCATGGGGTGCTGGCCCCGCCTCGGCCCTGGGGGAGCAGTCGAGGGGGCTCCTGCAGCTGCCCCAGAAGACTCCGACCTGCCCATTAGGGGGCCTCTTGGAAAGGCCTTGTGAAGGTCTCTCCATCTCTCCTGGCAGCCTCCCAGAAGCCGAGCCCTGGGTTCCAGCCCCAGCCACCTGGGGAAGGCAGGGACCAGGGAGAGTCGGGGGACTACCACACACAGGACGCTGATGGAGACAGTGCAGCCTGGGCGAGGAGGCAGGGAGGCTGCCCCGGCCTCCACCCGCTGTTGTGCAGCTGAGCCGAGGGAGGCGACAGGTCACTGTGAGGCTGGGGGAGGCCAGGGATGAGGAGTGAAGACCCCAGAGGTCCAGAGACAAGTCTGCCAGCAGGATGGGGCAGGAGGTGCCTGTCACATGTGTTTGTGTGCTGGCCTCGGTCATGCCAGGTTAATCCCCAGGGCACCTTGCTGAGGTGCCATCCTGTGGTCACGGGGGGAAACTGAGGCACAGAGAGGTCAACTGGCAGGTGGCAGAGCTTCCAACCACTGGCCCACCTGCCCTGCTGCGGGGAGGCTTGGAGGACACCTTGGTGCAGCAGGAGGGACCCCAGAGGTGGAGGCCGGAGAGATGGCACCCAGGCCCCAGCCTTGGGATGCACACTTTCTGCCCAACTCACTCTTGCTTAATTTTCTTACTGGAAAACGCACCTTATTTTGCAGATGAGCAAAAGGAAGCATCATGCTATTGGAAGCAGGAATAAAACTGCCAATCGTTGCTCTCCGGCATCTGTGCAAAATGCTCAGTCACAGGTGGGTCCTGATCTCACCGAGTCCCCCCAACATCCCTGGGGGTCGTTCCCATCTCACAGGTGGAGAAACCGTGGCTCCCAGAGGGAAGCCAGGTGCCCCAAAGCCAGCCAGAAGCAGCAGAAGACAGGATGCCCCTCAGAGCCTGGTTGCCAGGGGTCGCCAGTGTGGGGAGCGGGCAGTGCCAGGCCTCCGTCTGCTCTCTGCTCCAGGACTGTCCTTATGCAAGGGTGGGCCCAGCCCCGTGTGCGTTTCCACTTTGCTCCTTGCCTCCCCGACTTTTCTTCTCTGAAGCCTCCTGCAACCCTGGGGAAGCCCCAGGGTCCCCACAGCCCCATCCTGGGAAGACATCGTCTGTAGATCTGCTCCTCCTGGGCACAGGGGACCCCAGAATCGGGCAGGCCTTGGCTCAGGCTGAGATGTGGCAGCAGGAGGCTCTGAGAGACAAAGTCTCTGACAAGGCAGACGGCAGATCACTCTCCTCCCCTCCCCCGACAGCTCTCAGGAATGTCGAGGGTCCCTGGGGGAGGGGACCACGGTGGGACTCTGTGGCTCCTGGGCACGCCCTGGGCTGGGGGCAGCAGGTGGTCAGGAGGCCACAGCCACCTTGCCTGCAGTGGCCAGCTCCACCGCTACCACGTCCTCAGGATGGAGCCAAGGCTGCAGCACAGGCTTCGGGGAACAGGGCAGAGGGCTCATCCCAACAGGTGAAGCAGGCGCCCCAGAGAGGGAGCTGCCTTTGGGGGCAGAGTGTGGCTCGTCTCCTTCCCTCGGGAGTGATTCCTGGCCCTGAGTGCCTGGTGGGGGTGGCCCCGTCTCCCTTGTCCCGGGGTCTACACTGGCCCAGGGTGGAAGGTTTGGCACCACTGGCTCTGCAGCCCTGAGAGTGGGTTCTGGTCACACAGGTTTCTCGTGAAGCCTGGTGGAAGGTGTCTGAGGAAGCTGTCCACACAGGGTGGTGAGGGCTGGTCCAGTGTCCGGTGGACATGTCCACCACCCAGAAACATGTTTTCCCCCAGCCCCAATGCCGTGGACAGCAGCCCCTGCTAGCCTGGTCGGCCAGAGACGGGGTCGACAAAGATCCTCCATCCTGGGCTGGCTGGAGGCTCCGGACCAGACTCTGCGGGGGAAAGATTGGGGTCCAGACATCAGGCTGGGCCCCGGGGTCTGTGACAGCCAGCCTGGGTGCTGTCCCCCTAAATGTGGCCTAAAGCTGCAGCAGGCTGGATGGGTCCTAAGTCTGACCCCTGGGACCGGCCTGGTGCATGGGGCTCAGCCTCTCACGTCAGCTGCTCCAAGGACACTAGCCCTCCCAGGGCTGACAACCACACCGGCCGTAAACTCACACCAAACCGAAAATCTGCTCCCGAAAGCCGGTGTCGGCCCAGGAAGAGCGTTTGTGTGCGGGACCAGAAGGGGCTTTTCCAGTCCATCGGAGTGGGGCTGGACCCTAAACACCATTTCCCCTTTCTCTTGGACCAGGGCAGTCTGTGCAGCTGAGATCAGAGGCAACACACTCTGTTCTGGGCGAGTAAGTGAAAAATGAGGAACTTTTCGCACCAGCCCATCCCTGGGATGGGCTGGTGCGACGCTCTCAGCAGGAATGGGGCTCCCCACGAGCTTGGGCAAACACCCCTTGGACTTGGGGCTGGGTGGGGCCGAGGCCGGCCTTGTGAATAAAATTGTCAGCTGAGAGCTCGCCAGAAAAACCCTCACCAGTTGGAGGACCAGGGCAGCCCCGGGACCCCTCCCAGTGACCCTAATCCCTTTGTGTCCACCCTTTGCTGCCTGTTCAGAGCATCACCAGAGACCCCACATTCTCGGAGACAGAGACCCCACAACTCCCAGGGCCCTTGGCCGTGGGCTCAGCTTCTGGTGCCTGAGAAAGCTCTAACGGGGAAGACACCAACCAGGCACCGGAGAGGGGAGGTAGTCCCAGGAGGGGCAGCGATGAAGCGCAGGACAGTGGTGGCCGTCCTTCCTCTTCCTGAAGCTTCACTAGCTCAGATGTAGGAAGCCCATGGGAGGCTCGCCTGGGACCCACGGGGGCTTTCAGAGCAGGGCAGGCCGCTGGGAGAAGGGCTGGGACCCGGGGAGTTAACACGCAGGAGCCCCGCCAACTCCAAACAAAACTGGCAGCGCCTCGGGCCTCGGGAACCTGGCAAGACCGGAGCGAGTCCCGGAGCAGCACAGGGGCAGCCGTGCCCACTCTGTCAGCAGGCCTGACGCCCGGGGTTTTCCTTGGTTTGGGGTGTCAGTGCAGCAGCTCAGAGGGCCATATGGACCTGGACAGCCCTTGGCTGGACGCAGGACGGGCTGGGCCATTTCCACGCAGGCGGCGGGCTGTGAAGGCCATGGGCATCTCTGAGCCTGGCTTTTGGCAGCCCCCTCCGAGACCCCTCCTCGCCTGAGAGGCTTGGCACGCCCCGGACCTCGTAAACCCGGCAGCTCTTCCCAAAGTCTGCTCTTGGCAGGCCCTGGACATGGCTCCCCAGCGTGAGCGAGGGACGAAGCTTGAACTGCAGCCACACAGGCGGCTGGGCAGGCGAGGGGACGGGGTGGGTCCCCCCCTACCCGGGCCACCCCGTTAAAATCACAGAGGCAGCTGCCTTGTGTGTTTGCCTTCACGTGGGGAGCTGGATCCTCCTGTGTCCGGACGCATCTCCAGTCTGCACAGCCCGGAGGCGGGCACCCAGGCGCCGTGATGCCCTGCATGGCCGAGGGCGCGTGTACCGGGGAGACCCAGCCCAGAGTGAGGCCCAGCCCAGGGTGAGGCTGCCCCTCGCTTGCTGTCGCTCCCCACAACCGTTTCTCCCTAGAAACACTTTCCGCCAACAGACAACCCTGCCCGGTTCCCGCAGGGCGGCTTTCTTCCAGCTCCCAGTCTGGCTCCGTGCCAGCGCCCGAAAAATGCCGTCAGCCACCCAGGGACAGGCTCTGGGATTTGCTGGGAGGAAACCACAGCCCAGAATCTGGCCCATCTGGACCCATTCTGCCTACTAAGGAGGCCCCCCCCGGGGAAGGAAGACTATCGCTGGCTTCCTGGAGGTTTCTAGACCCACGGTGTTCAAATTCAGACACAGCACCTGCGGGTGGGGTGGTCTGGCCGTCCACTGGGACAGGGAGCTGTCTCCACCCTCGGTGTGGGTCTGAGTCTGGCTGGCCGGGGGCTCCAACTATCCACGTCCTCTGAGGGGGCTCGGGGTGAACCCTCGCAGAACCCCACTCCTGTCTTGGCCAAGCCCTTCAAAGAGGGACCCCAAGGCCCTGGAGCCCCACATCCCGCCCCCCACCCCCAGCCGCCCCTGCTTACGGAAAGCAACACACAAATTGCAGCTCACGTAGATAAAAAGCGTTTTTTTTTAATTTTATCAAATCGATCTGTACAAAAGTTAGCTTTGCTTGGTCAGAAAGTAGCGAAACACAGCAGGTAAGTGACAGCGAAAGTCCAAACTCGACACCAAAAAATAGATGGCGTAAAAACGGGTTTGCTATAGTTCCTTGCCCCCAACCCCAGAAAGAGATAGGCCGAAAAAAAAAAAAAAAAAAAGAAAAAATTTTTTTTCTTCTAGAAAATGGTAGGAAAAAATAGAAAAAGTAAAAAGGAGCAACATCTCAGATGTCTTTCAATTGACAAAGTCTTAAAGGCACAAGTTTCCGTGAAGTAGGCGGTTATCTTTGCTCAGCACACAGCGGAAGCAGGCAGGTCAGTCAGGCGTTACTCACCTAAAACTAAGAATCTAAACTCGCTTAGTGGAGAAGGTTTCAGTTTCACAGCTTGGAGGTGGCGCCTGGTTCCTAAGAGCCGGGATTAACGCGTTTTGCAGCCATCGCGTCCTCCCAGGAAGTTCCCGTCTCTACCGCTTGGCACCAGCGGTGGGCAGGGGGGAAATTCAGCGACGCCCACACCCGCTAAACCTCAACTTCATCCGAGGTGCCGGGGCCCCCAACCTGATCAGAGACTATGAGGCAGATCCTTTTCCTCCCTCAGGGGCCCAGCCGCCCCCCCAGGGGGCCTGGAGCTCGGGGACCTCCGCGGCACCCCCAAAATGCCCAGGGCAAAGGCCCTAGGCCCCCTGCCGTCCTCGCCCTCCCCCTCGGTTCCCCGGCTTCCGTCTTGTCTTAAATTCTAGTCTCTGCACAAATCAATTCATTAATTACAGATAAAATAATACAGAACATAAATACATTTTAACAGCTTTCAAAACCAAACACGTTTAAGCTTCAAAAATAAAAATTAAAAAAATAAAATAAAAGGAGAGAAGTGTTAGTCACAGCCAAACCTCGCTCAGGAGAACCCTAGCTACAAGGATCACCCGGATCTGATGGGCTGGTCCCCACAGGTGCTCCTGCAGACGCGTGCCCACCAGGCTGCGGGTGCCCCCCTGCCGTGGGGATGTCGTCGTTGGTCCTGGGGTGTCTCAGTGCCAAGGCTGGCCAGGACCTCGGAAGGCAGGTGGCCGGAGACCCCTTGCCCCTTCCCTCCTTTTGTCCTTTGGGCTGTGCCTGCCGCTTTGCGCCCACCGAGGTACAGAACAAGGTGCCGGTGTCTGTGCAGAAGAGGACCCAATGGCCGTCCTTCGTTTCGGAGTTACCAGTCCCCACAAAGAGAGAGAAGGAAAGGAGGGCTGTGTCCGTTGATGGGAGTCTGGAGATCTGCAGGCAAAGTGGCCTGGGCTACAAAGCCAGCTCCCCGCAGACCCCAGCAGGCACTGACGAGCCGTGCACACCGAGCGCGCCTCTCCTCTGCTCCACGCACACCTTCCCGAGGGCCTCCGAGGCCCCAGCCGTCTTCGCCAAGATAAAGTCCGCCTCAGCCGACAGCCGACGCGGGCCCCTCCACGCGGCCACAGCGCCCTCAGGGTCTGGTCAGGGTGGTGTACACGGGCTGATCCCAGTTACTAGGGGGGCTGTGGGCAGGCGGCACGGAGAGCCCGCTAAGCAGGGGTGAGGCATAGGGCCGGCGGGACGAGTGGAAGTAGGGGTGCTGGTAGAGGCTGGCCGGGTAGCCGGGGTACGGGCTGTAGTAGCTGGGGGCCTGCAGGTCAGTGTAGTCGCACTGAGAGCTGGTGAAGGAGCTGGCGGCCGCGGCGGGGGCAGCCGTGGTGACGCTGGCCTGGGCGCTGTAGGAGCTGTAGTCGGCACGGCCTGGGGAGTCGTGTGACTGGTCACCGTAGTGGCTGGGGCTCAGCTGCTCCGTCTTGATGTGCGGCCGCGGGGGGCCTGCCTCGGTAGGCGACGCCGAGGCCGACGGGGCTCCCTTGTGGGCCCACACGGGGGACGCTCCGATGCCGGAGTGTGAGTAGGAGGTTCCCCCGTAGGAGCCGGCAGCGGTGGGCTGGTCTGCAGGCAGGGCCGAGTGGCCGTTGAGGGGCAGGTACTGGTCAAACTCGTGGACATCGAAGGTGTCCATGTTGCCGATGACCTCGCTGCTCAGCTCCGAGATGTCCACGTTGCTGAAGTCGATGTTCTGGCGCCCGCTGTCCACCAGGCGGCGGCCTTCCAGCTTCAGCTCCTGCTTGCCCCCGTGGTGCAGGTCTGTCTTGGGAGTGGTGGGCGGGGTGGGCGGCCCGTGGGTCTGCCCTGGGGACAGAGCACATTTCAGGGATGAATGCCTCTTCTGTGGGGGGTGGGGTGGGGCTGGCAGGGCCGGCCAGGCTGGCGAGGCGCGCACGGGAGGAAAACCAGCCCCGCTAACTGAAGGTAGGAATCAACGGCTTTTTGTTCCTGTACGTTTCCCAGAAATTCCAGCAAAGCCAGACCCAGACCTCACGCCTCGGCCGAGGAAATTCCGTGAAGCACTGTTCTGGGGGAAGACCTGGGGCCATGAAGGCCCCATGGCGAAGACCACAGTGGGAGAAGGAGACCCCAGCCCAGTGCACACGACGACAGCGCAACCCACACAGAATCTGTTTTCCCCGAGAATGCTGGCTTTAGCCAACTGGACCGAGACTGTTTGGCTGGCCAGGACTCCACTCTGGCCAGTCTCATCCTGAGCGGGGGCTGACCACCACGCGGGCAGTATGACTGAGTCCTGGGTCAGAACCAGCAAGAAAGCCAGGGGACGCAGAAACACCTCGGGCAGGACAGAAAGCAGCAGGTCACAGGGCAAACCATCATACCCTCGGTGTCCAGAGGGGGCTAAGCAGGCGACCCCCACTGTGTGCGTCAGACACGGCTGCTACCTGGGGTCTGGGGACTTTCTTGGGTACCCAAGGAAGGCCTGATTCTCTCGAGGGTGCCTGCCCCCAACCCCCTTGCTCATCTCAGCCACGGCCAGAACCCCTACTTCTCCCACTGGGGAGTGTCAGAGGCTGGTGGCCCCGGGAACCCACCTGCGTGGTCGCCATGGTGGTGCGTGTCACCGAGGCCCGAGTCGCTCTTGTACACGGCTCCCCCGGGGTGGTGGCCCAGCTCAGTGCCTGAGTCCCCGTCGCCCTGGCTCTTCACGCTCTTCCTCCGGCGCGGCTGGTACTTGTAATCCGGGTGGTCTTTCTTGTGCTGGACCCGCAGCCGCTCGGCCTCCTCCACGAAGGGGCGCTTCTCGCTCTCGCTCAGCAAGCTGTAGAGCAGAGGGCAGAAGCAGGGTGGCGGGGTGCCCAGGTGGCGCTGGCAGGGGACCAGGACGACCCCCACCAGGGAGGCCTGCGTGCATTCCCAGGCCTCGGCGGCCACCAGGCAGGCACTCCCCCCTCGCTGAGGACAGGAGGGCTCAAGCTGGCCGGCCGTTTGCTGAGGTCTGTGCTCATCAGGGTCACAGGAACAAGCCAGAACAAGACCCGAACCTTTCTGTCTCCACTTTTCCCCTCCTCCTTCCCCTCTCGCTGAGCTGTCTGTCCTCTCCCTTTGGGGTTTCCAAGGCAGGCGGGGGAGGAGGGCAGGACAGAGCTGAGAAGACACTGGACAAAGCGAGACTTCCCGGGAACCCGGCGGGACTTCACCGGCAGCTGATCTTCCCAGACCTCTGGAAACACTGGTGAAACCCAGTGGTCCTCACTGAAGCTCTGAACACACACTAGCCCCTCAGACCCTTCCAGAAGCTCACCGGTAACTGCCTGCGGGACTGGGCTTAGGGGCAGAGAGGTACGGGCTGCCGCGGTCCACAGTGCCCAGACCAGAGACAGGCAGGAGCACAGAAGACATTCACGCCAACTCTGAGCACCCACTGACACAGAGAGGAGTGAGATGTGGGGAACCAGCACCCCAAAGCCAAAGCTGTCCATGGTAAACCCAAGCGGAGAGCATTGGTTGGGGTGGGCTGTCCTGAGCAGCAACTCTGTCACTACTTTCTGCAGAACCAACCAGCTTCCCCAGGCCCCAGTGTGCACAAACCTTGTCTCTGCTGGACACCACTTCACCCCACTCCCTCCCTGCTGCGGGGTGCAGAGGTGGCAGGGGAGAGGAAGAAGCTGTGGGGATGGTGACATGCACTTCCTCCCCCCGCGTTCTGGACTCCCTCCGAAAGGTGGTCGGAGAGTGAGGGGGGAGCCCTTTCCAAGGAGGGGGCACCTCGAGAGAGCAGCGCACTGCTGGAGGCTGTGTCCTGCTTCCAGAGAGAAACCACCTTTCCTCGGGGGCAGGGACAGGCCACCAGGATCTGGGGCCACTCACAGCTGGGGTCTCCAACTAGGCATGCCAGCCACTGCCTTCAGCAGGCTGTTCGCGGACTCTGGGAATGTGCTGGGCGGTTGCACACTCCTCCCGCTGCCCTCCACGGGCCCTTCTGAGTACCCCGTGCCTGGTCCCAGCTGGCCAGAGGGGGTTTTTCCACTAGGACTCGCCCTGGGAACAGCCACTGGGAGCAGGGCCGAGGCCGGGCGCGGTGCCACCTCCTCGAGCCCCCGCGTACCCCAGGACCCGCTCCCAGCCCGCGGGGCCCGGGCCGCCGTCCCGCCCTGGCCCGGGGACGTGCACTCACCGCCACAGCTTGCCCAGCGTCTTGCTGAGCTCGGCGTTGTGCAGGTGCGGGTACTGATCGGCCAGCTTGCGGCGCGCCGCCTGCGCCCACACCATGAAGGCGTTCATGGGCCGCTTCACGTGCGGCTTGGCCTTGAGCGCGCCGCCGCCGCCGCCGCGCACCGGCATGGGCACCAGGCTCCAGTCGTAACCTTTGAGCACCTGCGACACGGCGTCTCGGATGCAGGCCGGGAAGCGCTCGTCCGCCGCTTCGGCCGCCTCGCCCCGGCCGCCGCCCCCCGCGCCTGCCGCGCGGCCAAGGCCCTCGGAGCCGGCGGGCGACGGCGGCGCGTCCGAGTCCGAGTCCTCCACGTGCGACATGGAGCTGGCGGTGCCAGACGGGCTGCAGGGCGGCTGGGCGCGGGCCTCGCTCATGTCCAGCATCGGGGCCGCGCGCGGAGGGGCGCGCACCGGGGACGCACACCGGGTTCGAGGCCCGGCTGCGCTGCGGCCGCTCTGGGACCTGAGATGGCCGCGCGGTGGCCCGACCTGCGTCGTCGCCGCCGCCGCTGCCGCCGCCCGATCCCGCGCTCCCGCCGCCGCCGCCGCCGCCGCCGCCGCCGCCGCCGCCGAGGCTCAGTCCCGGCGGAGGGACCCGCAACAAGTTTCTTTAAGCGGAGGCCGCGAGACCCCGCCCCCTGCCCGGCTCCCCATTGGCCGGCGCGCGCTCCGCTGCCCCCGGGGGCGGAGCTTGGAGCCCCCCGCCCCCTCCCCCCACCTTAAAGAAAGCGCCGCGAATCCCCCGGCGCCCCCTCCTGCCCCGCCCGGCGCGGCACCACGTGGGGCCCGGCGCGCCCGGCAGCCCAGGACCGGAGCCCGGGCTGTGCACGCGCCCTCCCGTTCGCCTCGCCACGCCGTGGGCCCCCCTTCCAGGAGGAGCGGGAAGGAAACAGGGGTCAGAGAAGGGAGCAGTGGGGCGCTCCGGGGCGCCCTGCTCCCTCTGCGGGCGCGTCTGGGCTCCCGTGCGTCCCGCCTCCGGTCCCGTCGCGCAACCGGCTCCGCAAGGAGGCGCGTCCTCAAGGGCCCCCCCAACCAGCCCGCCTTGAGCCCCGACGTCTCGCCCGCAGCCCAAAGGCGCCGGGGTCAACTGCTGCCAGCCTGCGGCCCAGGGGAGGGTCGGCTGGACCGCGTAGCCTCAAAGCCCGGGCTCCCCGCCCGCAGGGCCAGCGCGACATGCGGGAGGCTCCAGCGCGCCTGAGTCTGCGCGCCGCGCGCGTCCAGGTAACTCGCGCCCAGGGGCCGCGGCTGCGAGCTGGGCGATCCCAGGTTCCCCGCCCGGACCGGGCGCGAGCGTAGACAGCGCTGGCGGGGGCGCGGTCCTAGGAGCTGAAGGGGGCGGGAGCGCTGGGCGGGGCCTGAGCTGACCCTAGCTCTTGAGTCCCTGGGGCCGCCCGGCGGATGGCGTGGCCGGACGCGGGGGCCCAGGGCCTTCCGGGCGTGACCCGGGGGGTGGGGGCGCGGAGGCTGTCCAGCGGAGCGGTCCTGGGTGGTCCGGGGGGTCAGGGGCCGCTCGGGGCGCCTGGAGTGGAGGAGGTGGGCGCGCCCGCCGAGGAGGGAAGGGGGCGGGGTGTGCCGCCGTGTGTGGGGGGGCGGCGGGGTCGGAGAGGGGACATTTCCCCGTAGGCAAGCGCCGGGCCGCGGCTCCGAGTCCCCGCCCGTGGCCGCCCCCGCGAGTTGGCCTTGGGCCCGGCGGTCCCCGAGGGCGGCTCAGATTCTTTCGCCAAACCCGCCGGGAGCGACGGACCGGCCGCCCAGAGCTTCGCCATCCCCTCCTTGGGCGGCCGACTCTGAACAGGCGCGTCTCGGAGCTTGGGCCCGCGCGCCCCAAGTGACTCCGGGCAAGGGCGCCCAGCTTCCCGACCGCGCGCCTCCCGCCGAGTCCTGGACGCCTAGGCGAGTGGCCGCCGCCGCCGAAGGAGTGACGCCGTCTTTCTGGCGGCAGAAAGGGCTGGTCTATTAGCAGAAAACTCCGAATCGAAAGCCGGCGAGTGGTGCTGAAGCGTCTCCCCGCGCACCTTTCCCGACCCGGGGGCCGCCCCCGCGCCTCTGACCGCGCAGGATGCGCCTCCTGCCCCGACCCCGGCGACGGCCCGCCCCCGCGCGGGGGGCTGCCAATTCCTTAGAGAGGAAGACGCTGCGCACTTAGGCCTTGGAGCCGGGTCCCGTCCGGACCGCCCGTTTGGGGACTAGGCCTTGGCCTCGGTGGCTCCGGGGGCTGTCGGGGGACCTGGAACAGCGGGTGCCGCGGCCTCTACGGGACGCTTCGGGGCCTAAGAGGGAGGCGCCCGGCGCCTGCGATGCTCAGGTCTGCTGCCACCTGCAGGGTGACCAGAAGGCTGCTGTCTTTGTGCGCTGGGCTAACCCGCTTGCCCCAGACAGTGAACCCGACCTTCTGCCTTCCTGGAAAGCACCACGGGGAGCCTCGCTCTTCAAGGCGAACAGTGGCTGGGAGGCCCCACATGATGGTGAGGGCCAGCCGGCCTCCAGGGTGACCTGTCCTCCTCTTTTCTCTGCCGGGTCACCTGCCAGGGAACACCCTTCCCTTTGGGGTCCCCGCTCTGCAGTCTCAGGACACTGAGGGAGGATCCAAGTGGGGGCGCCTGCTGAGCTCACTGGCCCAGTAACCCTGCCAGTGAAAGCAGGGTTTAAGTAAAGGGGGCAGAGATGACAGACGGAGGCCCCCACTGCCCTGCCCAGACCCCCTCAGCAGATCCCGCCTGCTCCCCATGCCTCGCGCGCATACTGTCAGGCACCAGGTCTGGGTTTTCACGAGGAACTCTGCTTTGCTGAGGAAAACGAAGCCCAGGTTGCACTGGGTACGGTGGGCCAGGCAGCCTCTCCCCGCTCCCCAGCGACCCACAGAGGGGCACCTTACAGCTGTGTCCCCGGACACAGGTGACCCCTGGGACCCTTGGAGGGAAAGAGGCCAAGCTGGGGGAGTCTGGGCTAGACCCTGGTGGCACAGTGGTGTGGCACGTGCCGTCCTAGGCCCCACCCTTGGTTCCACCAGCTGCAGTGACCACCCTGAGGGCTGGTGGGGGGGTGTTGGTGGGCAGCCCCTGTTGAATTTGTGCAGGCCACAAGTCCCATGGGATGGTGGGGGGAGGCAGAGCCCCGCCAGAGCGTGGGTGCCCTTCCAGGGAGGCGGCACTTGCAGTGTAGCCCCACAGCCCGGGGTGGCTGCTGGCACGTGGGCTGGTGCCCAGAAGTGCCCCCAAGTCCTCCACTGTCTTGAAGGCCTCCAAAGTTGGCCAGTGCACTATCCAGCCTCATCCTTCATTCATGCTGACCTCGGTTTGTGTCCTCAGCTGCTGGGTTGGTCCTGAGGGGACACCGGGATGTGGCCTTCAGAGGAGGAGGTGGCCACGGTTGGTTCGTGTCTTCATCAGTGTTGATGAAGCACCTGCTTTATGCCAGGGGCTTTCTGGGCAACATGAAATAGAACCACACTGCACAGTCCCTGCCCAGAGGATGCTTGAGTTGGGGTGAGGGGGGGTGACAGCACACACACCAAGGGGTCGAGACACTCACCATGGGGTGCAGGAGGGGTCCAGGAAGGCAGCTTTGGGGAGGTGACAGTTAAGCTGAGACCTGAAGCTTCCAATCTCTCAAAGAAGAGAGGACGTTCCCTTGGGGGGGGGGGGCATGTGCAAAGGCCCTGAGGCAGCAAAGAGTACAGGGTATTTGAGAACAGAGTGAGGCCACAGTGACTTGAAAGTTGAAGGGCAGCTCTTTGAACCACCTCTCAGTCCACCTCCTGCCTTCCCCCCTCTTCTCTTAGCTCCTCCTTCCTGCCCCCACCTGCCGCTATCCAGATGGCCTCACCTTCATCTAGTGAGTGGGCTTTGAGGTTTCAGGGAGATGATCCCATTGGCCAAGTTTGGTCAGGTATCTGACCCTGGAATGTCAGCCCTGGGGCAGAAGGAAGCTGATGTAAACGAGGTTTCTAGACCAAACCCTGGCAGAGGCTCCAAGAGTACCTGCAAAGAAGGAGATGTGGGCTGGCAGGCACCCCTTGTGTCTACAAGACCTGAGACCTGGCCAGCCTAGGCCTGGAGGGCTCAGGGAAACCGCTTCCAGGCACAAGGACCCCCGATGTGCCCATCCCTTGGCTTGTAGGAACGGCAGCTCAGGAAACCCCTGTGTGTGTGTTTGTGTGTGTGTGTGTGTGTGTGTGTGCGCGCACACACACTGCAGAGGCTGAGTAGGAAAGAAGGGGCTGCTGAGGGATAAATGCCACCACAGACGAGAGCACCCTGCTATCGCTCCTTGCATCGCCCTGCCCAGCCTCTGCCTGGCCCTCGCCTTCCAGTCAGGGAGGCTGAGTCCGTGGTTTGCAGTCTTTAAGAGAAAAGTGTTGAGACAGGCCACGTGGGCCCACGATCCCCAGGGCCGGCATGTCCCCTGTGCGTCCACAGCCCTGGCCCGGGCCTCCACAAGCCGGCCTGAGGAGCTCGGCATCACATCCTTGGGACCCCAGCTCAAGCTCAGAGATCAATTGATGCTTTTAGCTACTGGCCGGTCTGCAGAAACCAGATGTCCAGGACGAAGGTGAGGAAGCAGCTCTGTAAAGGCAGCTCGTCCTGCCCCGCTGGGTCCAGAGAGAGAGAGGAGGGGTGCCCACAGGGCACCAGGACTGCAGCGTCCCCTGGTAACAGACTCTCAGAGCTCTGGGCCAGCTCTTTGCTGAAAGCCCCTCCCCAACTTGGTTTGCTAGCTGCTAGGGAACTTCTAGTTTGGGTGGAACGCGGCCCCTTGGTTGGGCTGATGTCCACTCGGGAGCTGGCCATCTCTATTCCTCACCCTTCCACACATGCAGAAGACACTGGAAGATCATGCCCAGATTCCTCCCCTCGGCCCCCAGGACCAGGGTGTTCTGGGCCGGTCTGTGGTGGGCACTGGTTCCGTGCAGGCTCCTCCAATGCTGTGTCTCGGCTTCAAGCTGGCGCATCCTCGCAATCCCGCGGGCTCAGGTCAGGGTGGACGTGCTCCCGGCTCTCCCTCTGCACCTTCTCGCCAGCTCTGAAGCCTCCTGATAGATAAAACCCATACTGCCTGGGAGTGACCTCCGACCACCGGAGGTTGGGGACGCCACTGCCGTGGCTGTTCTCCTTTGAAAGGATTCCGGGAGGGGACAATGCTCAACCCGGGGAGCTGAGCCCCCGTGTGCGCTGTCTGCTTGGGGACACGTGCTGCGCAGATGTGTCGGGAGCAGCTGTGGTCTCTGCGCTGGCCTCCACTCAGCCCCTGCTGGTCGCGGTCCCCGAGCATCCAGCTGTGCCCGTCCATCTCTCTCCAGCCCGTGGGCTTGGGGGAGCTGGCTCCAGCAGCAGCCGGCAGGCCTTGGCACATCTCTCTAATGGCCTCGGCACATCTCGGCAGGGGTGCTTCTGTAGCCAAACGCTGTCCTCAGGCAGGATCCTGGGTGTCTCAACACGCAGCCTTCCCTGGGTGGAGGGAGCACCAGGGCGTCCAGACCAGGCACCAGCAGTGTCTTCTGCAGGGGGAAACTGAGTCTGCTGAGGCAATGCAGACTTGGGGTCAGGCTGTGCCTCTGGGCGTTTCTATATCTAAGCCAGTAAATTCCACTCCTTGTTCATGCACAAGGGGTCTGTGTGATGCCAGGCTCCTGGACCCCCGGACCCCAGCCCCATTCTGGCTCCAAACTCCCCTGGACCACCAGACCCCACCCTCATTCTGGGTCCTCACTTCCCTGGACCCCAGACCCCACCTTCATTCTGGGCCCTCATTTCCCTGGACCCCAGACCCCCCCCTCATTCTGGGTCCTCACTCCCCTGGATCCCAGGCCCCAGCCCCATTCTGGGCCTTCATTCCCCTGGACCCTTGGACCCCAGCCCCATTATGGGCCCTGGCTACCCTGGACCCCATAACCATATTGGATCCTCACTTCCCAGGACCCCCAGACTCCATCCACACCCTAGATCCTCCTTGCTCCAGATCCCACTCCCATTCTGGGCCCGCACCGCATGGACCCCAGCCCCCAGGATTCCTGCCCTCCACCATCGCCATCACCTGGTCCCCGGCTCCGTGCACCATGCTCCTCTGTCTTCTGGGCCCTGAGCCCCCCTGAGAAGTGACGAGGCCAGGAGAGGCTTTCTGGGCCCACGTGCAGGAGGCGAGCCAGGATGCTGAAGTTGACCCTCGCTTTAGGACACCAGCTTTCTGAGCCCAGACAGGCTGCCGAGAGCTGTGCTCGTCCTTCCAAGCGGGACTTCAGGTCTAATGACGCTTCTTGTTCGAGATGTCTGAGTTGAACCTCTCTGAAGCGGAGCCCTGCGTCAAGGATGACAGGGAAAGGCCCACAGTGGCTTGAAATAAACGTGTCACAGAGAAAGTCTCCTTTCCTAGAAAGGGATCTGGCCGGCTGCAGGCCCTGACTGCCTCTGCCACAATGGAAGGTTCCAGAGACTCATCATGCCAGAGGCAAATTAGGACACACCCCCTTGGGAGATTTCCACCCGTACGCCAAGTAGTTATTTTTCTGCGCGTGGTGGAGGAGGGTTTAAGACACCCTCAGGCAGGAGTGGTGGGCAGAATGGGAGAGAGCCATGCCCTCCTGCATGAGGAGAATGGCACTGTTGTGAAGGTGCTGGAGTCCGGGAGGCTCAGAGTGAGCGTGGCACAGCTTTGCCTCCCTGGGCTCCAGGTGGGGCAGGACATTCGGCTCCTGTTTGCTTTGGTCCCTCGGGGCCTGGCCCTGGGGAGCAGGTGTGGCAGCCGCTGGCTGGCGCAGACCCCCCCCCGCCCCCCCGCCCCCCCCCCCCCCCCCCCGCTTCCTCAACCGCAACCTAACATCCCCTTCCTCGTGGGACGTGGCAGGTGTGGAACAGGACCCGTTGCCAACTGCTCCTGCACCCCAGGACCTGAGGACTGTGGGACATGCGCCAACTTTGCTGCTCAAGCTGGGGGTTCCCACCCAGTCACCTTTGCCATCAGTTTGAGAAGAAATCGGTTCCTGGTCATCAGAGGAGGTAGCTGGGACCTCAGGAACAGGTGGGTTGGGGCGTTCTACTTGACGGTCCCTCTCTGATTTCTAAGCAGAGGCCAAGTGTCTCCTTCGACAGAGGGGCCCCTAGTGGGCTTTGCAGAGGTGGGTGAGGCCTGGATAAGCCGACGAGAAAAGTTCCTGCTAATGTGACCTCTGAGCATCGGTTGGAAGTGACGGTACAATCTGAGGGGTTAGAAGGGCATTCCTGGTGGCTTTCAACCTTCCAGATGACCACTGTGAGATGGAGAGAACCCCCTTCATGTGGCCCCTGTGTGGGTCCATGCAGCAAGATCCTGGAGGGTGTATCTGAGCATTTTCTATTCCGTGGCTCATTCCGCAAACATTTCTGGAGCTCCTGTGCCATGGCAGGTGCCGGGCAGAGGGTGGCGACCCACAGGGGGCCCGCCCCTCCAGAAGCTCGTGCTGGCAAAGCATTCTAATAAAGCGTGAAACGAGGCCTACGGAGTGGCTTGTGAATTGGGGCTTCATGCGGGCCGCCTGCCCCTGCCTCCTGCCCTTGGGGTGTGGAAAGGGGTAGGAGGGAGTTTGGGGCTCCCCCAAGACAGGAGGGCATTGGAGATCACGGGACCTGATGCTGTCGTCTGTGGCCCTTCGACTTTGGGGGAGTTCTGGGGTTACTCAGCGCAGCGGAGGGAGCGCCTGTCTGTTCTGTGGGCACTTCTGGGCCTGCGTGAGTTGGGATAAAATAGCATGCCCGGCGTGCGATAGCCAACACCTGATGTTACTGTACTTTCTCTGTCTGTAAACTCATCATCGCTCCAAACTAGCACCTTTCAGAGCTCGTCTCCCGCTGGTGGGCCCATCCGGGCTCGCCTTCAAGGAGAACATGTACCAGGCATGCCCTTCACTCTTTCCACAAATGAACTGTCTGCTTGGATCACCGGGCGAGGGTCAGAGGAAGCCAAGACCGGCTGATGGATGGCACTGGGCACAAGCTCCCAGCCCAACCCTCAGCCCTCCCGTCCGTGAAATAAGAGGTTTGGGCCAAATCAGGGAGGGGTCTTGGGCTCAGGTGCCTTCAGGAACTAATCAGGGAGAGGAATGTGGAAGCTGCTGTGGTCAAGGCCATAAGGAGTTGTGGGGCCTGTGGATGGCTGGAGAGAGGCCCCCATCATCCCAAGGGCCAGCCAGGGCCCCCAGACCTCAGCTGACCACAGATGCACACCTGAGCCCAGCTCGGATGGGTAGCACTGCTCACCAACACAACAACTTGTGGCTTTATATTTTATTTTACTTTATTTTTATTTATCTTATTTATTTATTTTTTTGAGGAAGATTAGCCCTGAGCTAACTGCTGCCAATCCTCCTCTTTTTGCTGAAGAAGACTGACCCTGAGCTAACATCCGTGCCCATCTTCCTCTACTTTATATGTGGGACGCCTACCACAGCATGGCCTGTCAAGCAGTGCCATGTCCACACCCAGGATCTGAACTGGCGAACCGCGGGCCACCGAAGCAAAACATGTATACTTAACCGCTGCACCACCGGGCCAGCCCCACAACTTGTGGTTTTGAGGCTGTTTGTTACGCGGCATTATTGTGGTGATCGGTAGCCCATATGCTAACTGATACAGCTCTGTGGGCAAAATTCAGCCCACAAGCCTCCTGTTTGTGACCCATGGCCTAGGCCATTTCCAAGACTTCTTCTAGTGTAGAATATGATTCTAAGAAAAACCTGTGCATTCTTCCCTGCTGTAGGACTCTATAACCAGAGAATGTGAATGCACTGGGATTTCTTGCTTCTCACTCTGCCCAACAGTCATGGCCCCCCAGCTTGGAGGGCCACACGAAGCACGTCTCCTTCTGGGGTGCGGGTGTGGGAGCGTTCATGGCCCGGAGCTGGCGGTGCTGGGAGAGGAGACAGGCAGGCCAAGCAGAACAGCCGTCCATGAGTCATGGTTCCAGAGCAACCAGCAAATGGCCCAGCACCTGCTGCCCACCCCCACCCGCACCTGCCAGCCTCACCAGGGGGTTTTGGCCGCTGGACAGTCAGGGCGGGACCGGCCGAAACCGACCACCCCTCCAGAAGAAAGTGACAGATGTTAGTGCCAGCGGGTCCTACCCTCCCCATCAACAGATGTCAAGACATGAAAAATTGGGGTAAATGAAGGGTGCACAATTAGATTTGGGCCCAAGCTGGGTTCCTGAGGGTGCCAGAGACAGCTGCAAATGCTCGTCAGCGACAATTGCCCTGATGCAGGGAGGCTGCCAGGCCGGGGTGCCCGGGGACAGCTGGACGAGGTGCCGACATGGGGCTCATTCCTCTGTGAAGCCGTCCCGCAGCTGCTGGGAGTGCCGCCAGCCCGCGGGCCTGTGCGCCGCAGCTCTAGGGCGGCCTGCTGGGGACACGGCCCTCCTGGGGGTTCCGGCTCCTCCATGGGTCCCCACCACACCATCCCATCTTGAGCTGCCAGCTCCGCTCAGGGGAGCCCCCCTTTTCTCTTCTCTCCTCCTTTTCTGGGCTCCTTCTCCCTGCCTCTGTCCAGGTGGGGCTTGGCGCTTCCGCCCAGCCCCGGTCCTCCTGTCACGGGCCCTAGGACAGCCAGGCCTCTTCTCAAGCACCTCAGCCTGACTTTTTCTCATGGAGTTTTTTGTTTGAAGATGGCGGTTCAGGGCCCCTCCCCTCCCCGTGCACACACACACTTCCGGCACCTGGTGTTGGTGACAGGCTTTTTGGGAGGGACCCCAGGTTCCTGTGGCTTGCAGGCCCTGAGCTACAGGGTGAGAGGAAAGCATTTCTGGGCCTCTCTGGCAGGAGGATCCCGGCCCTGGGCTGACTCTGGGTTTGCAGAAGAGGTTTTGTTGGGGTTTTTCATTTGTTTGCGGTTTTTTAATGAGGAAGATCAGCCCTGAGCTGACATCTGTGCCAGTCTTCTTCTATTTTGTGTGTGGGTTGCTGCCACAGCATGGCTGATGAGTGGGTCTAGGTCTGCGCCTGGGATCTGAACCCATGAACCTGGGGTCACTAAAGCGGGGTGTATGAACTTAACCACTACGCCACCGGGCTGGCCTCATTTGGTTGGTTTTTAAGTGGAGTGCCTTCTTAGGTCATAAGATGTACCCATGTCTAAATATTATTTTAAAACCGTTAGATGCCCCCCAAGATAGACGAAGAGGTGCGTTTGACGTAAACGACATGACCTAGTCCCAGGCAAAGCCATGCCTTTCAGGTGCCTCTGAGACACCAGTGCAGGGTTCCCACATAGCAGAAAATGAACCATTTTCAAGTGAACAATTCTGTGGCATTTCGTGAATTCGCATCCTGTGGAACCGCCCCCTCTCTCCAGTCCTAGAACAGTTTCATCACCCCACAAGGAAACCCCGTGCCCCTCATCATCAGTCCTCACCCCCTCCCCCAGCCCTGGGACCCACCCTGGACTTCCTGTCTCTGAGGATTTGCCTGTTCTGGACATTTCATATAAATGCAGTCAGACAGTATGCAGCCCTGTGTGTCTGGCTTCTCTTGCTTAGCTCGGTGTTTTCGAGGTTCATCCATGTTGTAGCCTGTGTCAGGACTTCACTCCTTTTTATGGTTGAATAATATGGGTGCACTGTGGATTACGTTCAGGCTGAAACGGGCAAGAGCTGAGCCACTTCCCAGCCTTTGCTGTTCCATGAGGTCCCTCCTGTGCCGGTTCCGGACCCTCAGATGGACTGGATCTCTGTGGTCAGCTCCCAGGAGGCGACCCCGGAGAAAACGTGAGAGCCTGAGCTCCCGGCAGACCTCTCCAATGGCCTCGCCCACCCTGGGCAAACCCAGTGAGGGAGCCCAGCGTCCAGAGCCCAGCGAGCTGGAGGCCAGACAAGGGGCCCCTTTCTGCTCTGCACAATGCCCCATTGTGCCCTTCTCTGGGGAGAACAATGCAGCGCTGGCCAGGGGAAGCTGAGCACAAAGGGCCCTTTGTGAGGACCGTCCCCACCTGAAAAGCATCACCAGGTCACACCTGATGGCAGAGCTGTCCTTCCTGGCCTTCTGTCCCCTGAGCAGCTCTTGCATCTGGATGGGGACCCAGGGACCTCGCCTGAGCTGAGGGCACTGGCTTCTGCCCACTCTCCCTGAATGGCTGTGCTGGCCTGTCCCGAGCGTGGTGCCTAGACAAGGGGGAGGAGAGGTGCAGTTCATGGGTTTCTGTGGAAGGACCTGGAGGCAGGTCATGGGCTCTGGCTCACTGTCCCGCTGACCCCCAAGGCTGTGAGCCTTCGGGTACACGCTTCCCTGCTGGCGGCTTGCCATGACGTAGAGATGTTTGCCCAGCCCACTGCAATGTCTTTTACAGGTCCCACTGCACAGGGGGCTCCGAAGGGAGGGTTTTTCATGGAAAAGGAAAAGAAACAAACAAAAAATCACACTGTAAGATACACACACATGCTGTTACCCCAACAGTGGTGTCGGGGGGCGGGGGGACGTTGGGGAGGGGTTCCAGAAGTTGCTGGTCTGGCCAAGATCTGGGGGATCCTGTGTCTAGAGCCAGTCCCTGCCCTCATGGAGCTCACAGTGCAGATGGTGAAGATATAATTAAACAAGAAAGACTGATCATTTGACCACAAGAGTATTGATAATTCATATATCAAAATACTAGGAACAAGATGTAAAGAGAAACAAACAAAAAACCCAGGACAAACATTTGCAATATGCGCACAAGAATAGGATCTTTAATATGTAAAGAGCTCTGACAAGTGAATAAGAAAAACCCACATCTACTTCAATGATTTGCTTCTAAGTGCCCCTCAGTTTACCCAGTGACCCCTAAGCTTCCAGTGCAGGACCTCTTCTTTGCTCTAAGGAATGCCCATAACTCCACCCTCTGGGAGCCACCTCTCCTGAGCAGTGCCTGGGCTGCTCTATGCTCAGAATGTGCAGTTGCTCGTGTCCTCACCGGGGCTTTACTTGGGTCCTTGGTCAGTAAGTTCTTCCCTTCTCTGGAGTCCTCAGTGCACCTCTGTTCCCAGTGGCTGGAGGTCCAGTCTTGACAGCCAGTAGGAGTGCTGCTTGTCTGATGGGGGCTTTGCTGACGTGGGCAGACCTGCCCCTCTGCCGACCTGAGCTAGAGGATCTGGCTGAATTTGGGAGGTAGAGGCCCAGCTACTGCCTGCACTGTCCCTTGCTAGCTGTGTGACCGTCACCCCAGCATCCTCCTCGGACAGTGGAGATGAGGCGTCGGGGAGGGGACACCTGTGAGGTACTTGGCCACCCACCGTGTGCAGGCAGCAGCAGCCTGGGTCCCTGGGGTGAAGCCACTGCTCCCACCTTTCCTCCACGGGAATGCAGAGGGAGTGTAGTACCTGCCACGGTCCTCGGCTGCCTTGGACGCTGACCAGGCCCACCTTGGTCCTGTCCAGACACAACCTCTCCGACAGTCTCCTTCACATGGAATTTCTACTTCTGGAGTGCCTTCCGTCCTCTCTTTAGAGTGAGGGTCCATGAGGGTAGGCGGCTAGGTAGGGGAGGGCACGAGGTGGGGGGGAAGGGGGCGGCCTCCACAACGTTGGATGATGAATGAATGAATGCATAATGAACGCAGTGGGTCCACCCCGGTCCAGGTGGAGGCATGCACGCCGTCCTCCCAGGCCCCCAGCCCCTTGCCCTCACTGCTGCAGCGCCCCGCGCGGCCTTGAGCGCGCTCCCCGGGCGTGGGTGCGGCCGGCGGGGTGGGCGTGTCCTCCAGGCGTGGGCGGGGCGGACCAGAGAGGGCGTGTCCTGTGGGCGGGACCGCCCGGAGTGGGCGTGTCCTCCGGGCGTAGGCGGGGCCGGGCGGAGTGGGCGTGTCGTCGCCGCGCGCCGCTCCCCGCACATGCGCCTTGGCGGCCAGCGATGGCGGCGCCCGAGGAGCCGCTGAGGAGGCGGAAGGTCGGGAGCGCGGGCCCGGGACCTGGGTCTCCGCCGGGGCCGGGGCGCGACCCCGCGGGCTGCCCGGCCCGCCTCGGCGCAGGCACCTTCTGGCTGACCAGGATCGTGCTCCTGAGGGCGCTCGCCTTCGTTTACTGTGAGTCGCGGGCCCGGGCCCCCGCCCGCGCGCCCCTGCGCGACCCCTTCACGCCGCGGCCCCTCTCTGCCGGGTCGGGTGAGCCCGGGGCGAGGGTCTTCGCGGGGACTCCGCCCGCCGCCTCCGCGTCGGGGGCCCCAGAGCCCGGCCCGCCTCGGGGCGCCGCGCGGACACCTCCTTCCCGAGCCGGGGCGGCTGGGCAGCGGGCACGTGGGCGCTGCCAGCACCCCGGCAGCTGGACTGCAGGGGGACAGTCCACTGCGGACCCCCGAGCCCCCGACGCCTCCCTCTGAGTCTTTCCTCCGACTTCTCCCTCCAAGCCCTTCCTCAGAGTCCTTCCCCAGAGTCCTCCCTGCGAGTTCTCTCTCCTGAGTCCTCTCTCCTGGTCCTCCCTCCAAGTTCTCCCTCCCAGGTCCTTCCTGTCGAGTCCTCCCTCTGAGTCCTCCCTCCAAGTTCTCCCCCCTAGGTCCTTCCTCTCGCGTCCTCCCTCCGAGTTCTTCCTCCTGAGTCTTCCCTCGTAGTCTTCCCTCCCGAGCCCTTCTTCCTAGGGCGCTGGGCCTGGCCGAGGCCCACCCCTGCCCCTGGAAGGTCACAGCTTGGCCATGGCCTGGACACTCCATGGCAGGGGCATCCTGAGCCCCTCCTGCAGGCCACTGAGATCCAGATTTGACCGCTCAGCCTGCAGGGTGCGGGGCCTAAGACCAGTCAGTCCAGGCCCATAATGCAGACACCCAGCTGCCCACCAATGCCCAGCACACCGCCCCCATCCCACCCACCCACTGCCACCTCCCACTGGGCGTGGAAGCGCAGTGGACCCACCAGTGCACGCTTCCTGAGCCCACCCTGGTGCTGCCTGGCTGGCGATGATCTTGTGCTGTGGCGCTGACCACCTGGACCGCGTTCTGAATCCATTCCCTCCACGTGGAAGGAAGGGTAGTTGCATTCTCTGGCAGCTCTCTCTGGCGCTCTCTGGGCAGTGGGTGCCCACTGCAGGGTTCCTGTGGCGGCTCGGCCGTCTCCCACACATGGGTGTTGTCTGGAGGGATTACTTAACCGTGGGGTGGCCAGTGCGGGCTTTCAGCTGAGCCACGCTCTCTCTTTTCCGAGTTACTATGAAAATAGCTCTTGCCTGTGTTCTGTCCTCCACAGCATTAGAGATTCACTCTGAGCATGTGAACTGTCACCTAGCAGAAGGTGAAGTCAGACAGTTGATCTGTGAGAATTTAATAGGCCTTTAAAGGGGCCCGTGACAGGGGGAGCCCCAGTGGCCCGGCACTCAGAGCACACAGCCCTATGGAGCTGGCTGCTGGCTTTGGTCCCTGCAAGGACCTTGTTCAGTGCAGAATGAAACAGCTCTGAGCCACCAGGTCCAGCAGACATTTTAAGCCAGGTGCTGAGCACAGAATGACTTGCTTTGGCAGATTCACTTTTTTTCTCTCTTGTAAGGATATTTGGGGCAGAATCTGCTTTTCAGATCAACGAAGGAGTCGGTTTCCCATCTTCCAGGGACGAGGTTCTGTGGCTCAGGTGGCCCAGGGCAAGGGGCAGTCATCCCACAGGAATCTTTCCCTGAAGGGTTCCGGATCTCACTGGGGCCTCGAGCTCCCGCAGAGTCCCCAAAGCCCAGGGGTTTCCCACGGTGCCTCAGGGGCTCGCCACATGGATCCCTTAATGTCAAAGTCTAGCTGCCCCCGTGGACTGCTGACCCCGCCACCAGGCTGCACTCTGCTCCCTCGCCCTCTGCACCGTTGACAGTGTGCTTGTCCACCTGCAAGCTCCTTGCAGCCAGGAACCGTGTTCTCTTTACACCTCTGTCCTCTGTCTTCCAGCTCCACAAAATTCTCTTCACTTTTTGCAGACAGTCTTTCTCCTTGCCGCGTGTCACCTTGGGACACTTTTCTAAGCATGCTCTCCACCCCCTTCCCCCCTACCACCCCTGGCCCCTGGGTGTGGACACTTGGGACACAGACTGCCCACCTGCAAGGCCCCTGGTTCCCTCTTGGGTTGTATTCCTCATTCCTTGGATCTCATGTCTTTCTGTTTTTTGGTTTACTCTCTCTTTTTGCTGGAGGGTACCCCTAAACGTGTCTGCACGGAAGGATGTGGAGAAGGTGAACTTCCTGAGTCGCACGCACCGACAGTGCTGGTTTGCCTGGGTCTACGATTCTGGGCGATGAGAAGTCTCCACACAGCCTGACTCCTGCTCTTTTGCAGATGACTAAAGGGTTTCGTTTCTTCTACACACGCACTTCTGACACCAAATTTGTGGGGTTTTTTCCTCACATTAAACAATTCTGACACTAACGGCCCAGAGCTAGTGCAGACGCCACAGGCTGAGGGTCAGTCCCACAAGACCACCCCCACTGCAGACACCAGTCACGAGTCCAGGTTGCCACCTGTGCTCTGATCCACTGGCTATAAATCAGGGTTCCCACGGCCCCCACCTCTGGTTCCATAATTTGGTAAATGGCTCACAGAACTCAGGGAGACACTTTACATAATGCTTACTGGTTTATCATAAAGGATACAACTGGGGAACAGCAGATGGAAGAGACGCACAGGGAAGGAGTGGGGGCCGACGAGGAGCTTCCACGCCACCCAGAGTGCCAACCCCAGCACCTCCTGTGGTCACCACCCCGGAAGCTCACCAGACCCTCTCATTTTGAGATTTTATCGTGATTAGCTCAGTCTCCAGCCTCTCCCCTCCCCAGAGGTCAGAGGTTGGGGTGGGCCAAAATTTCCAATCCTGGAATCACGTGGTTGATTCCCACGGCAACCAGCACCCGCCCCAGAATCACCTGTCAATGTAGACCCGGGTCAGGTTGAAAGGGGCTTCTTACGAATGTTGACAGACCCCCTTCTCACCCCACCACTCAGGAAATCCCCAGGGTTTTAGGAGCTGTGCGCCAGGAGCCGGACAGAGACCAAATGCGTACATCTTATATGACAAGATGACGGTGACCTGTTTTTGCTTCTGGAAGCTTTTAGAGTTTCTGCTGCCTCGCCGTCCTCACTCTGGGGCCTTGTTATTAATGGTGCATGTACCTGAGAGTCCCTTCCTCATCCCTTCTCAGGCCTCATGCTCTCCTTGGTCTCCAGGCTCCTGCCCTAATTCTGGACGAGGTTCTCTGGCCCCCCAGTCTGCTGACTCAAGGCCCGAGTCTGTCCAAACACCCCACTGGGGGCCACTGACCTGTCAAGACCCTCCTCTGGCTGGAGCTAAATGAGGGTCTGATGGAGAAGATGGGCTCCTCCCAGGCCCGAGGGGAGGTGCTCCCACATGGATCCCCCCGCTCGCCCCCCCCACCCCGCTGTTACTGGCTGAGTGATGGGGACGCCACCATGGGGTCTCCAGGAGGAAACGAGCATGGGAGCGAGCAGAGGGGGGGACTTTGTCAGGCGTGAGCAAACCTGCTCAGCTCACCCTTGGTGTCCCCAGATCACGTGTTGTTAATAACACAGCTTGGACCGGATCCCACGGCTAGCCTTGCCCGCTCTGTGACTCCTCGTGTTTGTAACCCCGCCCTCTGGGCTCGTTTGGGTGCTCAGTGCCTTGCTCCAGGCTTTCCTTGTTTACGCTCACGTGCTGGAGAGCTTCCTTACCTCTTTTCCCTCATCGAACAGTTCTCATCTAGTACTCTGAGGCGGATCGCAGGTGCCCTTCTGCGAGCGGTCCAGCAGTCGCTGCTTACCTTTCCTTAAGAAGAGCCAGGCCTCCCCGGGTCCTCGCTTCGCAGGCCACACGAGCGAGCGCAGGATGGAGGCAGCGGAGGAGAGCCGGCTGCTCCGTATCTGCTAAACTCTCAGCTGTTCTTTGAAAAGTTTGAGGGGAAAATGGAACCAAAAGAATACTTGAAATCCTGCTTCTTTTTTATGCTGTTCTGAGCTTTCAGCACTTCTAAGAGTTCAGAGGAAATGAGTCTTCATTCTTTCCTCCAGGCCACTCGCATTCTAATGGCAGCTCTGCCTGGAGTTACCAGCTTCTCTGTCAAATACTTGCAGTTTGTTTAAGAAGCAAACAACTCTGCCCGGGGAGCTCCCTCCAGCACGTGCCTTTTGAGAAGAACACAGGGCAGGTTATCGTGGCCCAGAGTTCAACCAGGGGCTACAATCTGTGCAGCGGAGAAGATGATTCTGCTCTAATGCGATAGTAATTTATCTGAAAAGAGAAAACTAAATTTTTTCTGATTTTTAAAGAAAATATTTGCAGACATCCTTGACAATGCACTTTTAGGGGACCTGGTCACCTCCCCTACATCAGTCTCTGGGTTACCCCCAGTGAGCAGCAGAGGAAGAATCTCCAGCCCCCACCCCTCCTCCCTAGAGTGTGGGGGGGCCGACCCCTCCTCCCTAGACTAGAGTGGGGTGGGGGCCAACCCCTCCTTCCTAGAGTGGGGTGGGGGCTGACTGAGTCTAACATTGATTGGTTGGTTTAGCTTTGAGATCCTATGATTCTTGGAAATTGTTTTTTCTTTGTACTTAGCCATTTCTGTAACAGGAGTGGAAACTGAAATAGGTTTTTTCCTCTGAAATTTAAATCCAATCTATCTGTATTTTTTTCCTGATAAGTTTAGAAGTTTCCTATGCTTCTTGCCTTAGAATTACTTTTTAAACCATTTACTTGGTGAGACCAAGTCTCCTTTTTCTCCTGTGGCATTGGAGCGTGAACTGCGGTGCAGGAGGACGTCCAGTTCCTGGGCCACTGCTGACTAGGTCCTGCTGGAGGAGCCTGGGGCTCCAGAGTGGGCAGGGGCAGCCAGAGTCCGCGGGGGAGAAAGGCTGGCCTCAGGGGGCACCGCTGTGGGGGTGGCCTGGACATGGCCAGGAAGGTCAGTGGCACGTGGCCTGGGGCAGCATCTGGAGGTGGGAGTGTGGGGGGAAGAGAGCAGGAGCAGGGCAGCCGCCCACCCCCACCCTCTGGTGTGCAGCCTCCTCTGTCCTTAGTGATGCTGCGCGGCTCTGCCCTCATCTCCAGGGCCCCCAGGAGACGCCGGCCCCTCTGCCTGCCGCTGTTGTGGGAGGAGGTCAGGTGCCCTAACTTCCTGTAGTGCAGGGAGCCACATGTGTGGGCTCTCAGGAAACATCCGCCCTTTTCTTAAACTATTAACCAAACCCCAGATTTTATTCGGCTTTTCCACCCAGGCCCATCTCCCTTCAGGATCCCTCCCAGGACCACAGTGCACCTAGTCGTCTCGTCTCCTGTCCCGTCTGGTCTGTGGCGGTCTCCAGAGTTTCCTGGTCTTTTGTGACCTTGACAGTGTTGAGCAGTTCTGTTCCTGCATTTGGTAGAATGTCCGCAGGCTGGGTTTGTCTGTTTCCTCATGTTAGGCGGGCCATGGGTGTGGGAAGAATCCCACAGAGGTGAGAGGCCCCTCTCGTCCCCACGTCAGGGGCACCTGAGTCCACACAGCTCATCCTGGGCGATGCTGACCTGCAGCACCCGGTTAAGGTGTGTCTGCCAGCATCTCCTCTGTCAGGTTCTACTCTTCCTGTGCGTTCTGTCCTCTGGAAGGGTCACTGAGTCCAGCCCACACTGCAGGGATGAGAGGACTCGGCGTGCCTCCCCCCTCCCGCCTCCCCCGAGGGGCGTCTCCATGTGTCCATGGAATCCTCCGTGAGGAAGATTTGCATCTTCTCCCGTTTATCTGTCAGTCGTCTCCTTCACACCGTGGGTCAGGCTCCAGCGCTGCCACTTGCTGTGGGCTCTGGTCAGGGGTGATTCTTCTCGCTCGTCCCCCGTGTCCCCGTGACCTGCCCCATCTTCGTGTGCGCTTGAGCACTTCCCTGCTTTCTGGGGCCACAGGACGCTGGGCTCCTCCCGTATTTCCTAGCCCTGAAAGCAGCCATTTCTTGGGAGTGCTTGTTGCTGTGCTGGAGAGTGGTGTTGGGAGCCACACGCGGGTGGGAGAGCGCCCGGTGCTAAGGGGTGTGGCTGCTGCAGTCCCTCTTGGGAGACAGGGCTGAGTTGTCATGTGTGCACACTCACAGTTGATCGCCTCTGCGTGGCCAACTGAATATTCGTTAAGGGAGCACAAGTTCACGTGGCAGCCCCGACCCTAATCTAGTGCAGGTGTGTGCTGCCCGCCCTTCCTCCTTATCTAGAGCTTCTTTCTCCACTGGTGAGACGCCTTGCCCCACACTCCACCGTTTATTTATTTGCTCACCCTCAGCGTGTGTGCAGAGCAGTCTCAGAATTGTTCACCCACCCCCGTGAGAAAAGCCAGCTCGACCCCAGTGTTACATGTCGTTCCTTTTGTCTTTGTCCTTACAGTTTTCACTCAAAACGTTTTCCAGAGTCACTTGGGCCAGCCCTGCCTCCCCCTCTGTTCAGTGTGGCTGTGTGACGCATTTGCAGTAGAGCTGGGCTCACTGCTCACAGCGCATTCCGTCCTGGCCTCCCCTGACCTCCTGGCTGGCTTCTTTTGATAGTCTGTGTACATTGAAGTTCATTTTTGTGATGTACTGGTCTGTGGATTTTGACAAATGCATAGTTATGCATTCCCTCACTACTGTACAGAATAGTTCTATGCCCCCAAAATTCCCCCTCCAGCCCCTCACATGCTCAGATTTGGGTCCTGTCACTGTGGATTTGCCTTTGCGGTGTGTCATATGCATGCATTCCTACAGTTTGTAGCCTGTGGGTCTGGATTTTTAGCGAAATGCATTTAAGATCCATCCACATTGTTGTGTGAAGCAGTAGCCCCTGCATTTTTCTCTCTGCATATTATTCCACTCTGTGGACATACCAGTTTGTTATCCGTTCCCACGTGGAAGGCCGTCCATGTTTCCAGTTAAGCAATTGTGAACGAAGCTCCTGTCGACGTCTGCACGCAGGCTCTTGTGTAAATGTGTTTTCAGTTCTCTCGGGTGAATACCTAGGAGTGTAATTCCTGGGTCATGTGTAAATCCATGTTTACCTTTATGAAAAACTGCCCACCAGCCGTCCAGAGGGGCTGTGCCAGCATGTGTTCCCACCAGCAATGAATGGGAGTTCCTGTTGTTCTGAATCCTCTGGGGCTTTTGGTGTTTTCAGGGTTTGGATCTTGGCTGTTATGATAGGTGCGTGGTAACATTGCACTGTGGTTTTAATTGGCGTTTCCCCAATAACAGATGATGTTGAGCATCTTTTCACGTGTTTATTTGCCGTCTGTGTATCTCCTTTGTGTGAATAAGATGACTTCAGGGTCTGTTCACATCTTTTGCCCATTTTAAAAACTGGGTTGTTTGTTTCTTATTGTTGAATTTTAATGGTACTTTAAATATTCTGGATACAAGTCCTTCGTCAGATACGTGATTTGCAAGTATTTTTTCCCCGTCTGTGGCTTGTCTTTTCATTTCCTTAGAAGTATCTTTTACAGAGTGCAAGTTTTTCATTTGATAAAGTGCAGTTTATCAGTTTTTTTCATCATGCTTTTGGGGTTACATCTAAAAACTCATTACCAAACCCAAGTCACATAGATTTGCTTCTGTATTTTCTTCTAGAAGTTCTATTCTTTTCTATGATCCTTTTTGAGTGAATTTTTGTGTGAGGTGTGAGGTATGTGTCAAGACTCATCTTTTTTGCATATGGATGCACCGTTTATTGAAAAGACTGTCTTTATTAAATTATCTTTGCACCTTTGTCAAAAATGAATTGACTACATTTGTGTGGCCCTATTTCTGGGCTTTAAATTCTGTTCCTGTGGTCTCTGTCTGTCCTTTTGCCAACACCATACTGTCTTTTTTTTTTTTTTTGTGGAAGGTTAGCCCTGAGCTAACATCTGCCACCAATCCTCCTCTTTTTGCTGAGGAAGACTGGCCCTGAGCTAACATCTGTGCCCATCTTCCTCTACTTCATATGTGGGACGCCTACCGCAGCATGCTTGACAAGCGGTGCCTAGGTCCGCACCCAGGATCCAAAATGGCGAACCTGGGGCCGCTGACGCAGAATGTGTGTACTTAACCGCTACACCACCGGGCCGACCCCAATGCTGTGCTGTCTTGATTCCCGTAGCTCTGAGGTGAGTGTTGAAACTGGGTAGTACGGATCCTCCAGCTGTTCTTCCTCAGGATTATTCTGACTATCCTAGCACCTCGGCCTTTCCGTGTGCTTGTTAGAATCAGCCTGTCGGTATCGACAGATGAGCTTGTTGGCTGTTCTGATTGAGACTCTGTTGAGTTGTAGATCAGACTGGGGAGAACTGACACCTTAGGAATGCTGCCTCTTCTAGTCCACAAAACACCATTTGTCTCTCCATTTATTTAGATCTTCTTTGATTTCTTTCATCAACGTTTTGTAGTTCTCCACATACAGATACTGTATATATTTTGTTAGATTTTTATCTATGAACGTTTTTGGAGTTGCTATTGTAATTTTTTTGAAATTCAGATTACCGTGGTGCATTGCTAACATATAGAAATACAATTGACTTTTGTCTATTGGCCTCGTATTCTCTGGCCTTGATAAACTCCCTTGTTAGTTCCAAGAGGTTTTTTTTGTAGATTCTTTGGGATTTCCTACATTGACAATCATGTCATCTGTTTTATTTCTTCCTTTCCGATCTATGAGCTTTTTTCTTTTACTTGCCTTGTTGCACTAGCCAGGACTTCCTGTACAATGTTAAATAGGAGCAGTGGGAGAGAGATCCTCATTTGTTCCAAATATTAGGGCCAAAGTGTTCAGTCGCTCATCTCTAAGGATGACCTTGGCTGTAGGTCTTCCACAGCTACTGTTCACAGGTGGAGGAGTTCCCTTCTATTGCTAGTTTGCTGAAAGATTTTATCATGAATCGGTTGTTGCATCTTGTCCTGTGCTTTCTTGTGTGTCTCTTGATACTGTTACAGGGTTTTTCCTATTGAGTCTGCTAGTATGGTGAATTACACTGTTACTTTCTGAGTGTTGAACCAGGCTTGCATTTCTCAGATGCAACTGGTTGTGATGTATTACCTTTATTTCTTCTCTTGTGAGTTTGGTAGTTTGTGTCTTTCATGTAATTGGTCTGTTTTATCTAAGTTCTCAAATTTATGATCTTAGAGAGATTCGTAGCCTTCCTTTATTATCTTTTCAATGTCTGAGGGATCCTCAGTGGTGTTCCCATTTTCATTCTTGATATTGGTATCTTCTCTCTTTTTCTTGATTAGTCTGGCTGGAGCTCTATCAATTATATTGATCTTTTCAAAGAACCAACTTTTGGTTTTATTGATTTTCTCTATTTTTTTCCTGTCCTCGATCTCGTTGATTTCTGCTCTTGTATTTAAAAAATTTCTTTCCTGCAGCTTGTTTTGTGTGTGATTTGCTCTTTTTTTCCTGACTTCTTAAAGTAGAAGTTTAGATTTGGGACCTTTCTGTTTTTCTAACATGAGCATTTCACTGTAAATGTTCCTTTAAGCTTCAGGAGATTCCCACAATTTTTGATATGTTGTGTTTTCAGTTTCCATTCAATTGAAAAATATCTTTGTAGTTTCTCTTGTGCCTTTTTTTTTTTTAAAGCCATGGTTTCTTTAGAAGCGTGTGGTTTAATCTCTCAAGATTTGGGTGTGTTTCCAGATAACATCCTGTCACTGATTTCTAGTTTAATTCTATGTGGTCAGCTAACATATTTTGTAGATTTCAGTTCTTTTCTATATGTAACTTGTTTTATGGCTAACAGTTTGGTGTTTCTTGGTGAATGTTCCCTGTATGCTTGAGAGTTATATTTTGCTGTTGGGTAGTGTGTTCTGAAGACATCATATAGTTGTGTCTTGCTTTTGAGTACCATATGGCAATCCAGAGTGTCAACTAGGTCAAGTTAACTAATCCATACATAGACTACGTACCCACAGGGATCAGGTTAGGTCCGTTTCCATATACGTAGCTTTGTTGTCAGGTCCATGTCCATTTGCTGACCCCTCCTCATATGCACTGTCCTTTTTATCCCTTGTATTACTCCTTGCTTTTACGTCTGTTTTGTCTGATTTTAATGTGACCATCCAGCTTTCTTTTGATTGGCGTTGGCAGGATGTATCTTTTTCCGTGCTTTTCTTTTAACCTACCTACGTCTTTATGTTTAAAGTGGATTTCTTACAGACAGCATAGGTTTCAGTCCTGCTGTTTTATGCAGTCTGACAATTTCTGTCTTTACTACTCTGATTGGAACTTTCCAGTGTGAAGAGACAGAGTAAAACCACCACCTCACTGGTCATTTACTATTTGTTCCTTGTTTCTTTCTTTTTTTTTTTTTTTGTCTTCTTCTCCCGAAAGCCCCCCAGTACATCGTTGTAATTCTAGTTGCAGTGTTCTACCTGTATTTTTCCCTCTTTTCCTGCCTTCTTTTTGGTTAGTGGAGCATTTGTATGATTTCATTTTAGTATCTGTATTGATTTATTGCTTAGAATTGTTTAAAAACTGTTTGCTCTTCCACAGAACTTACGATACACCTTTTAAGTTGAGTCTCCCTTCACTAATAGCATGCAGGCACACCCGCCTCATGGTGGTGGCCTGGACCCGGTCCTGCAGGAGCTCTGGGGTGCACCGTTGCTGCTCTCTCTGTTGTGGAAGGTCCTTCTAAGAGTGCAGCCCTGATGTCGCCTGCTAGCCTCTGTGCTTTTGTCTCCTGCATGTTACTGACATTTGCTGTGAGCACACAGTTCGTTGTCACTGTGCTTGCTTTAGACCAGGAGTCTAACGCTCTCCTCCAGGGCAGACGGTAGACGTCACAGTTCAGGCTGAGCCTGAACCACCACCATGTCCCCCACCACCACCCCAGCCCTGCCCGCAGTGCCTTTTTATTTGCTGTGGAAATGCACAGTGCTGTTTAACTTTCTATGAAGCATGGCTGTGTCACGGGCCCGCATCACCCTTTGGTATGAATGCTTTCCACTTGGCGTGTCTCCGTGGTTGTCCCCAGTCTAGGGAGCTGCCTGAGCCCACCTTAGTCCTGCCTCTTCTCTCTTGGGCCGTGATTTCCCTCCTCTGCGTGTTCACAGAGTGCTGCGCTCGCTCCTGTAGCATCTCTGTGCAAACACGTCTGTGCAAACACTGAAGCCCAGAGCATATGACGTGCTCTTGTCAGTGTACTAAATTCAGAAACCCGTGGTGTGAAGGGAGGGTTGTCATGCCTCATGTGTGAGCAGTACCACGAGCTTCAGGCCCTGACGTGTGTCCTAGGTGGAGCACTGCCGGACGCACGGTTATCAGGATGTGTTTTATGGCGGCAAATGCTGAGTGCCATCTGGGGTGGGTGACTGACCACTTACATGTAACCAGGCCCCCGTTCACTAGAAGTGTGCGCCTCTTTTATATATACGTACACAATGAGTACAAGCAGATGCGACACAGACAGGGGTGTGCACATGCACATGTACCGTGTGACCTCCCCTGACACTCTGAGGCATGCTCAGACCCCTCGAGTCCGTGCCGACTCCAAACCACTGGCCGCGCTCTGCCTCGTCTTCGGCCCCCCGAGCCCCCGCGCATCTGAAAAGCGCCTGGGGTGCTCCTGCCCACACTCCTTTTGTCTTCTTTCTCTTCCAGTCGTGGCGTTCTTGGTGGCTTTCCATCAGAACAAGCAGCTGATCGGAGACAGAGGGCTGCTGCCCTGCAGGCTGTACCTGCGGAGCGTGCAGCAGCACTTCCGGGGCGGCGCTGGCTGGGACGCCGTGAGCTACGCCCCCACGCTACTCTGGCTGCTGGACTGGTCGCACATGGACTCCAACCTGGACGCCATCGCGCTCCTCGGGCTGGGCGTCTCGTCGTTCATCCTCGTCACTGGCTGCGCCAACATGGTTCTCATGGCTGCCCTCTGGGTCCTCTACATGTCCCTGGTCAACGTGGGACAGGTCTGGTAAGTAGAGGAACTGGGCAGTGCAGTGGCTCAGCGTCCTGGGGTGCTACACCCAGAACGAGCGGCTAGGGAGACTGAGCCGGCTTTCTCCTACGTTAGTCTGGGAGACGGCCACCGTCTTAATCAGGCCACGGGAGAGACTGCCAGTGCAAGTCAGACAAAGCCAGGGCCTCTCTCCTGTGGGAGTGGTGGCGATGCTATTGGGAGTGGCCTGTCCACCCCTTGAGGCCAGGGTGCCAGCCTCGCGGGGCCAGGCTGAGAGGTGGAGGCAGACTTGGCTGGGTGGCTCCATGTGGAGGCTCCCTGCTTCTGCTCCTGCCCGCCTCTCCTTGTCAGGAGGGAGCATTGCCAGCTCGCACGGGGCTCACAGACCAGAGCTCACAGACCAGGCCGGCCCTGCTCGAGGCACGGGTAGGCTCCAGTGCCGGGCTCATCAGAGGCGGTGATGGCGCTCCTGGAGGCGCCCTGTGGAACACAGGCAGGTGCATCGAGCCGCGTGTGGCCCGGATGATGGTTGAGGGGCTGTGAGGTGCTATGTTGTGTTTGAACGGGTCAGAGGAGGGGCATCCATTCTTCATTCAAGTTCGGGTTCCAGAAAAAGGGAAGAGCCGCCTAGCAGAGGAAGCACAGAGGGCTCTGTCAGGGAAGATGAACGCTCTGGGGTCGGGGTCGGCATCTGTGTAGACATGCAGGAAGCAGACGTGGAGTTCGGTGTCTGTGTAGACGTGGGGATCTCTGTAGATGTGTTGGGGTCTGTGTAGACATGCAGGAGGCACACATGGGGTTTGGTGTCTGTGTAGGCATGTGGGGGTCTGTGTAGACGTGCAGAGTCTGTGTAGATGTGTGGTGGTCCCTGTAGATGTGAGGGGGTCGTGTGGACATGCAGAAGCACCCACTGTGGGCATGGTCCCACGGGGCCGCCATCTCTGGGAGAGAAGCTTTGGTCCTTGGTCTGACCATCTGTGGAGCTGGCCCCAGATGGAGGGGCTCCCCAGGCCTGTGTCACGACAGCCATGCTTCTGAGATGGGCTTTAGGCTAGGTGGTCTCCGTCTGATTCCTGGGCTAACCTTCAGCTTCACCCTGCTGGTTTATTTCAGTGGTCTCCGGGCTGTGGCTGTGGGCTGGGTGCCGTCTGAGGTCCCCTCTCAGCTGCTGTTGCCTGCCCCCTGGCCCTGTGCGCCTGTGCCTGCCAGCTCTGATTGGGAGTATGCGCGTGGCTCTTGCCAGCCTCCTCCTGCTGTGGGAGTGCTGGCTAGTGCGGGGACCAGGGCTGCCAGAGCTGGGACCAGGCTGGCCAGAGCTGGGACCGAGCTAGCTAGAGCTGGGACTGGGCTGGCTAGTGCTGGGACCGGGCTGGCCAGAGCTGGGACCGAGCTAGCTAGAGCTGGGACCGGGCTGGCTAGTGCTGGGACCGGGCTGGCTAGTGCTGGGACTGGGCTGGCCAGAGCTCGGACTGGGCCCACAGGTGTGATGACACTTCCCCCAATCCAGTCTGCAGAAAGGACTTGCGTCTCCATTACCCGGAAACCCCCTGCTCTCCGCCCGCTCCCGCACCCTCCTGTCACTGTGTTGCTGCTGACGAGTAAGCACTGTGTTGGTCAGAGCGCCCAAATTTCCGATGGGACTCAGGGACCCCTGAGCACCCTGAGTCGTGGCTTGAGCTGCGTTTGGGAAGAAAGCCCAGGGGCCGGCAGTGGCATTCTCGCCTGTGGTGCATCGCGTTAGGTGTGTGCACCGAGCACAGCAGAGCAGAGCAGCTGTGAGGTGAGTGAAGCCTCCTTCGCGCCCACCTGCTCCTTCCCATGTGGAATGCACGGGTGCTGCCACCTCGGGGGTCTGACTTCCGTGCCAGCCACAGCCAGTCACTGCGGCCTCCAGTCTCTCCCGGTCAGTAGACGTTTGCCAGCACAGGAGGACTCTGGCTGGGTTTTTCTGTGATGTCCAAGAGGCTGCTTCTTGAGACAAGTGACTTTAATCCACACCAGAGGAGGGGGAGTTCTGGGTACCTTTGTCCCAGAATCACAGTGAGTTACAGAGAGCGAGAGTCCCAACCCGTGCCCCACAGAGGTGACATGCTCCACCTGTGACGTGGGGCTGGGGTCACCTTTGCTGGACCTGGCAGCCAGGAGAAATCACATCAACTTGACGTTTTACTTTTAAAAGCATTTCCCAGTCTGTCTAGAATATACTAGTCAGGAAAGATTAACCCCACATTTAAATTTTTGAAAACCAGTCTGAGCACGTGTGGCCAAAAATAGTCTTGTATTTTTTCACTGGAAAAGAGATTCTGCTCCCCTCCCCTTGGGTATGTTAAAAAATGTGCTTTGAATTAATTTAAGCTTGCTAAAGCGAAATAAAACAAAGCCGTATCTTCCCAGAATTGGTGCATGAGATGTTTTAAGTGAAAATTGTAAAAGAAAAAACATGTCAGCGGAGACTAGTGGTGTATGTCCCGCGCGCCTGAGGCTGAAGGTCCGCATCACGGCTGCGGTGCGCCACTCATCCTGGCACAGACGGGGCCGTGGGGGGGTCGTGTGAGCACCCGGTGAGGTGGTGAGCGTGATTCAGGCCCCTCCACCTCAAAGGTGTTCTCAGCTCAGCCCTGACTCCGTTTCCCCGATGGACAATAGTTTTGGGGTTGTCAGAGTGACATTGAAAACCTACCGAGAGTGAGGACCCCTTGAGTGGAAAAGGGGCTTTCTTCCTCTTGATACCCCAAAACGAGAGTTAGACACAGGCTGTTCCTTTCATGTCCTGTTTATTTTAAGTTGAGAGAAAAGAATCTTTGTTTGGGGTGAGATGCTCAGATAATGGACACCGTTGAAGGAGCATCTTTCAAGTCTTGTCCGGGTGGCATCCTGCAGCCAGGACAGGAAGCCCCCATGGGGAGAGGAGGCGCCGGGCAGGTGCCACCCTGCACTGGGGTCGCGTGGCAGTGGCACCGTGTCCAGCCAGCCTTGCTGTGGGCGTGCGTAGCAGCTGCCTCGCTTGGAGCCTCTTTCTCTCCCTTCTCTCCCACGGCTGCCTCTCGGCATCTCCGTGCCTCAGGCCAGTGTCTGTGCCGCAGTGCCAGCATCGGAGACGAATGTTCTCCGTGGATGTGGAAATCCTGCGTCTCTGCACTCGGTGGTACTTGAGTCTCCAGGGTCGGTGTCGTGGGGCAGAGCCCGGCAGCCTCCTTGCAGGACGTCCTGTGCACTCCAGAACGGTGACTGTCCTTATCCCGCTCTCCTGACGTGATCCTGACGCTCCGCCGGGAGCCTTGTGAATCCCTTCACCGTGGCGAAGCCCAAAGGGCTTCGTCCCGGGGAGAGCCGGCCTCGGGCAGCCAGTGCTTGCTACGGTGACAACCCTGTCCTCAGACTGCGAAGCACAGGACACGTGCTTTCAAGGGAGCCCAAAAAGACCGATTTGATGAACTTCCTCTCTCGTGGTGGCAGGAGGCACAGCGGGAGGGAGGGAGTGGGCACGGGTGATGATGCCCAGGTGGACACAGCGCTCTTGCCTTGTTGGTAGGAACAAGGGAGCTGGACAGAGGGCTGGCTGGGGCGATCTGCACCTCGGCTTGGTTTCAGCTCTTGTGGGCCCTCGCCTGAGCTTCAGACCCAAAGGCGGCATGGCATGTGGTTAGGCGTGGGCTGGTCCGTGGGCTGTGAGCACTGCCACGCTGGCCACTTAGCTGCGCTGAGGCTGATCCAGATCCGTGGATACCCGGCCTGTGAACACCTGGCCTTGGACCCCTGGCCTATGGTGGTCGCCATGGCTCCATGTGCCCAGCTCCACAGTCACATCCCAAGGCAGGCCCCGGGAGACCTGGACTTGTCTGTGACTCTCCCCACTTCCCTCATGTTTCACCAGCTCCACATCTTCCTAACTTTACCCACAAAGTGTTTCCGGAAACTTTCTCAGTGCCAGCACGAGTGTTGCCCCGAGTTCATGACGGGCATCAGCTCTTCTCACACGCCATTGTGGCTTGTCGAGGACGTTTTGGGTTTCCATCGTCCAGGCATGGACAGTTAAAACGTGGTATTTTCAGGGGCTGGCCCCGTGGCCGAGTGGTTAAGTTCGTGCGCTCCGCTGCAGGCGGCCCAGTGTTTCGTTAGTTCAAATCCTGGGCGCGGACATGGCACTGCTCATCAGACCACGCTGAGGCAGCGTCCCACATGCCACAACTAGAAGAACCCACAACGAAGAATACACAACTATGTACCGGGGGGGCTTTGGGGAGAAAAAGGAAAAAATAAAATCTTTAAAAAAAAAACAAAAAAAAAAAACGTGGTATTTTCAGTCGGCGAACCTAAGATGATGAAGTGGTTTCTTCATTTGCCTGCCACCCCCCACATTGAAGACCAGGGCAACCACCTGCTTGGTCCTTCAGGCCATGGAAGCTGGGCTTGTTGCCTATTAGACCAGAGCTGCTGCTAGGCCCTTAGGGGAACAGAGTCACCCTGTGCCCCAGGGAGTGGGCTCTGAGGGTCCTGGGCTAGCAGACCACGATGTAGGAAGTGGGCCTGGGGACTCAGCTGCAGGCCAGGTAGAGAATGCCAGGGACTCGGGGCCATGCTGCTGGCAGGCGGGCGGAGAGATGCATTCACGTCCTCTGCAGCGTGTTCTTAGGCTCTGGTGTTTTCCTTACCTGGTTGATTGGGAAGCTCTCTGCCTTCCAAGGAAGGAGCGCAGCGGATGGCTTGGGGGCCTTCTGACTCCTTTCCTTTCTTCCTGACGTGGGGTGGTGACTGGACTGCCTCCCCCAGGACAGGAAGTAGGCAGGTGGCATGGTACCCAGTGGCAGACACACCAGGGGTCTGTCGGGGCCATGCTCTCGATGTGCCATCTCTGCTGATGTCAACCTGGTCTCCCGGCCGAGGGATCTGTCAGGTGTCCCCACTGCTGGGGTGCTCTTCTGTCGTAGGTCCACGCCATATGTTCTCCTGTGGAGAAATCGCGCCACGTAGCTCTCACATGAGGACTCCTGGTGGCAGCATGCCTCCGCAATTGTGTGGGACTCCCGCACGGGGACAGCCTCCCATCTCATGCTCGTTCAGTCGCTGGTCATGTCAGTGTGGACTCCTCCGTGTGTCTGTACTGGGGGGAGTCTGTCCTCTCACTGTAGGAGTTTAAGCATCTTGGGGACCAGCAACACTTAGGAGAGAGAGAACCAGAATCCAGGAACGTGTTGCATATGATTTCAGGGATCTTACAGACACATCTGAGGACGACCCCACCGTCCTGTCGAAAACAATCGGAGCTCACAGAACCATGGAGCCCCAGTTGTGACTTCTGCTCTGGTTTCTTCAGTTAGCATCAACTTTTCCAAAAAGTTGGATTCTGATCCTTTCATCTGCGCTTTACTTTGGCTCTAATCCTAGAGGGCAGCTTTGTTGCTGTTAAGGACGGCTGTACAACTGCCCCTTTCTCCTCCCCACCTTGCCGGCCCCCAGAAAGAAGAAGGGATTATCTCTGGAAACTTGGACGGAGGTCGGAAGGCACTGGGGGTCTCTTCCTGCAGAGGAAGCTGCCTGTGGCACTTCCCTCTGAGGGAGGCGACAGGGTATCGACTTCAAAGAGAGCCGAGAGCAGATGCCAGAGGCCGCGGGAGATGCCGGGGGACAGGGTCAGTGCCACGTGACACCGTGTGTGGCTGCTCTGTTCCGACTCTTGAGGATGGAAACCTTGTTTTGGCTCCGGGCATTAAATGAAGGACGTTGTGAGGACCCGCGGTGCCTTCCCGCTGCGCCCCTGCTTTGGTCCGTAGCCACCATGGGTTTTCCTAGGGGTGGCTGTATTTGAGGCATAAATATGAATTCCTGCCTTGGTTTGGGAGCTCCAGGGAGCAGAATGGTGCCACTTCCATTCTGCAGTAGGAGTGGGCTTGCACACCCCTTGCCCTGGGAGCCCAGTTCCCATGTGGCAAGGGAGGAGGGTGGAGCTGTCCCCCCCCGCTTGATGGGAAAGCCCTTTCACCCTTGGCCAAGGGATGTGGTCACAAATGTCCACTGGGCCCAGAGCCCCTCAGCTGGGACACAGCCATGGAAGGGGCCAGTCTCTGCTCTCTCATGGCGGTACCAAGACGTGGCCTTGCTGGTTCCGTGGAGGGTCCCATGTCCCACTGCCGGGGTGGTGCCTTCTCCCCAGGGTGCCCTGCCTGTTTGGTAGAGGTGGGAGGTGGGCATCTGCTGATGGCGTGGGCACACCGAGGCCCCTGCCCCTGCTCCTGGGGCGTTTTCATCCCGAGCTGCTTCTGTTTGGTCATCACCACGTGAAAGGGCTTTAGTGTGGATGACGTGGTCAGCCACAGACACGCATCAGGAATTGGCGTGGCTGAGAGAACACGCTTTATTGCAAATTCCCAACTCCCTGCTTCCTGAGTGGGCCTTCAGGGAGCTCTCCGTGCCCAGCAACCAAGTGGGAGAATTCTTGCAAATTCATTTAGCCTGTCCACAGCCAGGGGAGCATCATCGAACCAATGTTGGTTCATGAAGCCTTTTACAAAACAAAGACCAATGTAGTTTTCGATCAGAGGCTTTGTATGGAAACAGGAGCTTCCTGTGGAAGTTGCTGGGGTGGAGTGAGCAGAGGCCATGGACAAAGCTGCTGCTTCCTGCAAAGGGCAGTCTTCCCACAGGCGGCCGGTGGCCTCTGCAGCCTCCCGCCATCTCGATCCTCCCCTTGCTTCCCACAGATGTCCCTGCCGTGGGCAGGGCCCTGGCCTACAGCGCCAACGCTGACCATTGAGAGCAAAACCTGGGTCTCAAACAAGGGAGGACTTGAGCTTCTTTTTTTTTGAGGAAGATTAGCCCTGAGCTAACTACTGCCAATCCTCCTCTTTTTGCTGAGGAAGACTGGCCCTGAGCTAACATCCGTGTCCATCTTCCTCTACTTTATATGTGGGACACCTACCACAGCATGGCTTGACAAGCGGTGCCATGTCTGCACCCAGGATCCCAACTGGTGAACCCCGGGCCACCGAAGTGGAACGTGCACGCTTAACCGCTGTACCACCGGGCCGGCCCCTGAGCTTCTTTAAAGAACAAAATAGGAGAACATCCCCCAAGATAGCTCCACATGGATGGCCATCTCTTCTAGAATAAGGTTTAGCTGCTAAAAAATATAACAAAAGCTATGAAACTAATGAAGACATTTAGTTTTTCATATCATTAGGTACAACTTCCTATATTTAAAAATCTCATATTAGGCAGCTTTGAAATTCAAAATTGGAAACAGGTGACGTTATGAAAGAGTGCAAGCATTTTCAAACACCCCCGGCACGGGTGATGCGGTAATGTCACAGCCTGTCCCTGATTCCCACGGGGACGCTGTGTCCCGGACCCAGGCTGCGGGCCAGAGCCTTCAGTGTCCTCCAGTCTGGGCTGAGGAAAACGTGAAGTGCTCGTTCCTGGTGAGTTTGTAAAACTCAGCTCCTTTCCCTCCCTCCAGTCAACAGGGTCATGTGTCGGGAGAATTTCCTGGGTCAAGGTCTCTCTTGCATTAGCCACTGTGTACACTAGCTGTTTTAGAGGTTTGGTTCTGGAAACTTAGACACCCGTTCAAAAGTACAGAGCATGCAGTCACGTGTCATTAACGTCACTTAACGACATGGATTCGTTTCTGAGAAACACGTCGTTGGGCGATTGCATCGTTGTGCGGACATCATAGCATGTGCTCACACAAACCTAGACAGTACCGCCTGCTGTGCACCTGGGCTGTATGGTGCTCCTCCTGCGGGGCCGCCGTCGTCTGTGTGGTCCTTATTCACTGGAACGTTGTGACACAGACGTGACCTCTCTAGAGAGAACCCTCATGTGCTTGTGTGATGTCTTCTCTCCCTCCTAGCGTCTCCTTTCTGGAGCAAGAGCGGATCCCAGACGTGGTGTTAATTTACCTGTGAGTGGGCTGTGTCTCTAAGGCCAGGCCACCAGCACACCCGATGCTGGGAGAGCAGCATCTGGCGCCCGGTCCCTCCCTGGCACCCCCGCCACCGTCCCGTGGCTGCGCATCCTGACTTCACTGGGCAAGATCACCCCTGTTCAGAGCGGGCAGCCATGCCCAGGACCCAGCCCCTCTCCAGGCCTTGCCTCATCCCTGCAGGTGCTGCCTCCCCTCTCCCAGGGCCTTGAAGCAAATCCCAGACTCTGGATCCTTGCTTTCACACGTATTCCATCAAACAACGGTTTTTTTCTTAACGTCCTTATTAAGGTATAATTCACATATCATCAAACTGATCACATTCCATCACATTGACAGTGTACCAGTCAGTGGTTCCATATATTCACAGAGTTCTATAGCCGTCACCACTGCTAAGTTTGAAACATTTCATCACCCCGACGAGAAACCCATACCCCTGAGCCCTCACCCCCGGTGCCCCAGCCCTGGCCCCCACTCACCTGCGTCCTTTCTCTGGATTCTCCTGTTCCAGATGCTTCCTAGGAATGGAGTGCCTGTGGTGTGGCCTCTGCATCTGGCCCCTCAGTGAGCTGAGGCTCCCAGGGGTCATCCGGGTCGTGTGCGTCGGGGCTCATTCTGTTTACTCCTCGGTAAGAGGTGACAGTCTTGGTTCAATATGGTGGTGGTCGTTTTATCCCTGACCAGGTGGCGGATTTGGTGAACTGGGCAGGCTCAAAGGTGCCCGAGCTGCCGGCAGTAGGAGCACTGTCCAAGGCCGCGCGCCCCCAGCCCGGCAGCTCCGTTTTGTCGTAGGGATTGCATTCTGTGACTCGGTCCTTTACACGTGTGTGCTGACTGTTCCTACACCAAGGGCACAAGTGAATCTCCACATCGTGGAAGCCCCGTGTGGCGGCGAGGAGGACCTCAATGCTCTGATCGGATCCCCAGTGAAGACAGACCTGGCTCAGACCATTAGCAGTGCGGTCAGGCCACCAAATGCCTTTCCTTTAGGATTTCTTTTCTAATAATCAGTGCTCAGGGTAATGGGACATCCTTTAAACTTCTAGGTTCTAGGGGAGGACATTTTCGTGGTGTTTGGTGGAAATTATTTACTGCAGGAAAACCAAGTATTACATGCCCTTTTCCCCAAAATATTCTTTGATCTGCCTGTTGTGGGCGTGGCCCTGTACTGTTGGGGTGGGGCGGGGTGGGGCGGTGCGTAAGCAGGCATCTGTCCTTCAGGGCAGCCTCCTGACCTCCAGGCTCCACCGCCTGCTCAGTGCACCTGAGGACCCACGTCCCCTTCACCCTCACCTCCACTCAGCACCTAGGACAGGTGTCCCGTCTGCCCTCACCTCCACTCAGAACACATGAGACAGGTGTGCCCTCCATCCTCACCTCCTCTCAGAGCACCTGAGGACAGGAGTCCCCTCCACCCTCACCTCCTCTCAGAGCACCTGAGGACAGGTGATCCTCCACCCTCACCTCCACTCAGAGCACCTAAGAACAGGTGTCCCCTCCACCCTCAACTCCACTCAGAGCACCTGAGAACAGGAGTCACCTCCACCCTCACCTCCTCTCAGAACACGTGAGGACAGGTGATCCTCCACCCTCACCTCCACTCAGCACCTGAGGACAGGAGTCTGCTCCACTTTCACCTCCTCTCAGAACACGTGAGGACAGGTGATCCTCCACCCTCACCTCCACTCAGCACCTGAGGACAGGAGTCTGCTCCACTTTCACCTCCTCTCAGAACACGTGAGGACAGGTGATCCTCCACCCTCACCTCCACTCAGCACCTGAGGACAGGAGTCCCCTCCACCCTCACCTCCTCTCAGAACACGTGAGGACAGGTGATCCTCCACCCTCACCTCCACTCAGCACCTGAGGACAGGAGTCCGCTACACCTTCACCTCCTCTCAGAACACGTGAGGACAGGTGACTCTCCACCCTCACCTCCTCTCAGAACACGTGAGGACAGGTGATCCTCCACCCTCACCTCCACTCAGCATCTGAGGACAGGAGTCCGCTACACCTTCACCTCCTCTCAGAACACGTGAGGACAGGTGATCCTCCACCCTCACCTCCACTCAGCAGCTGAGGACAGGAGTCTGCTCCACCTTCACCTCCTCTCAGAACACGTGAGGACAGGTGATCCTCCACCCTCACCTCCACTCAGCACCTGAGGACAGAAGCCCCCTCCACCCTCACCTCCTCTCAGAACACGTGAGGACAGGTGATCCTCCACCCTCACCTCCACTCAGCACCTGAGGACAGGAGACCACTACACCTTCACCTCCTCTCAGAACATGTGAGGACAGGAGTCCGCTCCACCTTCACCTCCTCTCAGAACACGTGAGGACAGGTGATCCTCCACCCTCACCTCTACTCAGCACCTGAGGACAGGAGTCCGCTCCACCTTCACCTCCTCTCAGAACACGTGAGGACAGGTGATCCTCCAGCCTCACCTCCACTCAGCACCTGAGGACAGGAGTCTGCTCCACCTTCACCTCCTCTCAGAACACGTGAGGACAGGTGATCCTCCACCCTCACCTCCACTCAGCACCTGAGGACAGAAGTCCCCTCCACCCTCACCTCCTCTCAGAACACCTATGGACAAGTGTCCCCTCACCTCTTGCCTCATTTAATGCCCGTAAGCTCTGTGACCTGACCCTACAGTCTCCTGGGGTCACTGGGGTGGCCTTATTAGTTGGGTAACATGATGCTTTTAATCTTGCAAGTTTTTGGACAGAGCAAACCAACATTTTTATATGTTTTTCTTCTTTTGTTTTTCAGGTATTCATTTGGTAAGTGAAAAATCACTGGCAAAACCTCTGCAAGCATTTAACATTCGTTTCGGGGTATGTATCTGCATTTTCCTACTTTTCTCATGGCTGGAGTGTCTGTTACAGCTCTGCAGGTTTCCCCATGTTGTTCTGAGACCGTGTTTGTTGCTAACCTGGAAACCTGACCAGGCTGGCTTCCTTGCCGAGAGCGACGGACTGACACAGACGTGGGCCCTCATGATCTGCAGGTCCGTTGCATGTACACCCAGTCTCCATATGACTGGGCAGAGCCGTCCCACAGTGGTGACGGTCCATCCCATTTTCATTGGTCTAGTCCCATTCCCTGTGACGTGTGTGCTCACAGTCATCCCACAGGCCTGCCCTCCCCTCTCCAGGCCACACCGAGTCCCCAGTGGACACAAGCCCATGGACACCCCTGTGCAGAGGAGGGCTCACCCTGTGCTGACACTGGCAGGGCACCCCAAGGGCGGTGGGATTTCCACTTGGTTTGGTTGGAGGAGGACTTCCGGCTCCCCAGGCCGTTCCCCAGCACCAGAGGCAGTGCTGTGGCTCGAGGAAGCGATAGGATGTGCAGACTCCGGTCCCCGGGCGGATGCAGAACGGGGAGAACAGTGATATGTGGGTGAGCGCAAAGGACGCGCCCTCCCCGACTTCCTTTCCCGTGCGGGTGACTGTTTAAAGTAGAATGAATCCAGGCCTCCAAGGGGAGCACGAGACAGGCACAACGTGGAGCATGTGGGGGCACGCAGACTTCCATATGTGACGTGACGTGGCACGATCCTCTCTTTAAGTCGAGTCGACAAGTTAAGGACACATATTCTAATCCTGGAACAGTTACTAGGAAAAGGCAGAGTTACAGCTAAAGTGCCAGTGGACAGGCTAAAGCGGGGTTTCAAAACATTCGGATGGTCTAAAAAGGCAGCGAAGGCGAGCATGGGAACAAAACTGAGGGTGTAATAGGAAATAAAAAATTGATGGTAACCCTAAATACCATATCAGGAAGCACATTAAATGTGAATGGACCAAGCTCCCCAGGAGAGAGAAATCAACAGGACGAATGAAAAAAAAAAGTAAGATGCAATCACATTCTTCTATAGGAGATGCACGTTAATGTAAAAACACAGAAATTTGAAAGAAAATGGATGGGCAAAGATGGACGCACTATGGAGACAATAGTGAGGAGGCTGGAGTGGCCGCGTTGCTATCACATGAGACAGAGTTGAGGACCGAGTATTCTCTGGATGAAGAAGAACGTGTCCTCATGGCCAGAGAGGCAGGTCATGAGGAAGACAAAGCAGACCTCCAGGTAGCTGAAATGAAAGGGGGCAGAGACAGCCCATGACAAGAGTAGGATTTCAGCACCGCCTCCCTTGCTGATAAACGACTAGACGGAAAGTTAGTAGAGGCACAGCCATCCAGCAGAGCTGCCAGCACTCGGCCCGCACCGACCCGATTATTTTGTGACCACATTCTGCTCATGTGCACGTGGTACAGCCACCAAGATACACCAACCACGTGGCAGGCGTAAGCACATATTATATTCAAAAGGGATTAAATTATATAGAGACTGCTTGCCTGAGGTGTCTCTCCCATCCTAACAGTGAGCAGAGCTGGGTAACCTGCAAAAGCGACAGCTGCTCTTGACTCCATCAGCCAGCTGAGTTTATGAAGCAGCTGAGGGATCTGGATTCCCAGATGCCCGACTGAGCCAGGTTGGGGCCTGTGACCAGTGTCACCTTTGGCAGAGCCCAGGAGGAAGAGGGTAAGGAGAAACCCACCAACATGCTCACAAATTCTTAGGGAGATGTGTCCCCAGACACGGGGAGTTCAACTCACAGAGCTCCCGTCCACAGGCCTCCACTGAGGCCTTTGAGAAAGCCTGGAGCAGGGCAGGAGACCACAGAGAGTCTCCTTGGGGGTGCGGTGCAGGAGGTGAGTGGCTACTAACAAAACCCCACCCGCTCCCTGGACTGTCCTTTGAGAGGACACAGAAGCCTTGAGCCACTTGGGAAGGGACATCGACCTGTGCTCCCAAGGCCCCTGGGGGAAGGAGTTGAAGCCACTCGGGGAGGGGCCCAGGTCATGCAGGTACACAGAGCCCACTCTGCCACTGCTGAGGGCCGAGGGAGGATCGCGGGAAGGCTGAGGAGGCCCCCTGCATGGCCTCAGGCGAGGCTGGACCAGGCACTGGGTCCCTTCTCCCACCATCAGCCCGGCACCCAAGGACAGGTGCAGCGTGCTGTGGGGAGAGGCCGCTCGGGGGCCCAGGTGAAAGTGAGGAAATCCTGGCCCCTAGGTCCACGCCCAGCCCTGTGGGGGGCAGCAGCCCTGCTGAAGGAAGCTGCAGTCTGTGGTCACTGAGGGTGACAATGAGGACGCCAGACCAAACTCGGCCTGTCTCGGGCTAAAGTGTCCTCTCCCCACCCCCACCCCCCTGCCCCCGCTGATGGCCTTGCAGGATGTGCTCCGTTCTGGGAAATTGTTTCCCTCAGGAGCTACTGTTTTTCTACACACAACATTTGATGTAATAAAAAAGTTACTAGACACACAGAAACCGAAAAACTGGACCCGCTGACAGTGGATAGCCAAGAGAGACAGCAGTCAACAGAGATGACCCAGATGTTGAACTCTCGACAAGGACTTGAAAAGAACAGCGATGGGTGCATCACAGGGTCCAGTGGAAAAGATGGACGACCTGCAAGATGGGCAACAAGAGAAACCGTCCAGAGGAGCCACAGGGAAAGGCCAGAAGTAGGACACAGGCGGCTCTGGACAGCCTTCCGTGGGCTGCTGCAGAGCAGACAGACACACTCCACGACGTGAAGATACCCAAAATGAAACACGATGGGAAAAAGAATTAAAAAGCAGAACAGAACAGAGCTCCTGAGGGAACGTATCCGCCAATTCCACAGAAAGGTGGTTGAAACCTCGGAGGAGGAGAGAGGAAGAACAGGCAGAAGAAGGGTTTGAAGAAATAAAAGCCAAGGATTTTCCAAAATGAGTGAAAGGCAAAATGCACCAGATTCAATACTTTCAGAGACCATTAAGTAAGAAAAACACTCTCACCACACCCATTCCTGGATACCTTACAGTCAAATGCCAAGAACCAAAGAGAAAGAGAAAACCTGAATTGCAGCTGGGGGCAGGAGAGACGCGCGGAGGGTAGACGCTGTGGCTACACACACTTCTCCTTAGAAGGCTGCAGCCAGAGGACGGGGCGTGCACCCGACCGTGCCAGAGGGAGGGAGGCCCGCCCAGCCTGGAGCTCTTCCCCTGCAAACCCGGCTTCCACAGCCAAGGCTGTCCAGGGTCGGCTGCCCAATGTGGAGGAGGGTCTTCGGGAAAAAGGAGTTGGACGTCAGTGGAAATTGGGCTCAACCCAAAGAAAGAAAGAGCATCAGAATCTGTTAAGATGAGGGTGAGTACAGAAACGTTCTCCTGATTTTTAATTACCTGAAGAGGTAGGTCCTAACCAGCTGAGCAGAGCAGGCCAGGGAGGCGGCCCCCTGGGGTCAGGAGCCTGAACCTCTGGGCAGGGTGCTGACCCCCGCTCACCACTCTCAGAGTGACGCTGTTTGTTTGTTTTTGAAGCAAGAAGAAGCAAGCAATGGAGGTACTTCAGGAAATGTTCTCTTCTCCCATTTGCAAATCTGGCGTGGCCTGATGGTGACAGTCGTTGTCTGACCTGCGAGTTGTGTCCACTGTCGGAGGCAGGGCGGCTGTGGTGGGTTAGGGAGTGAGGATGGGCTCAGCAAGCGAGGACTGTGCTGCCTTCCCCAGCGGGTTCGTCTGGTACCCGAGCTCTCCTTGAAGACACTGGGCTGTGCCAGCATTTAGACACATCTTCCTTCTCAGTGGAGTATACTTATTTATTTGAAAATGTGACAGAATTTGTTTTCCAGTTGTTGTGACAGACAACACCGTCAGACCCCACCCCCATGGCGAGTGGATCCTGGGCAGTTACCGTGAAGTCAGCCGTGGTGGAGCCACCAGGCGCACGAGGGGGCACCACTGGGGCCTTGTGGGTAGCTGCAGGGCGGCGCTGCGGGGGGCTCTCTGGCTGCGTGGCGTGGTGCTGACAGGAGACTTGTGCCAATGGCGCTGTTTTGCTCTGAAATAAAAGGAATCTGGCTCCTCTTGTACCTCTCCTGGTGTTGTCTGGGCTTCTCGCAAGCTTTCCTGCCTCTCGAGTGGCAGCTGGTGACATTGGAGACTTGGAGGCAGGCTGCTGACTTGCTCACACGTGTTCCTCCAGGGGCTCCCTGAGTAAGACTGGATTCCACGCGGCATCCTCTCTGTGCAGCAGCTCGGCAGGTCAGTCCCGCTCGCTGTCCAGAGCGGATGCTCAGATGACCTAAGAGTCACGGCAGCCCACTCGCTGCCTGCTGGCCGCCACGGCCTCTGGACCATCTTCTCCTTCACTGACCCTGGAGAAATGAAGCAACCAGTTGTCGAGGCGTGCGGGCCCCGGAGCAGCCAGCCGAAGGCCCCTCGACCTTCCAGAGCTGTCCCCTCCTCTGCTCCTCCCGGGCGCCCTGTGAGAACTTGGTTTTCACCGTGCTCCTCATCCTGCCCCATTGTGCTCTGCTCTAGTTTCCTCTTAATGGAACTTACTGTCTTTATTTTGCAAAGTGAACTTTGATGACTGTGAAGCGGCTGCGTGGATTCCACGCGGAGGTCCTGAGCTGCGCCAGGGGCAGCATCTCGGAGCCGCCGTGCCCCCAGGGGCCACCAGAGCCACTCTCCTCAGTACGGTGGTCACTAGCCACGTGTGCTTCCCCATTTAATCAAAATGAGTGAAGTAAACGGTGCGGCTCCTGCCCGCGCGTCAGGTGCTCCATAGCCGTGGTGGGCCGTGCAGACCACAGGCCGTTCCCGTTGCTGGAGAAGGTTCCACGGACGGCGCTGGGCGGAGGGTTTGTGTTCCTTTCCCTCTGGGTGCCCCACTGGCCTGTCTCCTCTGACCCTTGTCCGGCGTGGCGCTGCGAGTATAGCCCCTTCGGTTTGGGAGTCAGGACGCTGGCTTTCTCGTGGATACGGGCCCTCCTCTCAGCTGTCCTCCCCGTGTCCAGAGTGACCACATGTTTCCCAGGACATCTGGGCTTCTGTGGCTACTTCTCCCTGTCCGGAGAGGACCCTTTTCCAACATGGGTGTCACCGTCCTGTGGCCTGTCCCCGGGTCTCGCACTCCAATGTGCAGATGGATGCGACTACCAAGGGAAGGTGCTGGCGTGTGGATGGGGGGCTGTGGCTCCTGGACACAGGAAACCATGGGGGTGGTGGTGAGGCCACCCTGCTGGCCGCGTCTCTGTGCAGCATGAGCGGGGCCGCGCTGTGATGGCGCCAGTTCAGAAACTTCCAGTTCAGAGAATGACCCTGGGACAGGATTAATTTGGTGCCCCTCTAGTGTTGTTTCCTGGTCCCCTGCAGGAAGCGTGCGTTTTGATATCTGCAAACTCGGGGCTGGGAGCCTCTTCTGAGCTTCACGTGTCCTTGTGCGTTTGGGACAATGCAGGATCTGCAGGCCCCACTCAGCCGGGGCTTCTGGGAAGGGCTTTCTGGTCTTTTCCGCCAGCATGAGGCTGCTCTTAGCCCACACTCTCCTGACATTGCGCTGAGCCTGTCACTGCCCACCTTTCGATGTCCCAGCTGGTCGGCCATCACAGAGGGAGAGCTCCTGTCTGCCCACGTTTGGTGAGGCTGGGATGAGCAAAAGGAGTCCCGTGACCTCCCCCAGGTGCTCCTGCAGGCTCTGCACTCAGAGGTAGGCCCCTGCCAGGCCTGGGGCAGCCGAGCGGGCGCTGGAGTGGGGCAGGCTGCAGGCAGGGCCCATCCCACCGGCTTCAAGGAGGTGCTGGGCAGGGAGGTGTCTTGTGGGAGGACGTCGATCCACACTGGCCACGCAGGGTTGGGGTCTCCTTGGGCTCTCGGCTGTCTCGCGGTGTCCTGGTGCCCAGACAGACGGACCCGAGAAGACGGGCGCCTTCCTGAGGCCTCACTCTTTCTTTCAAGGTTCCCGAGGCCCTTGGAGTGTTTTCTGCCCCAAAGGGCATTTTGTAACTTCTGGGATCGTGTGTTTAGCCTGGCGACCTGGGTGTGCAGGTGTGACCTGCGGGTGGTGTCCCAGGCAGGTGAAGGCACACCTTCTTCCCCATCTGTACCACCTGGGCTGCTGCTCTATCAGGAGCTCAGGAACCTTGCCGCCCTACATCCCGCTGCGTTACCCGGAGCCTGCGTGCCCTCCCTGGGCCCTGGGGTGTCCACAGGCCCCGAGAGCGGGAAGAACAGCGGACATGGTGTGGCCTTTTCTCTGCCCGTGGGAAACGGGTCCAAGGGGGGCCACCTGAGGCCACCGTGACGGAGGGGTGTGGCCTGGGGAGGGGAGGTCCTGCATGCTTGGTGGTGACAAGGGGTGGCACCCACGGAAGAAGAAGGGGGTCCAACTGAGGACTCCAGTCTGCTGGGAGGCCTGCTGGGCGGGCGGCTGGACTGGAGGGTGGAGGTCAGGCCGGGCCTGGGGGTCAGGGTGAGAAGACCAAACTCATTCCAGGTGAGTGGGCACCCAGGAAGGCAGCTGACAGCAGGAAGCTTCTGTGGGACTGGTTCTGCACTGTCCCTCTAATATATTGGTTCTGAATCCATCCCTCTAATATATTTGTAATTGTTTTATCAATTCAAAAGGATGCCGAAATAACTGTCAGTAAAATTGATGCCTCAAGATGAGCTGAATTTAATCTGTGGTTTGGGTTCTCAGCATAGTGTTGGGAGCAAGGGGTTCTGTGCAGAGGGGGCCTGTGACTGGGCCGGTGCAGAGGAGACCTGGGGGGCTGGACTGATGCAGAGGGGGCCTGGGGGCTGGGCCGGTGCAGAGGGGGCCTGGGCGCTGGGCCAGTGCAGAGGGGTCAGCAGTGGAGTCAGAACAGGTCGCACTCCAGGATCGAGTGAGGGCTGCAGCGGAGTGAGGGGTCTGGAGGGAATCTTAGAGAAGGATTCTGAAAGGCTCTATACCTAGCGACCTTCCTTTTTAGGAAACGAGCATTCCATTCATTATTGCAGGCCCTTCGGGCTAAGAATTGGACTTTTTAAGGATCTTTCGTTTCAGTAGGAAGCTCGGTTGATGAATTATTGACTTATCCTAATGTTGTAAAAACTAAGCGTGAGCCGGTCTGGAGTCTTCCTTGGGACTGGGCAGTGTCGAGGAGTCCTGCCCAGAACTGCAGGGTCGGGAGAGGGCAGGAGCATGAAGGAGCTGTCGGGGGTGATGTGGATCGTGCTGTGTGAGTTGTGAACACAGAGACCTCGGGAGAGCCATCCTCATCACGGGCGCAGGGAGCGAGTCGCAGCGTTTAAGATAAGCACACCGAGGCCTCAGGGGCAGGTCCACGGGCCAGCGAGCCAGCAGCGCTGTCCTGGACAAGCCGAACAGCCAGGGGCCTGGCAGGGGAGCTGATGTGCGGTGGGGCCACACCTGCTCCACAAGCCGTGGCGAGCCTGTGCTTCTCTGCGGGGTTCGTCCAGACATGTGTGTTCTGAGCCCTGTCATTCATCGCTGCACAGGCTGGGGTAGGGAGCAGCTCTCTGGGGTCACATTCTCCTCACGCCAACGGGGGACACTTTTGCTGCTGCCTTATGAAGCGTGCTTGCCAGGCAGGTCCAGTGCCGGCGTCAGATGATTATGTGGCCCAGACACTCGAATAGTGTTCTGTCGCTGCCTTGCCTCCCGCCAGCTGTTGTGAATTAAATGCTCCCTGTGACCCCTGACCCTTACCGCTCTTAAATTCATGCTTTAAAAACAGCTTAATGAGGGGTTTACTGGTCCAGTTGGAAGTTTTTATTAAAACCTATTAGTGCTGGAGCAGAGCCTGCCTGCAGGAAGTGATTAGCTGGCCCAGAGCCCCGAGCCCCCAGCCGCAGCAGCTCCCACAAACCGTTTCCAGACCCTGCTGCCCGACCCCCATCCTGCCCCGCCTGGTTCTCATATCCTCCGCGTCCACCCGGGCTGTCTGAGCCTCTTCCCAGCCCCCACGCCCGGGAAAGCAGTTCCTGTTCCCTAAGTGACTCCCGTTCTCAGAGGCTGCCCGCCCGCAAACCCTCTGGGGCGTCCTTCACTGCTGTTTCCCAGGTGCTGGGGTCGACTGGTCACTTTCCAGAAGTGTCCCTTTCCCCCTGCCCCCCAGGAATGTGAGTGGCCACTTGGCAGTGTCTGGTTTTGGTCTCCTGTCTGGTCCTGTCCCTCTTAGGAAGGACAGAGGAGCCTTGATCAGTGACATTTAGAGCCGCTGTGTGGCACGTGCTGGATGTGAACCGTCTCAGCCAGCAGAGGTGTCGCTCAAAGGGGGAAAAACAGCCTCGAGCAGCATTTCCTCCGCAAGCAGCCCTGGTCGTCTGGCCGTGGGAGCCGGAGAGGGGCTGGCCCTGCTGGGGCTCCCTGCCATCTGGGCCCCATTCTCCAGGCCCTGGCTTTCCAGAATCTCTGATGCTCTCTTGACCCTCTCTGAGGTCGGTCTTGATCGGGGGGTAGTAACTTTGCCTCATTCTTTCCTGTTTCCTCGCCTGCACCTGCCTTCTCTGGTCACTGGGAACACCAGGTGGGGCGACATGCTCCTAGGGGTGGCTCTCTGTTACTGGAGGGAAAGGAGCGAGCAGGTGAGGGGCTGCAGAGGTGATGTCCCCCTGGGGAGCAGCTGGCGCTCCTGGCTGTCACCACTCAGGACAGGTGTCCACAGGGCCTCAGGCAACAAGTCCCCCTGGTTTCCAGACGGGCAGGGTGTGGCGTCTGGACCAGATGTCTAAGGGGACGAATCGGGTGTGGGCGTGGGCCCCTTGGGGAGTGTCTCCGGTGCTGGGCTCTACTCCTCGTGGCCGTTTTCAGGGCGGCCCTTCTCACCCAGGGTCTGTCCTCCCCCATGGTATCCATCTGCCCGTCTTTGTTCTTACCTTTACACCCGCTCAGCTCTGCATCCGAGCATGGCACACGCGTGTGCACATGCGGGGTCAGGGGTCAGTGTTTGCCCAGCGGGGCCACAGCACATGCACTTTTGCCATTCTCTTTTCACTGAGTAATATCTGCTAAAAAGTCTTAGTTGAACCTAGAAGAAAATCTGTTTTAAAGACCATTTTTTAATTCATGTGGTCATTAACACTTGGCTTCTTCTAATTTTCTCCCATCACATCTAGTTACCCATTTCTACTTCTAAAACACGCTTCCTCTGTAATATGCAGAATTCTAGAATACTGAAGAAGCATTTGGTTCCTGTAATTCATACTTCCAGCCCCAAATCCTTTTGGGTGGCTTTTGTCTGGAATGCTTCTAAGTTAGATTTTATTTTTGTTGGATGGTGTAGATGTGGATGTTTGACCAGCATTTGCCTTTCAGCTCACAGTGTAGTTAATAACCATGGTCTCGCAGTTGGCTGTTGAGAGTTTCCTGGGGGCTGGTGCCCGTGCAGTTGAAGGAGGTGGCTTCATCAGGGCCTCTCATGTGGCACGCCCCTCCCCGCACCCTCCCGCTGGACCGTCCTGGCCACGTGCTGTTCTGGTGGCCTCTCCACAACACACCCCCACACACACCCCCCCTGCTGGAGCTCTGCCTCGACTCCCTGCGTGTGCTCAGTGTGTGTTCATCCCTCCTTTCGCCCCGTGGTCAGAACAGCCATAGCTTGTCTCCGTTATGGGTCTTTTCAAAGACCTGGTTTTATTTATCAGATTTTTAAAAAAATGTGTTGTAGCTCATTAATTTTTACTTTGTATAGGTTGCTTCCTCCTTCTGGGAGGAAGGAGTTTATTATTTTCTAAGATCTTGAGTTGATCGTTCAACTCATTAATTTTCCATCTCTTCTTATCTGCTAATGAAAGCATGGAGGCAGGTGACCACTCCCCTCTGGCTGTGCCCCTGGCCTGCCCTGTGTCCACCCTCCTGTGCTGTGCCCCTGGCCCGCCCCACGTCCACTCCCCCCTGTGCTGTGTCCCTGGCCAGCCCCACGTCCACTCCCCTGTGCTGTGTCCCTGGCCCACCCCACGTCCACTCCCCCCGTGCTGTGTCCCTGGCCCACCCCGCGTCCACTCCCCTGTGCTGTGTCCCTGGCCCACCCCGCGTCCACTCCCCCTGTGCTGTGTCCCTGGCCCACCCCACGTCTACTCCCCTGTGCTGTGTCCCTGGCCCACCCCACGTCCACTCCCCTGTGCTGTGTCCCTGGCCGGCCCCACGTCCACTCGCCTGTGCTATGTCCCTGGCCGGCCCCACGTCCACTCCCCTGTGCTGTGTCCCTGGCCGGCCCCACGTCCACTCGCCTGTGCTGTGCCCCTGGCCGGCCCGTGTCTCCTGACGGGCAGATGAGATAGCTTTATAACCTCAGTGCTGCTGCTTCTTTCGTCCTCTTGGTCCAAGTGCTGTTTAGAGAAGAGCTTCAAAAGCCCCAAGCCCTAAGGGTTTTATAGGTTACCTTTCCTTGATCAATTTCTGATTTTGTTATGCTGTGGCCGCAAGATACAGTCTGAAGATTGTTCTTTTAATTGTTAAAGAAAACGTTAGACGTGTGCATGGATTAGGAAGTCACAGTGTATCTCGCGGCTTACAGCAGACACAGCAGCACCTCCCTTCCTGTTCTCCAGCCACTCTTCCTTGCCCTCCAGCCCTTCTGGTGTCGCCTCCAAGTTTCTGAATAAGCTGTTTATGTAGATTATTCCTGGTGTATCACTTTTAGACGTTATCTCTGTACTTCCTCTTAGGAATGATGAGGATTCCTCTCTCACATCCCTAACGCTCCTCCCCTCGCCATCTCAGTATAGCTATATCACAAATAGAACTTTTTGTTAAACTAATACTCAGTCTTTACATTATTGGGACTATGTCAGTTTTGTTGACCACTGAGCCACTAGTGAAGTCTGATAATTTTTTTCTAGTCACTTTTCGTTTTTCCTGGAGTTGATAGTTGCCTCTTCTTTTTTGGTTTGCTTTGTTTTTCATTTTTGATCATGTTTCCACAATTTGTTCCAAGTTCACCAGCACAACTGCTGGAGCACTCCCAATACTGGTTTTTACTGAATCAAACACATTAGGTATCTATCAATTCCTTCTCCCACCTTCCTGGAGATTTCTGCTCGGGAGCTCTCTCTGTTACCACCTGGGGTGGAGGCTTTTTAGGTCTCTGGATTTGGAGACTGTGGGGCAAGTTAACTCTTTGCCGGCTTGGCTACCACTGACTGATTTGTCCCTCTCTGCATCCTAAGGATCCTTATGCTCTGGAGCAGGTGCCTGGTTGTGCTGGGGGTGAGGCTCGGAGACCCAGCCGCTCCTCCACTGCCTTCTTCCCGAGTGTGCTCTGGAGTGGCATCCCAGGGAAGATCATCCTAAGCCCTTTCCTGACCACGTTTGTGTGCAGACAGCCAAAGGCAGTGGTGGACGGGCCCTTCTTTCTCCTTCTCCAGCATCAGCCGTCGCCTGTCTGAGGCAGGGGGAGCCAGGCTGACTTTGTCCGCATGGCCCTGTGCTGCTTCCCTGCCCAGTAAACGCTGTGTGTCCTGAATCGCCGTGAGCAGCTGAGAGGCCAGAGAAGGGCGTTTGGTCTCATCAGACACCGTTGCGGCCATGGGCTGGCCTGGAACCTCCAGAATCTTGTGTGTCCCTGGAGCTTCCTGGTTCCAGTGCCCCATTGTTGGATGCGAAAGGAACACGGCGTCGGCGAGCCTGACCTTTGCCAACGCAAGTAACAGGGAGAGGCATTGTTAGGTTAGCCCTGGAGTAGCAGCTGTGTGCCAGTTTCTTTTGTAAATGCTTTGATATTTTAAAACAGAAATTCTAAGCGAGGAAGCCATGCTTTGTTGCTGTTACAATAGCGGCTCTTGTCTGTGTGGATTCACTGAATGGAGACACAGATACTGATGCGGTTTTAGTACCATTAATGGTTCCCAAGTGCATCTAGCGAACCTGTTCTTGGTGGCCGTGTCCTCCTCTCATCAAGACTGTTACACATCTTAAAGCAGGACGCTGCATCATTTCGGGCGTACCAGCTGGTCTCAGTGACACCCCTCTGAGGAGGCAGAGAACTGCCGGTTTCCCACTGGGTTTCAGCCTAGATGAATGTCTCTTGAGCTTTTCGAGCACTTACGAGCCTCGGGACTGGCTGCTGCGGCTGGGGGACCCCGGACCTGCGCACCTCTCCCCCACCGTGCCTCTGGCCCCTGTGGGGCGGGCGTGCCCCAGCCTGGGCTTGGCTTGGGTTTTCTCCAGCTTGCCACCTCTGACGTGAATCTTTGCATGTATGTCGGTTTATCGTCTCTCCCGCCTCCTCTCTCCAGACTGTCAGCCCCGTGGGGGCCGGGGCTCTGCCTGGTTCCCCACTGTCCTGCAGCGCACAGGACAGGCAGGGGTCTGACCACGCTTGGCTGATCCGTGACGAGGGCCTCTGGATCCACATGCAGATGTCATGAGCAGGCAGACGGTCCGGTGGCCCCGTGTGCTCTTCCATCGTCACTCTTGAAGGAAACATCGCACCTGCTGGAGGCTGCCGCGGCCTGGGAGGCTTGCTCGGTGCTGAGGGGCACGCTGCATCGAGAAACCTGGTTATTCGTTTTCTTGATTTTCATCCACACGTCTCCTGGACCCAGAACTGCCAGCACGACTGCTGTGTGCGTTCTGGTGTTCCTGAGAGATCACTGTGTCAAAGCCGCAGAGCCCTCCTCAGCGATGTTGTTGGCTTTGGTGGCAGCCCTCAGGTCTGGGGAGGTGGCAGCCCTTCCTCCTCAGCACGGTGAACCAGCCCCCGGGAGGCGCCGAGCGGAACGTCCGCCGTCACTTGCTTGAGCACAGCCACAGGCAGCGGTGGATGGAAACCACGACCCCAGGGCGAGGCGGCAGGGGCCTGGCCCCGTGAGCTATGCCCAGCTCGGCAACAGCCGTGTGACCGCAGGATTGACGGCAGCCGCGGCCACGCTCTGTTCCCAGGCTCTTGTCCAGGGCAGGGCCCCTGAGTCCCCGTCCTCTTCGTGGTGCTCGGGTGCGTCCTTGTGCTGAGGCCCGGCCGAGCCAGGCGCTGACCAGGGCTCCAGCTTCTACCTGTGAAGTGGTGTCAGCAGCACTTTAGAAAGACGGTCTTGGCGTCGTTTCTGAGCTGCAAAGGTAGTGCCGAGGCCCCATCGACGTTCACCAGCTTCCCCTCATGTCAACATCTCACACGACCGGAGCACTAAACGGTGGTCACAACGGAGCCGTCGGCACTGGCGCGGCCCTTGCCTGAACTGCAGACTTCTGTTGGTTCCCCGCCCTTCCACCCAGGCCTGTCCAGGATCCCTCCAGGACCACAGTGCACTGAGTCGTCGTGTCTCCTGTCCCCTCTGGTCCTGTGGCGGCCTCCAGACTTCCCTGGTCTTTCATGACCTTGACAGTGTTGAGCGGTTCTGGTCCTGTATCTGGTGGAATGTGCACAGGTTGGGCTTGTCTGGTGTTCCTTGTGATTAGGCGGGCCGTGGGTTGTGGGGCTGGGCGCCCCGGGAGCCGGTGAGTGGGTGTGACCTCCCTGGAGGACAGTGTGGCCGCACAGCGATGTGCCTACAGAACATCCGTGCCTGCGGGTCCCCAGCCCCCCTTCAGGGCTCCTGCAGCAGGGCCGGGGTGGGGCAGAAGGACTCGGAGCGGGGGCATCAGCTCTGCTCATGGCAGGAGGAAGGAGCCTCCAGAGGGTTTGGCCGTGGAGAGTTAGTTAAATAAACCTCCATCTTCTCCATGGATTACTATGTAATGCGACTCAATACTACGATACAATCTGATAAGAAAATATAATTGTGTGCTAAAATGGGTTTAAACAGTGTGTTCTTGTTCCATTTTTGCCTCTAAAAAGATCTATCAAAACTATTTTGAAATCCATGACCAAGGGGCTAACGAGCTTTATCTGTGGATGAGCAGATCACTTTTCTTTCTTATCTCTAGTAACAGTTTATCTTCAGTGAAAATTTTTGCTTACAGTTAAGGATGAGTTAGTTTTAATAAATTGGTTCTAGTAAAATGAAATCAGTGTTAATAAATTAGTTTTAATAAAATGAAATCCAAAGGTGAACAGGTGCGAGCTGGGCACAGAGCAGGTGGAGCCGGTGTTCACAATGGACAGGCTTCTAAGGATGGGGGTTGTGGGGGATGGGGCCAGAGTCGGGGGGATGGGTGTGGCTCTGGCCGAGGGGCCGTCCCAAGGTGGGGGACTCACTGGCCTGGTCATCGAGTTGGAGAAGGAGTGCCTTGGCCTGGTGGAAACGCACTTCCCTCCATGGGGGGTCTGAACAGCTTGTGGGAGAGGCCCCGTTCTGAGCGGGTCTGCGGTGACCTGCCAGTGCTGGAGATGTGGGAGGGCGGAGGTCTGTGGAGGGCAGTCGGGTGTCGAGCCGCCGAGGAGGACCCGAGGCTCTGTCTGGGGCCCGTCCCAAGGTTGACCTGCGGTCTGCACCGCTCCCAGCAGGAGGCGCTGGACACATTGCCTGGACTCCACAGCTGGCGCTGGAGACAGCTGGTAACTGAGAGAGCGGAGGGTCCCGGGGGGTCATCCGTGAGGTGGCGTCCTGTCCTCATAGGCAGGGAGGGGGCTGATGAACCAGGACAATGATGGTTTCAGGACTCGGGCTTTCACTGAAGCCCAGCTCGGGCGTGGAAGTGTGGCTGGGCCGCGTAGGGAGTGGAGACCCACAGAGTGCTTTTTAACCGGTCTCTTCTTGTCTTGTGCTGAGGGCGCTTTGGGGGGGTCTGCAGAACTAGGGCGGGGGGGGTGGTGGTGACAGCCAGGACCTGGCCAGCGCTTGGCGCTTCCTCAGGGCCTCGCAAGCTTAACGCCCTTGTCCCTGCAGTGTTTGTGCTGGGTTGCGGGTTTTGCATCTTCTGATGGCGAGAATGTCCTTTCCTCTGAGTGAGAGCTGTCTGATGTGCCTGGAAAGGCGGCAGGACCTAGGGACACAGGTGGTGAGACCTCGATTCTCATCCTGCTGCTCAGCCGTGTAAGTGAGGCCCGAGCCTCGCAGTCTTCTGGGCACCTCTTTCCTAAATTCTGAACCTGTGTGAGTGTGATGTCGCGAGAGACTCACGTCAGGTTTTAATTCGGTGTCGAGCGCTGCCTGTTACAGCGACAGAGGGAGTGGGTCTGCGTTGTCCCTGTTTACATACGACAGACAAGCGTCAGCGTTTCAGAATAGACACTGTTATGCAGTGTCCGCTGATGAAGTCTTGCCCTCCGCATGCAGTCACTCGACTTCAGGACCCGGATTAGGGACAGTTGGTGCCATTAAATCCATTTGGCTCATCTGCAGTAAATGGACAATTCTCTTCCTTTTTTTTCCTTTTGATTGTGCCAGAATCAGCAATTATACTCATAATCCCCAGTGAAAATAACAGCTGAGAAACGTCAGGAGGAGTGCAGGTGGCCTGCAGGTATGTGGCAGACAGGGACAGGCGTGGAGCCTGTGGCCGGCGTGGGGGCTTTGCACGCACAGTGTGGGCTCTCTGGTTTGGGGGCAGGACGCCCGGGTGGGACGCACCCTCCCTCACGTGGACGTGGACCTGGAGCAAACCCTACAGTTTTCTCGGAGGACGTGGCCACTGCGTTACCAGAGTGCTCCGTCCTGCCTTTCCCTCTGCGGGCCCACGTGAGGCCCCCCCTGTCGGAAGGGCTGCTTCACTGAGCGGGTTCCGGCGGGGGTCCAGCCATGCAGAGCATGTGGCTCTGCTCACTCCTGACTTCTGTGTCAGCCCCAGGTGAGTACCCTCTAAATCGGAACCCAGTCGAAGAAGTTTCCATCAGTCCCATGTCAGGCTCCAATTCTTAGCTTCCTCGGGGAAACCAGTCACTCTGAAAAGTAGATCTCCTGTCTTGTTTTGGAAAAAAAAATCTTGTTTAATTGTTTTTAGAGTAACACCTGAAGAGTTTTGTAGCCTCACCACCACGGGCAGTTGTGTCCCGACTTCCGGGGACGACGACACTCAGCTGTTCTTACGGTTTCTTCTTCTGTAAAGTGCACGCTCACTCCATTGTGTTTGTTTAATCTTTTATGACCTTCTATGATGTTTAGTGACTTTCTCCATAAAGCTTGTAAATACTTTTTAAAAGGCTTGTTCTCGTAGTCACTGTAAGTTTGGCTTCCAGAGCAAATGGCACTTTAAGACACGGCATTTCACAATTGGTTTATTACGGTTCGTGGGAATGCCGGTGGTCAGTTTTAAACATCCCACGCAGAAGAGGGGAGAATTCCTTCCTTGTTTGTTTTTCTTTAACTTCTGGTTATGAAAAAGTTCCAACTAATATGAAAGTGAAGCGAAGGGCGGCCTGCACCTCCGGGTGCCGTCTCGGCGCACAGTTCCGGCACCGGCCAGGCTGCCGTTTGCTGCCCTCCCCTTCTGCTCCGTTACGTACAATCCGGGCATTCCCTGTTCCATTCCGAAAGACTTCATTACGTGCTTCGGAAAGATCAAAGTAACTACAATACCGTCATCACATCCAAAAAGTTAGGACGAGTTCTATCAAATATTTACTCAGTGTGCCAGTGTTGCCACTCGTTGCATAGGTTTGTCCCAGGAGGGATCCGACCCGCTTGACGGATGTGCCCTTCCAGTCTCTTTAGAGCCGTCTGTCCTCTGCCTTCCCGGCTGCGGAGTCGTGTCCCGCCGTGTCGCAGACTCAGGGAGCACCGTTCGTCCTGCTTGGCTGGCGGCTCCCTCCAGGCCGGGTGTCCCCGGCCCTTATCCCCTGGGCTGGCTGCGTCAGTCGGCTTTGCTTTTGGCAGGGACGGGTGTGGGCCTGTCTGGCGTGGTGGTCAGAGGGCCCAGGCTGCCCCCGCTTCCTGCCGCAGGAAGGTGGCTGAGGCGCCAGGCCTTGGCAGCCTGATCCGTCTGTCCGTCAGAAAGTTCTCCATCAGCCGCGCCAAAGGGCCCTGTGGGCTCCGTGGTCACTGTCTGCACTCGTCCGTGGGGTCTGCAGGGGGCAGTGTTCTAAGTCTGTCACTCTGCTGGCTTTTATTATCAGGGGCTTTTTATCAAAGAAACTTGCCCTCAACTGCTTGGTTGCTCCAAATCCAGTTTCTCCAGGAGAGTCAGACTAAACTCTTTGTTCTTTCCCTTTACTTATCAATGTCCAGAATGACTTGGTTCCCAAACACCCTAGAGGACTCCTTTTAATGTCATTTCTAGTCACTCTGTTGACACCACTCAATAGTAGAGTTCACCTTCTGTAGATTCTCTTCTTTTTAAAAAAAAAAACTTCTATGTAGGCAATCGTATTTTTTCCCACTTCAAACCCTATGACTTTTCTGTGTTTCTCTCATTTTTGCTATGGCTAAGACCTCCATGTGGGTTGGTGTTGAATGGGACTTTCAAAACCATGTAATTACAGAAAACTTAAAGCATACTGTGAAGGCTGAAAGAATTGTGTAGTAAAAACCCGTATGTGGGCCACCTAGATTCCATAGTTTCATCATATATTTTGATAGATTTCAAAGTAAATGCCAGATATCAGGGCACTTGCCCTAAATAACAAAGGCTTCAGTGTGCAGACCTTTAACCAGAGCTCAGTGTGTGGCGGCTTTTTCCCTTGACAAAGAGTTCACACGATGAAATGTGCAGATCCTAAATATACATTTTTAGGGTTTTGACAGTTGCATACACCTGTGTTGTCCAGACTCCCATGGAGATCCAGACATACACCATCACCCCGGAAAGTTCCCTCCTGCCCCCAGCCAGCCACTGCTCCCACCGCGCAGGACTGTACCTGCTCTGTGCCAAGACTGGGTCTGCGTGAGAACCCGCAGGACTCCTCGTCTGTGCGCACCCAGTGAGGAGGGAGGGTTCGCTTCCGGCCAAGCTGCCCGGCTGACTTTCCCAGGGACCTGCCCAGCGGACAGCTCTCTGCAGGGCACTCGTGTCCTGTTCGTTCCACACGAGAGTTCCTTGGTTTTGGTGGCTGGAGGGGAAGGGCCATAGTTACCTGTGTGAATGACAGTTAGAGGACTCAGCATGTCTGAAAACTGAAATCAGAACACAGACCTTAGACAGTTAACATTAGGGAGGCCTCTGTTTTCTCACTTACAGGCCACAGCATTTTTATGACGATGGTAGTACCGTTTTCATCTCTGTCGTTACTAATATAAGGCACTTAAGGCAAAATCTTACGTTTTTGATTTATGTCCAAAAGAAAATGGTCCGTGTTTTTTACAGTGTACCTTCTAAGCACAGTCTGTGATGATGACCAGCATTCTGTCCGTGCCTTGCTGAGGCAGACGGCTGAGTGTCCCACTGAGTGAGGGCCATGGGTTTCCCTTCACCCCGGCACGGGATCGCTTGAGTGCGTATTTCCTCTGAAATCTTTGATTGTGCTCAACACTCGCCCTTTGCACACAGTTGGGGCATCTTGCTGTTGGGAAAGCTGATGGACTCGGGGCTCTAAGCTCAGCACAGACACCCTGGTTGGGGGGGGGGTGCCCCCTTGGCTCGCGGTTCCCCACCTCCGCCATGGCTGCAGGAAGTCGGCTGTCGTGCACCCTGTCACTTCTCTGAGTGGGAATTCCAGTCTTCTCTGTCTGCCCTGGAGGCTGTGTCCTTGGTCTGCAGCAGATGGCTGCGACGTGCCTACACATGCATCCTTGGGAGGATATTATCCTGCTTATGATTCCCTGAGGTTCTTGAATCTGTAATTTATGTCTTTTACCAAATTTGGATAATTTTTGCCAGTGTTTTTCAGTTTTTCCTGCTCCATTTCTCCCTCCTCTCCTTCTTAAGCGTCTGTTCTCCAGCTTGGGTAACTCTGGGCCGTCTTCATGTTCACTACCTCTTATTCTCTGTCCTCCAATCTGCTGTTAAGCTCACCTAGTAAAACTTTAATTTCAGGTTTTCCTTTCCAGTTCCAGACTTTGTTTGGTTCTTTTTTTACAGTTCTGTTTCTCTGCCAAGTTTTCCCGTCTGTTTATGCCTTATCAGTGCATTTTCCTTTACATCCTGAACCTGCTGATTGTGGATGCTTTGCCTTGTCTGCTTGCAGCCTGCATTCAGGGTGCAGAATGGATGGAGAGTGGAAACAGGTAAGACGTGCAGTATGTCGTGTGGTGAGAGTGTTCTTGGGTATGCCCTGTCAGGATGGTCTGAGGCCCAGTTGTAAATTTCATGTCCAGGGAAGGCCACCCCTGAGAGGGGGCATCTGAGCAGAGACGTGACCAAAGGGCCGTACGGATGGGTGCTGGGGCAGAGACTAAAGGTGGGCCTGGGCCTCCAGCAAGGAAGGAGACCCCAGGGAAGAGAAGAGGGGTGCACGAGGCCATCAGTGGGCTCTGACCAGTCCCGTCCTCTCCTGCGGTCTCTCTGGGGTCACTCCTGTGGCATTTCCCGTGATGACCCACATCAGCTGACCTTCTCCTGTATGCTGATCCTTCTGGAGGAAGCATTTCTGAAATGCTCCCTGATGCATCGAGGACGTGAAGCCTGAGGGTGTCACTGCCCCTCCCCAAGTTGCTGAACCACCACCCCAGGCTCCTCTGTGAGTGACTTGAGCGAGACTGTGGCTGCGGCCGTGCCCACTGGGCCCTGGCTCTGTGGCCGAAACGTCTGCCCTCCCCCTCGTCCCTGTGTGTGTATGGTCTGTGGGGTGGGCTGCGCCTCAGCAGCATCCTGGCCTCTGGATGCAGGAGCTGCCTGTCACCGCTGACCTCGCTGGAGGGCCAGACAGAACTGTCTTTCAAAGGGATGGGGAAGCCAGCTGGGACACACGTCTACTTGTTAGGACATGTGGACAGACAGAGCTGTAGGGAGGGAAGGAAGAACGCTGGTGTGTCCACTGCACGACCCCCAGTGGAGATGGTGTCTGCATGGGGCAGAGGCTGGATGGCCACCCTGACCTCTAACCTAGGTATGTGCCACGTGGAGAAGTATGTGTCACTCCTTCCTACTTTCCAGGTGAGCTGGCCCTCCCCATCATTTCTGACGAGCACATGTGTTATGTAATGACCAGACCTGCCAACCTCTCCCGTGAGCGAGGCCCCACCCTCCCTCATGTGACAAGGGCATGCCCATCAGCAGCCTTGAGGACGCCCAGAAACAGTGTTCACTGAGTGTGTGGGGAAGATTCAGAAAAGCTATGATTGCAACTGGGTCATCCTTACAAGATCATGTGGGGACGAGGGCAACACCCACTTGAGCGGGCACAGATGCCCCATGTGCTGACAGCCCACTCAGACGTGGGGTTCATTTCAGCGAGCACAGATGGCCCACATGCTGACAGCCCGTTCAGATATGCGGTAGGGTGACACCCCACTTCAGTGAGCACAGACGCGCACGTGCTGATAGCCTGCTCAGATGTGGGGTAGGGTGACACCCCATTTCGGTGGTCGTGGGGCCTGGGGTGCATGTGGGTGGGAGCTCGCCTGGCTGCTGGAAGGGTGCTAGCCTGGCCACCCATTCCATGCAGGGCTGTGGACACACAGCACCTCAAGCAGATGTGCCTCTCGGACTGGCCAGAGCAGGGTCTGGGGCTGCTGCGTCCCCCTCAAGCCGCATTTCAAGCCCTCAACGGCCCCCTGTGGCCAGTGGGCACCAACGGCACAGGCAGATCCGGAATGTTCCCATCGCTGTAGACAGTCCTGTGGACAGCGCTGGCCGGCACTTCTTTGGGATTCTGACAGTCACTTTGAGACAAGCTTGGGCGACTTTTCATGCCCAGGAAACAAAAGACAAAGGAATGGTTATGCAGCATGCCCTTCAGCCTGATGTACATTAACTATTTGGAATATATTAACCCTAAAAATCTTTGGGGCTATGTCTAATTTCCGTTGACAGGAAGTATTTTCCTATTTATCCAAAACCAATAAAGCCACCTCAGGTCATTACTGTGGACTCTGTTTTGGGCTGGCTGGTGACACCTGTAGATCTAAGCAACAGGGGACACCTGGGGCTAGGAAGTCTGGTTGCCACAGCAACTGTTAACCAGGACCATGGACGGAGGGTCACCGTGCGGGTGGGCGGGCTGCACGGGTCACTTCCTGTTCCCAGCAGAGCCCAAGGAATCCTTAAAACGTATATTAACAATTTTCTAAACGCTTCATAATTGGGAGCATGCAATTTAAAATGATTTTATTTAAAGCATGAAGCCTTTAACCAGCTCTTTCAAAAATACTTGCTTGCTAGAAAATGTGCTCCCATTCACCATCTGATCTCTGGCTTAGATCTCATCAGCTGAAATGCACAGTGTCCCGTGGCCAGCTTTTCCTTTTAGCGGTCAGGCTGTGTCCATGTGCTTCTCATCGGCTTCCCAATAGCAAGAACAGCGAAGCCAGCCTTACATGCCACATTCTCCTGATGCGAGATGTGACCAGGTGGCTGGACAGATGGGGCTCATGTCCAGAGAGACCCGCCCAGCTCCAGCTGTTTCTGGAGGATTCCTGGGCAGGCCTGGCTTTGAGTGGGTCCTGGGACCAGGCGGGGAGCAAGGGGCACAGGAGGCTCCAGACCAGGCCAGCATGAGTGAGTTAGGCCAAGGCCAGGGAGGCGGCAGGAGCATGACCCCATCTCTGGGGTGTCGCCAGTGTCAGTGCCTCCCGGCCCCTTAGAAAGAAGGATGAGCCCGAGTCTGTCCCCTTAGGGCAAGGGCAGCTCTGGCAGGTCACTCTGACAGCTGGAAGGGCAGTGGGCCCCTGCAAGGCCCTCCGACGGCACCCTCCCTGCAGGTGCTCGTGTGGCACCTCCTGGTGTGGCTGGTTGCCATGGTGACAGGGTGTAAGAGGGAAATGACCAGGTGAGCAGGCCAGGTGGGGATTCCTCCTCTCGGCTGGACAGGTGTGGGCAGGTTGTGGGGTGGCCCCCATGACTTGCCACACGGATGCTCCATAATGGGAGCCTGGTTCCAACACTGGCAGGAGTTCGCCTTCAGATTCTGTCTCTGCTTCCCTTACGTTTTTCACTTGATCTCCTTTTGCATTTTGTCTCAGTGAGAGAGGAAAGCGTCTTAGCCGGTTGGTTGGTATCATGCGCCTGTCACGACAGCGGTGTTTGTAGCAGCAACTGGCAGCACGCGGCTCTCCCAGCTCCCGTCTGGGTGGCAGCCGGGCAGGCGGCACTTCACGCACAGTATCAGGGAGGCTCCCTCCCCTGCCCTCCTCTCAGGGAAACACACAGCAGCGAGGACTGTCCTCTCACTGATCCGTGGCTCCACGCCACAGGAGTCGGGGCTCCAACGGGCCCCCTCGAGAGCCTGCTGTGGCCTGATTGGGCGGGGTGGCTTCTGCATGTGGGCCAGGCTCGGGGGGTGCACACTCCTGACCGTAGCTCTGCTTTCAAAATGCACTTTCCTTGAGTGGCGTTTCCATCACACACACTGAGCAACAGTGATGCAGACTCAGGCCTGGCCTTGTGGAACAGTGACGTCGCGGGGGCAGAGCTGTCAGGACTTGTGAGAGGCACACCCTGAGTCCCGGCCACCTCAGTTGTTCAAGCGAGAGGGGAAGGCTCTGTCCTCCGCCGGGACTTGGCTTGCTGCTTGGAGCCTGCAAGATGTGCCAAGGACGGGCCTTTGTTAGAGGCGTGCGCTTTGCAGACGTTAACCACGCAAGGTGCTTTCACTGAGTCAGAGATGCATGGAGAAGCGGAGTCCGTGGGCCATGCACTCGTGGACCACAGACAAAGTCAGTGATGTTCCCGGTGACTCAGGTCCCAGCACCTGTGAGGTTCACATGGCCCAGTGGGGGTGGCCTGCCTCCCTCATGATGGACAGCCCGGGATGGTGGGCCCTACCTTTTAGACACAGACCCAGGCGGCCCTCTGTAGCTTGGTCTGTGGAATCTGAGCGCCTCTCCCGCCATCTGAGGTCGGCTGAGGGGGACCCGGGATCAGAGTGAACGGCACCTGGTGTCATAGCACCTCCTGAGTGAAGTCTGAGCTGCCCGCCTGGCCCTGCCACCACACTGCCATGCTGTGTGCCTGGGCTCCCCCGCCCTGTGCCCTCCCCAGCAACTGCTGCTGGCCCGTTGGACCTGGGCACACGCCCACCATGAGACCCCAGGCGGGGCAGTAAGAAGGACCCAGCACCATCCTTGCTGATGTCAGAGTCTGAGTGTCCCCCGCCACCAGGTGGTGCCAAGGACAGCGGGCCAGGATGCTGGCGCTCCCACAGCTGACCCGTCACCCTGCAGTGTGCACCACCCCCCGCCCTGTCTCACGCACTGGCTTTCCTGAGCCCTCCTACACGTGAGGTCTGGTGCTCCATGACCAAGGAGGGGTCGCTACCTGTGAGAGGCGGGGTCACCCCGGAACTGCGATGTGGGGCTTTCTTATCCCAGAGCACAAAAATGGCCACTGAGTTTCCGCAGCCAACAGCCCACCTTTGCCGTGTTGGTGGCTGTGCAGACGAGACCTGAGACGTAACCCACGGAGATCCACATAGTCACTTCTTCGAGCTCCAGGCGCTCTCCAGGGCGTCATTAGGAGCCGGGGCGGGCGGCCGAGGGCGGGCGCTCGGCGCAGGAGTGACAGCCCATCAGGAGGGAAGCGCTTTTCTCCTTTTCCTTGTTTTTAACCGTGAAGCTAATGGGTTTCCCGTTCTCACGTGGATGGTGGCTGTCACTTTTGAAGGATCTGTGCGTGCAACATTTAATTGCTCTTTCTAAGTAACTGTAATAGTTTCGAGGATGGTAACGAGATCTCGGTTAGTATTTTCTCCTGGAGCGGGCACCTGGTGGCTTCCACCTCTGAGATGTTGTTCAGGTGACATCTGCCTCCTTGGTCAGAGGCGGCTTGGCCTGTGTGAGTTGACCTTGATTCTGGGCGATCTCCCCAGGGGCCTGGCGCGAGCCCACCCTCTGAGCCCCCACAGCCCAGTGGCCCTCTTGTCGGCCGCAGTGTGTCTGCTGGCCTCCCTGTCTCCACTCTTCCCACCCGGAGCAGACAGTCAGCGGGACTCTCCTGGAGGAGCAGCCAGGCCGCACCGTGCTGTCACCGTGAGGGTGCAATGCCTGTGGGCCGTGCACCCCGCGTCTCCAGGCACAGGGCAGGCCTCTGGGTGGTGGGTGTCCTGGGCCCTCAGTAGAACAGTGTCTGCACTCTTTCCCACGGCCCTGAGGAGAGGGAGACGTGAGCAGCACTTCCACGTTGGCTGTATTTGGGGGGCAGGTGCCCCGAGCGGGGCAGAGGAGTGAGGGACCCCAGGTCCGAAGCTGAGCAGGAGCCCAAGGATCTGTGCTTCTGTCTAAACATGCCGAGGGTCCAAACTCAGCTGGTGTCATGGGCCTTTGCTCAGATGCCGTGTGTGGCTGCCTGGCAGGCACAGCCAGGCGCCCCGTGCCCTGGAGTTTTAAACGGTTGTTCAGCAGCGTAAGCCTAGAGAGCAAGAGCGGGGAGAGCGTCCGCCTGTTCTGACCGCTCGCATCTGCTTGGCCGAGGCTTGTCCAAGCATGCAGAGGCCTGAGCTGCTGCTCTCCGACCTGGAGGCCATCGATGGACTGTCCCCAAGAAACATCCAATGCGGTAGAACCTTCCAGGGCCCCCTCGAACTGAAATTGTTATGTAGGTGTTTGTGCACCAAGTGGAAGAGCTGGGGACCTGTATCCCTCCAGAAAGGGTCTGGGCACAGGGGGCCCCCTGAGTAGGGACTTCCAGCTGATCAAAGGCTCATAGTGGAACCTCTTAACTGTTCGGGTCGGCATTTGTCACGGTTGTGAGCACATCCTCTAGGCTGTCCCCTGCCCAGCCCAGCAGGCGATGCCCTGGCAGTGTGCTGTGCCATCCGTAGGCACACAGCCTCTCGGCCGCAGGAGGACACCGGGCAGCGCACTGGGCCTGTGTTTTCCTGGAGATGCCTCCCCACACCGAGGCAGAGAACAATGGCGTTCCTTGTGTGAGCAGCACAGCTGCCGAGGACCAGCAGGATCCAAGCAAGAACGCAGGAGCAGGTGGGCCTGCCGGCGACCCTTTCTTGCCCAGGGGTGTCCGCGAGCACTGGTGGCTGGACTGCAGCTTGGGTCTTGAAAACGCCTCCAGCGAGATGAGGACGGGGTATAGGCAGGGGGTCCCGCACACCTGGCTCCATGCACCCCAGCAGGGCAAGGAATGTTCTGGCAGGTTCAGAAGGAGGCAGGAGGGCAAGGTGACCCACTGCCAGTACACGTTCATCCCCAAGGTGACAACGTGTCCCCTGTCACCCGCTTCCTGGCACTTAGGTGGGTCTCTGGGCTCTGCCATTTGCATGTCACTTTGATTGGTGTCACTCAAACTGCGTATTAAAATTCTGCTCCTCATGTCTGTGCGGAGCGGTGACAGTTAGAGAAGGCAGGCCGGCCCAGGGGAGCGCTGTGCCCGCCCGCATGAGCGCCTCGGCGTCTATGAGGGTTTCAGCATGTGAACAGGCAGGCTTGGCACTGTGGAGCTGTGGGGCCCAACCTGCTGTGGGGCGGCGGCGCCCCCAGGCTCTCGGTGCCCGACCTGACCCTGCCAAACACCCTGAGTCTGCCTGCCCTGCTGCGGGGCCGCGTGGTGGCAGGGCCTCTCGTTCCCTGAGTTTTCTCACCGGCAGGTAGAGGATGGGTGGGGACAAGTGGCCTTGGAGGTCCTTTCTCAAAAAGCAAAAGTATCTGTCCTTGAGTGCACTCGAGCCGTGACAGTAGCCACTCCATGTTCCGCGGTGTCCTGGGGCCTAGGATCACATTCATTATAAAATGTACCCCAGCGACTCATGGCCAGACTCCATGAAAATCGTCTCGAGATAAAACTAGAGAAGTTGTCGCATCGGGAACAAAGCCTGTCCTTTCCTGCCTGACACGAGCAGGGGGTGTGGAGAGGTTGTAAAGCAGACGGCTCTCACCGTGCGCAGGGCGAGGAGGACTTGACTTGCATGAACTGGTCTGTGTCTGAATCTCGTGACGCAAAAGAAGTGCAGGCGATTCCTGTGTTTTTCCCTCCCGAATTTCTGAGGGAAGTCGGGGGTGTGCTCGGTTCTGGTGGGGTGCAGGTGGGCCCTGGAGGGGCCGGGCTGAGCCCACGTGGGCATCCCAGGCTTCGAGTCCCTGCAGAAGGGTGGCACTGACGTCTCCCCTGGCCAGCCTTGGCCAGAGTGCCCTGCTGCTCTGTGCTCCCCTCTCCCGTCGGGTGACAGCTGTGCCGGCAGGCCCCCAGCCATGACTGATCAGGCCGGCTGCAGCATGGTGGCGCAGTGGGCTCCGGCTGCCTACCTCACTTCACCCCCTCCCGTCGGCCCCATCCCCCAGGACCCTCCCAGCTTCTTTCTGCTTCTGGAATCATCTCCAGACAGGTGCAAGGTGCACACTGGTGGCTCCAGAGTTCCCAGCACAGCTGCACATGGTCAGCCAAGGCAGCGAGCCCATGGAGACGCCACGCTCACCCATCCAGGGTGAGACTCGCTGCCCTTCCAGCTGGGCACTGCTGCTCTCGGACACTGCTTTGTAGCAAACTGACTCATTTCTCTCCAGAAGAAGAACTGATTTGGAACTGGGGTTTCAGAAATCCACAGAACACATGAGAGTCAATGGGATTTCTACCCCCCATTTTATTATGAAAAATATCAGACTACAGAAAGTCTCAAACAAGTGTACAGTGAAAGCCCATAGCCCCCACCTGGCTCCTGGGGCGGCTGTCCCTTGTCCCACCAGCCGTGTCACGCATCTGTTCCTTCCTCGTCCTGATGTTCAGGGCATCTCGCGTGAGTTGCAGACATCAAGATCTGCACATCTAGCCCTAAACTCTAGGGTTTGTACTTTTATTTGGTTTTTTTGAGAAAGAAATTTACAAACAACGAAATGCACAAACCTTAAGGTGCCTCGATGAGTCTTGGCAAGTGCACCCCCATGACCCCACCAGGGCACAATGTCACCCAGCATCCCCCGCCCGCCCTCTCCAGGCAACCATGTTCCTCTTTCTCTCACCTGCCTCAGTTTTGCTCATTCCAAACCTTCTATAAGTGGAACCCTAGAGTATGTACTCTTGTCTACAGTGTCTTTCACGCAGCATAATGTTTCTGAGATTTGTCAAAACAGGATGAAATACACAAAACAAAGTGCAGGTTCCTTCTGAAGGGCTGAGTTGGTGACAGCCTGACACCTGTCCCAGGCCCCGGGTTTCCTGTGACGCAGTGTGAGCAGGGGTTTCCATGATGGGGGCCGACTCCGTGAGTTTTTACCAGAACCTGGAGTGCCCATCTCTGCTGTGAGGATGAGAACCTGGGCTGAGCTCCTGCACAGCCCATGGCGGGTTCCCAGCAGGAGAGTCAGCGAAGGCCCCACACCCACCAAAGAGCTGCCGCTGTGCCGGGCTGCGCCCTGCGGGGCTGACGGGAGGCCGTCTCACGAAGCCCCTGTCACCTCCACCACCTCCGCCTGCTTCTCCGCCTGGCTTCCTCCCTCCCCTGGGTGGCAGGGACCAGAGACAGCTCTGCTTGCAGAACCTCGTGTGCAGGCTGCTGGCCTCGCGCACGCTGTCCATCCTGGTGGCTGCTCCTCAGGGAGGACACGCACAGCTGTGATCTCACATGCAAGCCCGTTGAACGGGAAAGGCTTCCACAGGCCCACTGGCAGTGCGTGCTCAGCATGGGGCCCACGTCACGTTTCCGCAGCACCCTGCCAGGACAGGAGGCTTGCTTGGGCCCTGCCGCGCAGTCCCACTGCTGCCACAGAGAGGCGTCTGGACTCGGGGCTGAGATGCACCCTCAGTGGCACCGTCTGTCCTGTTTTCAGGCCTGTTTAAGTTGACCTGGGTCTGGGGACTTGTTTCGTTGGCAAATGCCCGGCTGTTGTTAATGTGCCCCTTTGTGTTCTCTCCCTGTCGTTGTTCCAGGATGGGAGTCCCAGCTTCTGGAGACGGGCTTCCTGGGAATCTTCCTGTGCCCCCTCTGGACTCTGTCTCGGTTGCCCCGAGGGACCCCCACATCCCGGATCGTCGTGTGGGGCTTTCGGTGGCTGATCTTCAGAATCATGCTCGGAGCAGTAAGTAGAACTTCTATTTGTTATTTTTTGGGGGGAAATGTACTAAAAACCAGTCATTCTTGTCGTGCCCTCTGGCTGGCCCAGCATGGCCAGCTGCGCCCCTTCAGCTGTGACATTCAGAGGCCTCTGAGCCCTGGAGCTCCACCGGAACTCCCTGGCCCTTTGCACAGCCATTTTCTGTGTTCACAACCATGACTCTGGGTTGGTTCATAGGGAGACTAGGGTTCCATGGCTTGTCTTCCTCGGAATCACGGAAGGAACGCATCCTGCTTTAATTTCACTAACAATCACCTTTAAGATTTTCAGAAACATCATCTGAACCTTAAAACCGGGAGTGGCTGGTCCTTTTGACTCTGACTGTTCTAGAGAATCTGGCAACTTGCTCTCACTTCTCTTCCACGTCTCGCCCCTGTGAACGAGATCTTCATTCCTGCACCAGAACCGTTGGGAAATACTAATTCCTCTTACGTAGGAGCCTTGGGCACAGAGACGCCAAGCTGTCTGTTCGCTTTGTTTTCCCTTGGGGGCGATCACAAAGAACTCATTCCTGACCCACCCGAGAGCAAGCCGCTTGTCCATCAGGACGGCCTCACTGGGTCCCTTTCAGTCCTGGCGGGTCTCGGTCTCCCTGCGACCCCGACACTGGCTGCCCAGCCTCCGGTCCTGCACCTCTGGCAGGCGGCCCTTCTCCTTCTGCTTCGGGGACAGTGTCCGCTGGGCCCAACACTGACTCAGGCGCCCGCCGGTCCTCCCACAGAGTCGCTTTTCCCTAGGTAATTAGTGAGGATTTGCAGCGAGGTCCCGTGCAGTGACATGGCTGTACCCCCTCATCGAGCGCTCCATCTACTCAGTGTTTCTGATGTGAGAGTGCACCCCGTGCCCCCGGTGCTGTCACGTCCCTCTGGCTGTCGCTGATTTGATGCCCTCACTCCCTGTATCTGGCTGGGGGCCTGTCTTGTTGCCCCCATCACCCTCACATCCTGAGCAGCACCAGTCCTTAGCTGGCGGTTGATGGGCGTCCACCCTGGGAGGCTGCCGTGGGTCCTGCAGCAGGATCGGCATCCCAAGGGCACATCTTCCCTTTCCTGTCATTTGTCAGGAGCCCGCTCTCAGATCCGAAGCATCGTTCATCGCAGCGTGATCACCATCTGGGGTTAGGTTAACAGCCACATCATTGGCTGCGTGGCCGCAGGCTCTGGGGACACTGGAAGCAGCTGAAGTGCAGAGGGACGAGCTCGCCCAGGGCAGCAGGCCTAGGGCCAGGGCCCAGCATGAGCCACCACGTCCACTCATGTGGGTGGTGGTGGGCCCCCAGACTGCTTGCCCAGGGGCCGGGTGGCACCGCAGGAGGGGCAGACAGGTGTGTGTGGAGGCCTCGGGGGTATGCCGTTTGGACCTGGCATGGTTGGCAGGGCATGCAGCCTGGGCAGGCTGTGAGTAACTGCAGATGCCCAGGGCTTCTGTGTCGTGCTGACCGTGTGTCCAGATCCCACAGTAAGGTGGCTGCTTCCTCCGAATTCATTTTCCATGTAATTAGAAAGCAGGAGTCCATGTCACGGTTGCTGTCAATGAGACGCTCCCAGCAGGCTGTGCTTCCTTGACCATCTGGGTCTTGATTTTGGACTCTCTTCAGCTGGCTTTAAAAAGCATGAAAATATGAGACGTTTCAAAGGACCTGACTGGGGACCTCCTGGGATGGCAGCTTCGTTAGGTGGGATGTGAGGCTGAGGGCCCAGGGGGAGCACCCACAGGCAAGCAGCCTGCGTGACGGGGCCGTCAGCTGCTGGGAGCCAGGCCTGCGACACCAAGTCGCATGGACTCCCACACTCCCACAGAGCGCGGGCCTCAGGAGCGCATGCCAAGCCTCCTTTTGTGGCATCTTGATTGGCCGTTAGCACCAGCTGGATGAAAATTACCAGGTGCACCAACAGGTATAATCACCAGATTCAATCTGCATGTTGGGCGGTGGTCATCTTCCCTCACTGGCGAGCAGAGAGTCGACCTGGTAAAAAAGAGTGACAGCATCTGCTGAGGAGGTGCGAGAAAACCGTGTCAGGCCTGCCCCGGAGGAGGTCCCAGCCTGACCTCCTGCTCTCTGTCAGCCGGTGCCTCGGATCAGCTCAGAGCTGACTGTCTGACCCTTGGACGGCGCCCAGGGCTCATATGCCCTGAAGATGGCAGCTGATTCAGGGCTCAGTCTCCAAGGGATCCTACCTGGAGCGGGGTGGCCGAGGTGCCACACAGGCCTGGTCTTCCCAACACCCAAGCTGCGTCGGTGTGGCCCCCCTGTCCTAGGCTTCCACATGTTTAGCTCTTCTGAGCCCTGGAGTGCTGTGTGGGGCCGTGTCGGGAGGTGGCCTGGGGTGACCCTGCTCTCTGTAGACAGCTGAAACTGGACACAGTGCATGACACAGCTGTCCTCACGTTGGACAGCAGACAGTGTGGGATGGGGGGCCAGAGGGAAACCCATAAGGTGGGCCCCTCGACTGCCTGGCTCTCTGCAGGGAGTGGGGGGGCAAAGGTGGAGACTCGGGGGGCGGGTCAGGCAGAGAGGGAGACCCAGGGACAGGGGGTTGGCAGAGGGGAGACCCAGGGATGGGGGGGCTGGCAGAGGGGAGACCTGGGGAGGGCAGGCAGTGGGGGAGACCCGGGGAGGGGGGCAGGCAGAAGTGAGATCTGGGGAGGCGGGGGCAGCCACACGGGGGGAGACCCAGGGAGGGTGGGGCAAAAGGGGAGACCTGTGGGGGGCAGGCAGTGGGGGAGACCCGGGGAGGCAGGGGGCAGGCAGAGAGGGAGACCCAGAGAGGGGCGGCTGGCAGAGGGGAGACCCAGGGGGGTGGCGGTCAGGCAGAGGGGGAGACTTGGGGAGGCGGGGGGCAGGCAGAGGAGGAGACGGGGTAGGGGGCAGGCAGAGGGGAAAGCATTGCCGAGTGGATGGAGTGAAAGTTGGTGGAAGGCCGTAGGTCCTCCCTCAGCTCCGAATCCTGCTGGACTTCGGGGACAGGGTTCAGAGAGGAGGGATCTGTGCACAGAGGGACACGTCTCACTTCTGTTGCAGTCTTGCAAAATGCACAGCTCTTATCAAATTATGAGAAAACGTCAGACAAACCCCAACTGAGGGACGTTCTTCAAAATTACTCACCAGCATTCTCAAGTATCAAAGTCATGAAATGCAACTGAAGACCGAGGAACTGTCGGACTCTGGGAACACGAGAGTGGCACCCTGGACTGTCCCTGGGACAGAAAAGAGGCATTTGTGGGAAAACTGGCGCAGTCCAAGTGAGGTTGGTGGTTTAATAGAATTGAATTCATAGTGACAGTCGTACAGGAACTCCAGACTGTTTTACAGCTTTTCTGAAGTCTGAGATTTATCAAAATAAAAAGTTAAAGAGAAATCACATGAGCAATTTTATGCACATAACGTAGGCAATTAGATGAAATAGTTAAATTCCTTCAAAGGCATAGATTAGCAGCACTGACAGAAGAAGAAACAGAAAATCTGAATAGTTTCATAAATTGAGGTCATTGAAACAAACAAACAAAAAGCAGCTGCCCCCTGAGAAGGTCCCGGGCCCAGGAGTCCTCACTGATGAGTTCTGTGATGTGCTCAGGGGGGACACAGTAAGGATCCTGTGCGCTCATTCAGAGGGCAGCCCTTCCCAGTCATTGTTCTGAGGCCAGCGAAGGCACAGATATGCCAAGAAGAGGAAATTACAGAGCAATATTCTTTAAGAGCGCAGAGAAGAATTCTTAAGGAATTATTAGCAAATGAATCCAGCAGAGCATGAGGAGCATAACGCATCAAGAGCGAGCGGGATTGTCCTCAGAATGCAAGACTGGCTGGACACAAATGAGTTGATGTAATTCGCCAAATTACCAGATTACGGGAGAGACATATAAAATGATGCGATCATCTTAATCAAGGTAGAAAAAGCATTAGACAAAGTTAAACACTCATTCACAACAAAAAAAAAAATTATCAGCAAACTAGGAATAGAAGGAAACTTCCCACCTGATGAAAGAGAACTATGTAAACTACCTCCAGCTATCACCATACTCGATGGTGAAAGACTGAGCGTTTTTCCCGTAAGACTGGGAACAGACAGGTGTCCACCCTCATTGTGTCTGCTTGACAGGGTATTGAAGATCTTAGCTTGTGCAATAAAGTAAGGAAAGCAGTAAAAGCCCTGAAGATTGGAACAGAAGAAGTAAAATTCTCTGCATTCACATGTACATAGGAGATCACAGGGGCCCTGGAACTAATGAGTGAATTTAACCACAGTGCAGGATTCAAGGCCAGTGTACAAAACCAACAATATCTAGCAAAAACTGTTGGAAAATGAAAATTTAAGATAGAGCATTAATGATAACATCCAAAACCATAAAATACTTAGGAAATTTTCAAAGAAGAAGTGCAACACTTGTACCCTGAAAGCTCCCAGACATTGCCAAGAGAAATGGAAGAAGACTTGAGTAGACGGACACATCATGTTTGTGGATCAACAGTCTCCGTGATGCTCAGCTGTCACTTGTCCCCAGATTGACCGGTAGGCTTCATGCAACCCCAAACATAGTCCTAGAAGGATTTTCTGTTTAGAAACTGATGAACTGATTCTTCGATTTATATGGATGTGCCAAGGTCCTAGGATAGCCAGAACAATCTTGAATAAAGAGTAAAATCTTGAACAAGAATAAGAACACTGCTTGTTCCAAGACTTCCCAGAAGACACAGTGATCAGGATGGTGTGGTGTAGGCATGAGGATGGACAGCGATAGCGATGGAGTGGATTGGAGGGTCCGGAAACAGTCCCACACTGGAATCATGGCCAAATGACTTTTGGACAAGGCACCAAGTCAATTCAACTGACAAAGAAAAGTCTTTTCCACAAATGATGCTGGAACACCGGGATGTCCACATGGGGTAGACGAACCCAAACCCCTCCATTACACCATACACAAAAATCAGTTTGAGGTGGATGGCAGGCCTAAGCTGAAACTAACACACTTCATGAAGATAACATGGGAGAATATTTTTTGCAGTCTTGGCATAGGCAAAGATTTCTTACAACACAGAAAACATTAACCATAAAAGAAAAAAATGGATAAACTGGACTTCATCAAAATCAAAATCTTCCATTCTTCAGAAGACACCATTGATAAATAGCAAGTCACAGTTTGGGAGAAAATATTCACAATACCATGCACCACTTAGCACATACCTGACAAAGACCCTCTATCTGGAAAATCTAAAGAACTCATAAACTCTGTAATAAAGCCAAATCAGCCTAAAAAGTGGGGAAAGATTTTAGCAGACGCGTCACGAAGGAAGACATGCAAGTGGCTGTCCTGAGCGCCTGCAGTCCACTCGCTCTCCTGGCTGTTAGGGAATGCACGTTAGTCTAGTGAGGTACCGTGTGTCCCACGAGAACAGCTAACATCTCAGACTGACAGAACCAGATTTGGGCAGGTGTCTCAGCGTGCTTGGGCTGCTGTAACAACACCACAGTCGGGGAGCCCTACACACTTATTTTCACCCAGTTCTGGAGGCTGGAAGTCCAGGATCATGTTGCGGCTGCTTCTGTTCCTGAATGCCGAAGGCCGCCCTCTGGGCGTGTCCTCGCCTGGTGGACAGAGAAGCTGGCGTCTCTTCCAGTAAGTGCACTAGTCCTGTGGGGTCAGGGCCCACCCTCATGACCTCATGTAGCCTCATGACTTCTTAGTCCAAAGACAGCCGCCCTGGGGTCAGGCTTCAGCACACGGACTGGGGAGGACATGAACATTCAGTCGGTTGCAGCAAGGGTGTGAGCAAGGGGAACTCCCACATTGCTCTCCCGTGGGCTGTAAAGGTGGTCCTGCCATTGTGGGAGCCATTCGCGGTTACCCACAAAGTTGACGCTCCTCCTCCACTGTCGCCTGGTGTTCCCACTCCTCCACACCTACCCAAGAGAATGGAACCAGGTGCTCGGAAAGGGCCCTCGACGCAAACACGGCAGCCTTGTCCACGAGCACTGAGGACTGGAAACCAGCGCAGTCCGTGCACAGGAGGATGGGTGGGCAGGCTGCGCTAAATCCCCCAAATGGAAACCACTCGGCATATGGTGGAACGAGTGCTGATGCCTGGAAGGCCTGGGCGACCTCGCGGCCTTGTGCTGAGTGAGGGAAGCCAGCTACGAGGGAGCGTGCACCATCCGAGTCCTTGTGTGGGAGGTTCCAGAACCGGCAGAGCCAGCACGTGGCTGCACACTCAGAAGCTATCACCTCAGGGATTTTGGGTGGGGATTGACTTGGGGGGTCATGCGAGAACTTTCAGAGTGGCGGAAATGTCCCGTGTCTTGACAGAGTGAGGGTGTCACAGGCATGCATCCACGAGAGTTCCTCAGCCACGCGCTTCAGGGTGGGATGTGAATTAGATTTTGAAATCCAACAAGAGGTCAGCAGCAGCGGGGAGCCTCAGGGAGGTGGCCCGTCGGCCCCGCACAGAGCAGGACGTCTGTCTTTGTGGGCTGCGCTGGAGACAGACAGACCCCCCCAGGCCAGGTTTCCCTTGGCATCACTCTACTGAGCACCAGACAGGAGCTGTGTGCCCTCGAGCCCTCGAAAGACCCTCAGCCCCTCCAGGTGCTGACGCTCAGACAGACTACGGCTGCACTTCCTGCCCATCTCCCCTGCCGCTGGGGGCCTGGCTGCTTGGGGTGTGCCAGGCGTTTCTCCAGCTACTGGTGACTGCTGAAGTATAGGTGGTGTGACAGCCCCAGATTGTCAGCACGGGCCTGGTGGAGGCAGGAGTGGTCGCTCCACGGTTGGCATGATTGGAAGTTGAGCCCCATCGGGAGCGGCTCCCTCAGCTCCCTCCGTGAGCTCCAGGCCAGCCTCTGCAAGAACTGGCAGGTTCTTCTCACGGATTCAGTGTCCTGAGGCTGGCTGACTGCAGCGTGGCATCCCCACCTGCTCCCCGGGGCGAGGTGGAGAGGCTCCTGTCTCCCTGGCCTCCTCACTTCCAGTCGCTGTGACAGTGCAGGGTGGCTGTCGGGGCGCAGGTGACCCCATTTGGCATCCTTCCTCAGAACAGAGGTGCAGCTTTGCCCAGGATGGGGACTGTGCCTTCTCCCCGGGGGAGGAGGGGCGGGGACACAGGCCAGTGCTTCTGTGGAAGAGCTCCGGGCACTTCTTCAGTTTTCTGCTTTAAATGCGTGGATTTCGGTCACATTAGAGTGGAGACTCTCCCCTGCAGGAAATGGTAAATGGCATGGCGTCCGCATCACTGTGCGTAAGGCAGTAGGGTGCCTGTAATTGTGCTTTAAAAAAGAAACAGTTTTCAGTTTTTCCTCAATCTCAGTTCTTGTGGAGACGGAGTATGTGTGTGTAGCTGAGTTTGCGCTGGCCCGGGTTTGTATCCGGAGCGCGTCACATGCTCCTGGTCCCCAGCTCCTGCGGAGCAGACAATGGGTGCCCACGGCGCTTTGGAGCGAAGCTGTCCTGGACGATCTCGTCCTGCGCTGAGGGCTCAGATCGCTGTTGCTAAAACTCCGAGAACCAAGCCAGCGTCCTGGCACTGGGACTTCTCAGAGCTGGACCGTACCAAGGGGGGACACTTGGTTTCGGTATGAGCTCTAGAGATCTCCTATCCACGCCTCCTGCTCTGGCTTCCGCTGCCCTGCAGCCTGGCCACCCGGAGTGTACTCGTGGCCGTGGGGGTGTGCGCATGGCCGTGGGCGCGTGGCCGTGGGCGCGTGGCCGTGGGGGCGTGTGCCGTGGGGGCGTGCGCATGGCGGCCCGTGGGAGCCTGGAAGAAGCTGGCGTGAGCGTTGCGGTGTGGAGGGGCGCGGGCTCACGGGCCACGAGGGGAGCCGCGCGAAGCTGAGCAGCGGCGGAGGCGAACTGTGTGCTGTCTAGAGGATCCTCGGAGTCGTCCGAGTAGGGAGAGCAGGTGTGGGGGCTGCTGCTGTCGAGTTTCACGCCGGGCAGCGTCTCCAGCGCGGCTGCTGCTGCCGCACTCCATCCGTTGCTGTGGCTTTTCTTCTTCTGCGTGTTCTCTGCAGTTCTCCCAGCGTCTTGTACTACGTTTCCCCTGATATTCAGATATTTTTATTATTGCTTCACATTTTAAGAGTTAAGAATTTGATACCGTAAATTCTTACGGAGCAAAATTGCAGCTAAAGTCAGCACTTTTCATCGCGAGCTGCGTATTTGCTGTGGCTGGAGCCGGTCTTTTTTATATAAAGTAGATGGAGAGGAAGGAACGTAGGAGGAACAGAGGGAGGGGCCCTGAGAATTAGGGCGTGAGCGAGCGCCCCATAAGCTGTCACGAGCGTTAACTCTCTTGTTGCATACGTTTAGGTGACCCCACAAATAGCCTGCAGGCTGCAGAAAGAAGTGACAAGATGCTGGACGTCTTCGACATGGCTTCAAGCCCCTCCTCTTTAAGCGTGGGTCCTGACTGCCACACCGTGCGGCTGGTGGGTCTGTGCTCCGCCTGTACTGCACCCTCGGTGGGGCCCTTCTGATGCTCCTGTGTGGCCCCTGATGCGGACCGTCCTGCTGTCTTGTTAACATGAGAGAAATAGCCGTACCTGGAAGTTAGGACATCCAGGCCACTGCCCCCGCAGTTTCCAGGTCAGAGGTAGTGGGGCTGGTGCGCAGCCGGGCTGTGACTGAGGGGCACCGGGGAGACATTTCCCACCAGCAGCTGGCAGCTGAGCCGCGGCTCTGCCGTCAAGAGGCCCCTGGGATAGCATCAAGGCTACGGGCCAGTCGACTCGACAACTTAGATAAAATGGACAAATTCCTTGACAAATGCAGCTTACCAAAACTGAGACAGAAGGAAACAGGCAGTCTCAATGCCTCTCTGTCTGTTAAATAAATTGAATTTGTAATCAAAAACCATCCCAGAGAGAAAAGCGGAGGCCCAGATGGCTTCACCGGTGCGATCCATCAAACGTGTAGGGAGGAAGTAACAGCAGTCCCGCACAGACTCTCGGGAGACAGCGGAGAGGAGGACACCCCCCAGCCTGTCTCTGTGACCAGTGTACCGGTGGCACTGAAACCTGACAAGGATGTTACAGAGGAAACAGAGACCAGAGTCCCTCGTGAGCAAAGGCACAGAACCCTCAGGAAAACATCAGCAAGCCCAGCCCAGCCACAGGAGAGGCGCCATTTATCTCAGGAATGCGAGGCGGGTGTAACACTTGAAAATCCATTAATGCAATTCACTAGTCACAGAATAAAGATGAAGAACCGTTTGATCATCTCAACAGATGCAAAAAAAGCACATGATGCAATTCAGCCTGCATGCATGCTGGCATGGACGACAAAGGCATCTGTGCAGGCTGCACTAACACCATTGCTGATGGTGTGGGAACAGAGCATCCACATGGCTAGGAGAAAGGCCCATGTCCGTGCTCTCTGCTGCTCCGCTGCATCGGATGTCTTGGTACAAGAAGGCAGGAAAAAGAAGTAAAAGGCATAAAAGTGGGGGAAAGAAATGAAACTTGTATTCACAGACATGATGTGTATGTGGAAAACGCAGTGGAATCTAAAAAGCAACGACTGAAATGAATGTGTGAGTATAGCAAGGCTGCAGGACACAAGATCAGTGTGGACGTGAGGGGTCCTTCGTATTACCACCAAGAAATCATTAGAAAGTATGATTTGAAAACACTGTCTACAGTCGCATCAAACGCCTCGTAATAAATCTGATGAAGGCTGTCTGAGACGTACATTAAAGCCACGAGATGTTGCCAGTGTGGCTGTAAGAAGACCTCCCTGGACAGAGAGAGGCACGCATTCGTGGCCAGAAGACGCAGCGTCCTTAAGGCTTCTGCGTGACCCAGAGCTGTATAGAGGTTCAAGGCAAGTCCTATCAGACTCCCAGTGGGCTGTTTTGGAGAAACTGACATGGTGATTCTAAAATTTGCATGGAAATGCAGAGAATCTTGAAAAAGAAGAACAAAGTTGGAGGGCTTTACTTCCTGATTTCCCTGCTTAATGTGAAACTAAAGTTCGGTATTGATCTAGACTAGAAAAACAGATCATTGAAGGAGAACAGAGTCCAGAACTAGACTCATGCATATTCTGCTGTCAGTTGATCTCAACCAGGTCCCACGTCATGACTGGAATGGAAAAAGGAATGTCATTTCTTACAAATAGTCCTGAGATAATTGGGTATCTGTCCAGAAGAATGACATGAGCTCTGACGGCTATTTCATCTGTACCAAACTCTAATTTGAGGTACCTCATGGACCTAAATGTGAAAGCAAAACCATAAAGTTCTCAGAGGAGAACATAAAAGAATGTCTCCCAGAAAGAGACCCACACAGGCACAGTCAACTGATTTCCAGCCAAGACACTAAGTCAACACAGTAGGGCAAGGAAAGTGCCTTGCTTTTTTTAACAAACATAAATGCCAGAACCATAAGGTTTTCAAACATGACATAGTTACCCTGGGGTAGCAAAGATTTCTTGGATGGGACACAAAAGGCACTAAACAGTAAAGAAAATATATTGATAAATTGTACTTCACTGATATTAGAATTTTCTGTCATCAAAATACACCGTTAAGAAAATGAGTAGGAAGCCACAGAGTGGGGAAGATACTCGGAGTGCATAGGTGCAGCCAAAAATTAATATCCAGAATGTGCAAGTCACAATGAAAAGGTGGACATAGGACTGGAACATACTTCACAAATGAGAATGTAGGAGTGGCGATGAGTGCATGGAAAGCCATGAGCCCGCATTTCGCACCCACAAGAAGGGCTGAGTCCAAGACACCGTCAGCACCACGTGTCAGTGAGGGTGCGGACAACTGGAATTCCATGTGGGGCGTGTCACACATGGGGCGTAAGATGGCGCAGCCACATTGATGATCTGTTGGCAGTTTCCTACAAAGAGAAACATGGTCTCCCCTGTGAGCCAGCCCTCCACTCCTGGGAATTTGCCGGAGTAAAATAAAGACCTGTGTCCATGCAGAGGCTGTGCACAGATATCCGCAGCAGCCCTATTGTAACAGAGAACTAGGAAACAACCAGACATGCACTGACAGGGTGGACAACCTGTGATTCGTTCACACAGGGACGGTGCTCAGCCGTAAAAGGGAGTCTGCTCCTGATGCTACCGCAGGGACGAGCCCCAGAGCGTACTGAGCACAGCCTGCCTGAGCCAGGGCTGGAGAGCACCTGGCGCATGTGTCCATGTGTGACACCCTGAACAGGCAGAGCTGGAGCTGCCACCTTGCCTCCCGCCCAGTTGGGTGTGGAATTGCCTAGAGAGGGGTCGTGGAGAATGTTCTCTGGGATGGAAATTGGCATCCTGTTCTGAGTGGTGGAAATCTTATTGTAACAGTTGTCAGGACGCGTGGAGCTGAACCCGTCAGATGTGTGCGTTTTGCTTTATGTAAATTGCAGCTCAGCCCTTTGACTTAAGAGGGTACCAGAAGTTTGCTTTCTACATGCAGTGAGCGCTGTGAGATGCAGCCCGATTACCTCCACACACCGTGGGGACAATGAACGAGTTGGTCATAACTGATGTTGAGAGAGCCTCTGCCGTCACCCCAGCCCTGGGGAGCCCCCAGCCCAGAAAGCGAGAGCAGCTGCGCAGCCCGCTGACTTTTCTACTCAGCAGAAGCCATGTCGGGGCACAGTGAAGTGTCAATGGTGTGTCTCCCCACATCCAGGCCTGCGCATGATTTTGCTGGGCTTCCACAAGGCTCTGGTGCTGCTGGCAGAGTGGCAGCGTCCTCAGTGTGCAAGCACGGTACGTGCCCGTCTGTCCACCACACGGCAGAGCTGCTGGCTGCCACAATATGCAAGCCTCTTCTCAATTCAGGCTGTGCCGCCAGCGCCCACATCTCCCCGTCTGAGGCTCGAAGTCCTCGTCTGGTGGGAAGAAGGTTCTGGGTTGAGGTGAGGCTTCGACCAGGAAGCTCTGCGAGTCGTGTTTGGCCTCTGCTTTCCCCCTCGGACGCTCAGGGGTTGCTTTGAGCAGGTGAACCGGGGTTATCAGAAAAGCTCCTTCTGTGTGCACGTGCTCCACTCGTGGTGCCTCCATCCCAGAGACCTGTAGGCTGCGGAGGCGGCACTGACGCCTAGCGAGTGGGTGAGACGCATTAGCCAGGAAGAGCGAGGAGCTAAGTAACCGAGGGAAAAAGTGATACTTTGAAGCTGGGGGCTCGTTCTTGGAGTCAGAACGCCTCCAGTAAAATCACATTAAATGTAATGAAATAAACGTCGGAATGCGACAGGCCCCTGTGAAGACCCGAATCAGGCGGATGTGTTGTCATTTCCTTGACGAGCCTGCCCCGTCCTGGGGTCCCTGCTCCGAAATGAGAGCAATTATTCTAATTTGTTTTATTGCATTAGCGTGGGCAGAACCAAAGAAAGGGGCTTTCTTCCCGGCTCTGTCATCCTTCCTGCAAGAGCACCCAGGAGGCCAGACCCGGGACTCCAGCTCGGGGGCGTCATGGGAATTTCTGGAAAGTGATGTCTGCAGCGCTCTGACCTCTGGCCCCCAGCTGCGGCCCCTGCTCATGGCGGGCCCCGTGCTCGGCTCCTCGGCACCTCTGTGCGTCTCTGCCACTTGTCTCAGAACAGCCCCAGGCAGAAAGACAGCCGTTCCCCTGGCCTAGAAATGCACCCAGCCCCTAACGCCAGCGCGGAGCCGCCACCCCTCCCACAGCTCCTCGCAGCCCCGTGTCAGCCTGTCCTGGGCGGGCTTTGTCAGGGCAGGTTTCAAAGGGTCACCAGGATTCGGGGAGGGGGCAAAGTAAAACTCCACGAAACGGCTTTGGTCGTTTCTGCTCCCGGCCGCACGTGTCAGCCCAGACCGTCTCCTCTGACCGTCTGCATGCTCACATGTGTGTTTCTGGGTTCAGATGGTAGGTTTCTCTTTAATCGCCCCTGGGGGTCAGAAAGTGCAGGTACCGCCCAGTGACACGGCAGAGGAGCTGGCCCAGGTGGCTACCTGGGGTTGGCTGGGTCCTTTACGTATGAAGACAAGTTGGTCTTGACAGGTGCCCAGGCGTGCCTGTGCTGGCTGACATCACATGCGGAATGCCAAACAGTGAACCTCCAATGTGGTGGTCGCCGTGCGCCCTGAGACCCGGGATCCCCCCTCCACTGCTGGTGAAGCACTCGGGGGCCCAGCTCAGCTCCCAGAGCAGAGACGCAGCTGGGTCAGCACAGAGCCCAGGGCGCCCAGCCTCCTCCCCGTGGCCCGAGTGGCATCCAGACCAGCATGCCCACTGGCAGAGGAGGCCTGTCCCTTGCACCTGTGGCCCGTTCGTCAGTGCTCACAGCCCCGGGGGCGCAGCTCCTCTGTGGCGAAGGAGCCACGAGCAGGAATGCCCTGTCTTTGCAGATGGAGGAAGGGTTCCAGAGTCGGCAGAGACCTCCAGCCATGAGAGAACGGGCTGCCGAGTGTGTTCACAGTGAGGCCGCTGGGGACAGGGCTCTCTGCGTGGCACATGTGTCCCTGAGGGCAGGGACCCCCCTCGCCGGTGTTCGTGGGCTGTCCCCCCTTGCCCGGGCACAGGCCTGGGGAACCCCTCCCTCAGGTGTGAAGGGACTTGTGCAGCTTACAGATGCGGATGCTCTTTCTGGGGCGGAAGCCTGGTTCTCCCAGGCTGAGTGGGAGTGTTTAAGAAGCGTGTTCTCGGAGCGGGCACTTCGGGGAGAAGCCGTCTGCACCCCAGGCCCGTCTTCTGCTCCTGCCTCCACCCACCGCCCGGGGCCGAGGCTTCCTCCGTCCCCAGGAATGTTCCAGCATCCTGGCACTCTCCCTTTCCCAAGCCAAGAGCAGGGGTCGCAGGGACAGCTCTAGGTCGCTCGGCCCTCTTTGGGTCTGGCATGTTACTAGCCTGTCTGTGCCTTTTTTTTCAGAATTAATTTTGGGCTGAAAAAGGCTCAAAGAAGGCTTTGTTCCTTTGACACTTACTCTGGAAGAAAAAAAATCCGTGGAAAATCTGACATCTGCATTGTAGGGAGAAATCAATAGATGGGGAGGAATATAATTATCCTCTGCTCCTGAAAGAATGTTTCAGATTTTTAAGTGTCTCATATCAGCTTAGAATTTGAATGACATTTTAATTACTTTGTTTTTTTCTTCTTTGCCTGGTTTGAATCTCCGAAGAGTACCACTCTCGGATCTGGGAGGATGCGGGAGCGGGCCCGCGCTCACGGGGGAGCTCGTGTGACAGCGGGCTGAGTGCTCCTGCTGAAGAGCGGGCGCGTCCGCATCAGACATGGGCGGTCCCCGCGCGTCAGCGGGACGGGCTTGCTCAGAGCAGGTCCACAGGACACCTCGGACTTCTGAAGTGCTGTCTTCATACAAACGTGACTGCACCGCAGTTCAGACTGGGAGTGGTCTCTCTGGCTCTTTTGTGATCCAGAAAGACGTGACTCTGCTTTTCAAAGTGACTCATCCTGCGAGGCTCTAAATAGCAGCGCTGGGGTCCCTGGAGCACGACTGACTTCTGACGGGACACACAGCTCCCGTGATGGTGGCTCGGCCCGAGCCGGCTGAGGGCAGGGGGCAGGTTCAGCACCCCCGCTGTGGTGTATGCAGACCCCAGAGAGGCAGATGCCGAAGCAGGAAGTGGCTCCCTCCAAAACCAGCATCAGAGTAACTGCTGGGTCTTCGTGGTGCTCAGAATTGAGCACCTTTGGGATACGTTTGTAAACTGACTGCCAGGCTGCGTGTGCAGCTCGTCTAGCCTGTGTGCACCACAGGAGCTCTCATTTGGTCTTTCTGTAGAAGCCGGTGTGGCCGCCACACATTGCCCTGACGTCCTTGTCATTTCTCATCCCTGCTCTTTTGGGCGTCACTGTGTCCGTGCCACCCACCAGCGGCCCAGGCTGGGGGTCTTAGCTGCTCCCTGCCCCACACACACTCCAATCCTTCAGCCCATGCTGTGGGCTCCACATTCCAGACATGTTCCACATCCTGGGTGGTCATTCTGCCCTGTTGGCCATGTGGCCACCAGAGGACCCATCAACTCACACTGTCCCGTCCTTGGCTTAGAGCCCTCAGCTGCCCCAAAGTCCTGCCCATGCGTGAAGGTCAGTTTTATATGTCAACCTGGATGGGCCACTGTCCCCATTTATTCATCCAAACACCGATCCTGATGTTGCTCTGAGGGTGTTTCACAGACATGATTGAAGTCCATGGTCAGTTGACTTTAGTGAGGAAGATTATCCTGGACAACCCACGGGGTGGATGATGGCTGGATGGATGGTAGATTGATGGGTCGGTGGGTGGGTGGGTGGATGGATGGATGGATGGTGGATGGATGGATGGTAGCTTGATGGATGGGTGGATGGATGGACGGATAGTAGATTAATGGATAGGTGGATGGGTGGATGGATGGATGGATGGATGGATAGTACATTAATGGATAGGTGGATGGGTAGATAGATGGATGGATAGGTGGATGGATGGATGGATGCATGGATGGGTGGATGGATGGACGGATAGTAGATTAATGGATAGGTGGATGGGTGGATGGATGGATGGATGGATGGATGCATGGATGGGTGGATGGATGGATGGATAGTAGATTAATGGATAGGTGGATGGGTGGATAAAACTGATGGAACTCAGCCCAGAACAGTTGTAGCTGCAGAAACCACCATCACAAGAGAAAGCTGAGCCATATTCCATGGTTGTTTTCTTTGTCGGTGCAGTTTCTCACCTTCTAATCCAGCTCTTACATAAGAGACAGAAATTGGCACGGAATTTCTGTATCTCAAGCCAACATTTTTAGTCCCGGCAGGGGGGACAGTTTGTTTCTGACCTATGAAGGAATTGTATGGAGCTGCGAGTTCCCAAGAGAAGGGGGGTGGGGCTGTGTCTGACCGGCACCGAGCTGGCCGTCCTCCCTGCGTCTGCCGCCGGGCCATGCTGTGGCTACTGCACGGTGTCCTGGAAACGGCAGCAGGGCTGCGGGGAGCTGACAGTGACAGGGCGCCTGGCTAGTGCCGAGAAGCTCGCCTGCAGGCTGCTCAGCAGAGCCCCACTCTCCACAGCCGCTTCCCTGGTGGACCTGGCCACAAAGCAGTTCCCAGGACACTCTCAGGCCCGAGCACCGGGGGCTTATGTGCTGCAGAATGGCAGTGGCCACTCCCAGCAGGTGGGTGGGCGTTGTCGTCCAGCCCGCCTGAGCTGCTCGAGTGTTTGTCATCGCAGCAGCTGAGACGACCTCTCAGTCAGGTCTCCCCGGTGTCTGGAAGTGTCAATAAGAGTGGGCGTGTAGCTTCACAAACTGGTCTATTTTCAAAGCTTCCCAGTTGCATCACTGGGACGATGCTCAGAGCCTGGAACCTCGGTTGTAAAGACAGCACAGAAGGGACTGACTTCATAAAGAAAGCCAGTGTTTCCTGCTGGCTGCAGCGTGTGTTTGCTAACTTTTAGTCAACAAGAATCCTGCATATGTTTCATGAAGCTTTGCTTACCTTTTACCTCTCACCTCACTTCAGGTGGGAGATGAAATCCGTCAGTCCCCTAAAGCCCCTTTGGCGTGGGTCCTCCACCTGGTGGCCAGGGTACCTGTCCTGAGGGACCCATGCCATTCTTGGACAGTGGTTCACGTCCCTTCCTCTCTGTCTCGCCTTGGCAGGGCCTGATCAAGATCCGGGGGGACCAGTGCTGGCGGGACCTCACCTGCATGGACTTCCACTACGAGGTGAGTAGCGCGACAGCTGTGTGGTGATGCAGCAATGCAGACGTGAGCTGAGCTCGCCTGTGCCCAGCCCCGCCCCATCCGGGAGACCAGCCACCTGCACTGCAGATGCAGCCTCCTGGAGGCTGCAGCTCAGCTCACTTGAGACCGCGCCCCCGCCCCGCTTCCTTTCTCGGGGGCTCGGTCACAAGGTGGCCCGCAGAGGGTCCTGCTTGCTGGGGCTGGAGGATTGGGCATCAGGCCACCATGGTCGTGAGTCCAGTGGTTCATTCTCGTTACGGGTGCTGCGTCCCTCCACTGCTGTCCCCAGTCCTGCCCAGATGCCAGGCCCGGTACCCTCCCTCCTAGAGTCTGAGCTGGCCCTTCATGCCCCAGGGCTCTGCTCTGCTTTGCCCCATGTCCCGCCCCCCAGCCGTGGGGACAGGGGCCATGGGGACAGGACATGGGTGCGGGTGCGTTGCGGCTCCGCCGGGAAGCAAGCGCTAGTCCTGCTGTGCTCAGCCCCCCATGGCCCCTGCCCGGCCAGGCCCAGGGCTTTGGGCACGATCGTCCACCCCCACCCCGCAGGCCCAGGCCCGGTGTGAGCCCCCCAGCTGCTCCTGCTCCGTTGCCTGCTCACGTGTTCACGGTGGGGCTGCACGCTGACCCGAGGGAGCCTGCGTCAGGACAGCAGTCATCTTCCTGGTGACGATGCTCACTCTGCATACACAGTCATGCCTGTCAGCGACCGCGTTGCTCACTTGGGCCCACGTTGCTCTTGCTGGCAGCGCCTTTGACGCGCCTGGAGCGCCACCTGTCAGACAGGGTGCTCCCATGTTCCCTGCTCATTGCTTATGGCTTGATCACAGGAAGGTGATTTTTATCTGCTCTTGTCAGAGGCAGCTCACTGACACTCTCACACCAGGGCTGGGTGGGGGACCCTCTGCTCTGTCCTGGCCCCCCCCCAAACCCCCAGCCACCTGGTTGACACTATCCCGATGGGTGAAGAGCGTGTGCCCTGAAGGGAGTCCGAGCAGGTGAAAGGGTGCGTGTCAGCGTCCTCACGGCACCAACGCCCGTGACCTGCATGCGGCTCTCGGCCAGCGTGGAGGCCCCTGACTGTTTCAGGTCGAGGGAAGGAGTCTTGGCCAGTGGAGAGGGGCAGGGTGAGCCCAGAGGGCTGGGGGTGTCCTCACCAGGGCAGGCTTCTCCATCCCCATGGGGACCACTGACTCTTCCCAGCAGCAGGAGCCTTTCCTCGGTGGAACCTCGTTTCACTGCCCGCTCTCTGAGCTGGGGTGGAGTGAGGGCACCTGGGGACGTGGGGAGTAGGGCTGGGACCCCTCATGCTGTCTGTGCCGTGGGGGCAGGGACCATGGGCCATGGAGCCTGTCCTCAGTGACCTGGACTCCTCCAATCCATGGCCAGTGGCAGCAGGGGCTCCAGATAACATGACAGCAGGGCCTGTGAAAGAGAGAGGGCCCCTCGTTTGCTGTCACAGCACGACTGGCGGAGACCTCACGAGAGGGACGTGCTGGAGAAGGTGGCAGAGCCAGTGGGGCATTGGAGTGGCCAGGGCCTACAGGGGAGCTGCAGGGAGGGGCTCCTGGGCCCCTCCTTCCCCCTCTGGCCTTGCTTCTGTTTCACCTCGAACTTGGCTGCTAACCCCGTGAGGGGATCGTAGGAACTGCACTCTGGCACTCTCTGGGCACTCAGGGTCCCTGCGAGTTCGGCCCAGCAAACTCCCGGCCCTGAGAGCACAAGTGGCCATCCTGCTCAAGCCGACGAGGAAGCTGACACAGAGCTCTGCCCACCCCAGGCCCTGCCAGTGCGCAGAGGGCCAAGCAGAAGAGGCCTCCCGCCTCCATCCTCCCGCCTCCTGTGCTGTGGCCCGTCCAGCTCATGGCATGACTGTGTGGAGAGACCTGAGGCCCCCCGATCTTTTCATGTCCTCCAGCTGGACAGGGCGCAGGCTGCGGGACGTGCCGTGTGTAGGGGCCCCGTCCCTGTCCTCGTGCTTGGACCCGGAGTGCTCAGCAGGGCCTGGTTTCGCTTGCACACAAGGTCTTCCAGCAGCACGAAGCACGAGCTGAGCAGGCGGAGGCATCGTGACCGCCCTGCGGCTCCCGGAGCACACACCCCTGAGGGCTCCTCCCCCGTCCGCGGGGCAGCAGAGGCCTCACTGCTTGTCTTCCTGTCCTCGTGACTAAAGGCAAGTGCTGGTGAATTCAGTCAGTCAAACCAGAAGAAGCCCCGGGGCAGAGGTCATTGAGTGCAGACCGTTGGTCCCGCCAAGAGAAAAGGCCAAGGTGTGGTCACTGCAGATCTCGGGATGGCCCGACCGCAGCCACGCAGAGCCAGTCACCGCCAAGTGCGTCAAGGTCAGAGCCGCCACCTCAGCAATGCTCTGACAGCCTTGGTCCACACGGCAGCGGTTCTGCCCGAATGGCTGTTTCTGATCCCAGCCACACAGGAAGCCGAACGCAGGAGATGCCGCTGGAGTGCCTCAGCCGTCAGACGGAGTGGAAGGAGGAGAGAGAGCTGCATCCTGCCCACTTGGAGTCTCACATCTCAGCCAGTTAGCTAGCGTGCCAGCTGGAACAGCGAGAGGGGCTCTCAGCGGCAGGCCCGCGTTCCCGTGTGGGCCTCGTGTTCTGTACAGATCCATCAGAATCTGCATTTCTCAACTTTGGATACCTTGATTACACAAGTTTATACTTAAAATTCTTCTGTATTGGACCTGTCACTCAGCGATGCACTCGGTCGCTGAGCAATCGAACGTCTCTTGGCCTCACTGGGCCGCTGCCCACGGCTGTTGGTGGTCCTCCGGGGCTGGGTCTGTGCCCGAGGTGGCGCCATCCTCAGGTGACCCCTTCCTTTCCTGTCCCCCCCAGGGGTGCACAGAGGAGTTAATACAGGTTTATGCAGTGGTTTTGCCCCAGAGCCCTAGAGGCAGAGCTGCCCTCTAACCCAGGGACATAAATCACTTTCCACTCCTATTATTGGCAAAGTCCCACAGCCTCACAGCACATAAAGGAGGCCTTTGTGTTGCCTTGATGCAGTTGTAAGCGAGAGTTTCTTGCCTGAGATGGGAACTGCTGACGTCCAGGGCGCCTCCAGGATCCATCAGAGCCTGACATGGGAGTGGGGGGCCGGGAGCAGGCGCCGCGGGCCGCTGCGTGCACGTGCCCTCGCCACCATGCGTGCCTCCTGCCTCTCAGGTCGCAGGGGCACGCAAGGTGGTCCCCATACAGCGCTCACCCCGGGGGTCAGGGAGCAGCACAGTCCTCGTCGCTCTTCTCCTCTGACCGGGCCGCAGCCTGACTATGAGGGCAGCTTCCACTGGCGTCTCCTGGAGAAGGTCCTTCCTCGTGCTCTGGGGTCCAGAGGCCTCTCACCTCCCGTCCAGGACGCATCTTCAGATGCATCAGGGTGGGAGACGGTCCCTGGCTGCAGCCATCCTGCTCAGCTCACAGCGGGTGCTGTGTGCCCCTCGGCAGGCAGTCTGTGCTGCCCGTCCCTGGACGCTGCTCGTCCTTCCACGAGCCAGGCAGACAGCCTGAGAGGGGCCGTCTTCACGAGCCCCTCAGCCTGGGGCCTGCGGGAGGGGACGCAGTCAGCTCAGTGCTCCGATCTCAGAGCCAGTCAGCGGGAGGAGGGGCGGGGCGCAGCGGCCTCCCTTCAGCGCTCTCTGCCGTCCTCACTGGCTGTGCCGCAGACCTCGTGTCACCCGTGGCATCTGCTGACGGGTGCCCCCACGCAGATGTGACCACGAGGTCTTCTGTCCAGGCACGGTGTCCCTGCTCCCACCCTCCGGGGACTGCTGGCTACGGTGGAAATGCTGTGCCCTGCGCATCTGGATGCCCAGTGCTGTCAGGGGGAGGCCAGATTCCAGTCACCTGGCCTGCGAGGTGCCTCCCTACGAGGAGGCTGGGAGAGGTCACATGTCACCCCTCAAATTGGACCCATTTCCCTTTAGTCCAGAGCAATGGTTCGAGGGCGCACGCATGCGCAGAGCCTCTGCAGCACTCGCAGCTCAGCTCCCCGCGGTGGCGATGGCCACGGTCTGCCCACTTGTCTGTGTTTCCATGGACGACCAGTGCTCGGGGAAACTCCAGGCAAGTGGATTGCAAGTCGGAGATTGCACAGATCTGGAGCCGGCAGGTTTGGGCAGACATCTTCAGGGAGCCAGCAGATCACAGATGCGGGGAATCAACGAACCCCGAGGCCCCCCCATTCACCCCCTCCAGCCAACTGCCCTTCTGAGAGTTCGGCAGGCAGCGTTGTGCACCGCTGGCAGGACATGGACCCCTGAGGGCCACCATGCGACAGTGCACGCAGAGGGCTCTCCCAGGACGCCTGCAGACCTCGTGCTGCTGCAGCTCATCAAAGGGGCACCTGTGACAGCGGGAGGACGTTCACGGCAGGAGACCTGGCTTCCAGGGCAGGTTCCCCAGCCCCCGTTCAACGGACAAACCTGGGCAAATCATTTCTTGTTTTGAGCTTCCTCATCGGCAAAGCACTAAGCTTGCCCTTTGAACCAGAGTGTGAACCGATTGTTGACAAAAAGCCAGAATGAGGAGCCGCGGGACACGCGATTGCCATTCGTTCCAGCTTTTCCTCCGTGGATTCTCTTCCCTAAAAGTTAGCGGCCATGGTCAGAGAGGTCCCAGAGTCCGCGCCCTTCACGGCCTAGGGCCACCCAATCATCGCGCGTCTTCCGCTGAGTGGTGACACCTGGACAAGGTGGTGTGAACACGTCGCCAGTGGGTTGGTGCACCGGGGCCTGCTCCTCCGGGCTGTCCCTGGTCAGCTGTTTTCTCGCAGCTGCCCTGAGAGCACAACGTCTGGACGTGCTCTTCTGCCACTGTGGGAAGTGCAGGAGGCTGGTGAACGGGTGGCACCTCCGCCCCTCCCAGCTCGCACACCCATCCCCACCCACACACGTGCCCTTTACTGCTTGTGGGTGTGCGTCCCAGCACCAGGGGACAGTGGGCTCTTGCAGAGCCACAAGGCACAGGACACATGGAGACCCCGAGCCTGAGGGGCATGTCATGTGCTGGGCTGTCCTGGTGGCCTTGTCCAGCCCTGCTTGGGCTCAGCGTCCGGCCCTGCTCAGGCTCAGGCACAGTGTCCAGCCCTGCTCAGGCTCAGGGCACAGTGCTTTGCAGGCAGGAATGAGCTGTAGCCCAAGATTTGACTGCATGTTTCTGCTGAAACCTGGTTTCCTGCTGTTGCAATTTTATTTCTCACTGTGGAAAATTCCAGAGTAGACAGATATGTAACAAACCTGCAGCCACACCCCAGGTCATCCCGCACAGACCTGGGGTCACGGCAAGGACATGTGCATCCTGTGTGCCCTCCAGGCAGCTCTTGCTCAGCCTTTCTGACCTCATGTCACAGGTGCAAGCCGGGCTGGCCTGGGAGAGATGGGACGAAGCCAGCAACACGTCCTCAGCCACATCCGCAGGAGTGCGCCTGGCGCCCGCACAGGACAGCACATGGTGACTGGGGGTGACCAGAGCGACGACAAGCTCACACCCCCAGTTTCCACGTCTGCCCCGTCTGTCATCCCTACATGTCGGGGCGATACCGTCTCGTTCTTCCTAACATGTGAGTTGCATATATGAAATTGCTGGTTTCAGAATGCCTTCCTTTAGCAGCAGGGATGTCAGCACTAGCTGGTGAGCCGCTTTGCCTTGGAATGTTCCGGGCTTGTCATCTGTCTCCACTTTGAGGTTTCTTTTTCTTTCTCTTTTTTCTTTTTTTGCTGAGGAAGATTTGCCCTGAGCTAACATATGTGCCAATATTCCTCTATTTTGTACGTGGGACGCCACCACAGCATGGCCACTGACAAGCAGTGTAGGTCCGTACCTGGCATCTGAACCTTGGCCACCGAAGTGGAGTATGCCAAACTTAACCACCAGGCCACATGGCCAGCCCCTCCACTTCGGTTTTAAGAAGCCAGTTGTCACCAGGAGGGAGCCCCCTAGGTGGTTTTGGTCCAAAAGGAAACACCCTCAGCTGGATCCCAAGTGAATCAACCACAAATATTGCATTTATATACCTGCTTTTTAGGGGTTGAATTTAATTGTTGCTGGAGATTTGGGGAAATTTAACACTGCCTTCCGGTTCCACGGTATGAAACAGCCCCTCTTTCCCCAGCCTTCTGAGGCCTGGGGGGGCCCGGGGCTGGCGGGTGGGCAGGTCCCCTGCTCCGTGTGCAGCCAGCAGGAGCCCCACCGGGAGCCACAGGGGAGGCTCCTGGAGGCCTGGCCCAGCTTGGGTTTGTCTGTAGGGACATGCTTACACGGCGGAGAAGCAAAGCTGTCCCCGCAGGAGACACGGCTCCTGTCCTGACTTCCAGAACCCCATCCCGCCTGCCGGTCAGGACCAGGGGCCGTCCCTGCTGGGAGCAGCCAAGCGGCAGGGCTGAGGTGGAGAGCTGCTCAGGCCACCCCAGTTACTTGAGACAGACGCACAGGGGCTGTCCTGGGGCAGGCGGTGTGCCCTGGGGTTTGACTGACCCCCGAACCCGGAGTGCCCAAGTCTGCAAGGTTGGTAGGCTCCATGGCGCCCCACAGGCAGAGGCAGTTTTAGGCACGTGGCTCAAGGCCACCTCCGCAGGTTCTGGAAGCATCCACCTCATGCACCAAGCACTGCAGGTCGTCGCTCCCCAGCTGCAGCTGGCCCCGCCTGCCAGTGGGCATTCTCAGACGCTGACCCCAGGGCTCTGGCCAGGTGCTCCTTCCCAGGTGCCAGTGACCTCAGCAGCCATGCCACGGTGCTTGTGGGGGTGACCAAGGTGGGTGGAGGCCCAGGGACAGGCCCTGCTGCCCAGGATGGCAGAGCCAATGGGGCCTCCAGCCCCTCCCGGCCAACCCCCGACTCCCAGGCTCCCCCGGGACTGGGCATTGTGTCCTGACCCTCTGGGCGAGCTGCAGCAGTCCGCATGTGAGCGCCAGCTGGCCCGGCCCACCTGCCTGCGACCACGTGTTTCACGGCCCTGCGCTGTGGGCACAGCTAGTGCCCCGCTGACCCACACACAGGCACGGCCTAACCTTCTTCTTCTCAAGTTCCAGGCCGGCCCCTGCACGGGAGGCTTCTGCTGTGTCTCGGGCCAGTGGGTCCCACTGTTAATTGCAACCTGGGGACATGGGCTACCAGCTGTTCTGCACTGTAATTGGATGGGGGTCAGTGAATGCCCTCAGAGACGGGGCCCACTAATCTGGAAGCAATTTGAGTCAAGGTTGGTGCGACAGAAGCTGTGACGGCTGCCTCCAGGAGGCTGCAGCCGTGGCTCATCTGCTTGCTCCATGGGCAGTTTTATTGATTTGTAAAGGAAATGTTTCGTGTGCGCTGTGACTGGAGGGCAGGTCCATGCTGGGCCTGGGGAATGTCAGGGCCCACAGGGGACACGGCCTGGCTGGGTGACCAACCACAGGGTGATTTTGGTGGGGCACGTGCCCTGGAATCAGCCAGATGGGGAGCCCCACCAAACCAAAGCCAGGCCCCTGGAGGGTGGGGCTGCGGCCTGAGGGTCCGTGATGGTCAGTGCTGTCTGGCACAGAGCTCCAGATGGTAGCCCCTGAACTTGACCCTGGGTCCGTGTGACTCCCTGCTCTTTACACAGACCTGCGCTGCTGCTCTCAGGCACCCGTTCCTGGCTTGTGTGACCCTGAGCCAGTTACCTGACTGTTCACGGTCTGTTTTCCCAACTTTAAATGGATAACAACCCAGGGTTGTCGTGAGAACTAGTGACATAACATACATTGGAAGGTAAACTCCACGAAAGCTAGTTAGAGCGTGTGACTGACTTCCCAAACGTATGGGAATTTTCCAGCTATCTTTCTGTTACTGATTTCTAATTTAATTCCTTTACTGTCAGAGAATAGACTTTATGTGGCTTGAATCTTTTAAAATTTATTCAAACTTGTTTTGTGGCCCAGAATATGGTGTATCTTCATGAATGTTCTGTTTAAGCCTAAAAAGGAATGTGTGTTCTGTGTCCCACAAATGTTCGTTGTCAAGTTGGTCGATGGTGTTTTCACGTCTTCTGCGTCCTTACTTATTTTCTGTCTGTTTGTCCTATCAGGCATTGAGGGGGGTGGAAATCTCTGACTAGAATTGTGGATTTGTCTATATCTACTTGCGTATCCATTTTTGCTTTGGGTATTTTGAAGCTCTGTTATTAGGTGTGTAAGTGTTTGAGTGTGATGACCTCCTGAGGAACGGACCCCGTTGGCATTGCCAAGTGTCCTTTTCTTCCTGATGAGGCTGTTTGTTCCACGTCTGCTCTGTCTGGTGTTAATGTGGTCACTCCAGCACTCTTTCGACTAGCGTTTGCAGAGCATGTGTTTCTCCCCGCATTCACTCTCCCCTACGTGTGTCTTCACATTTGAAGTGTCTCTTACAGGCAGCGTGCAGCCGGGTCTTGATTTTTATCCAACCCGACAGATCCTACTGTTAATTGTGTATTTGGGTCATTTGCATTGGATGTGACTTGGAGGTGGTTGTAGTCCGTCATCTTGCCATTTGTCTTCATTCCTCCCATCTGCTCTTTGTTCCTTTTTTCATCTTTTTCTGCTGCTTTTGGGTTAGTTGAATATTTTTATGACTCTTTTAGTTTCCTGTCTTGGCTTGTTAGCTGCAACTCTGTGGTTTTATTTTTGAGGTTGTTTGGGGTCTGCAGGGTAGGTCTCTGTCCATCGAGCTCACTCTTAAGGGATCACTGTAGGTTTTGTAGCAGGTGGCAGGACTGGACCGCCCCGGCCCTTGCTGGCGTGTCACCGCCCGCTTACATCAGCCTCACGCCACATCATTGTTACTGTGTTTACACACCATTGACCTCCACAGGCATCTCACTGGATTGGAAAGGGCCCGTGTGTCTATCCCGCCGCGTGCTTCTCCCGCCTCTCCCCTGCCTGCAGCCCTGATCCCCCGTGACCACGTTTCTTACCATTTTTCACATGCCAGTTTTCTGGGGATGAATCCTGTCAGCTTTTCTGGAGGCGTCTCCATTTCCCCATCGTTTTAGAGAGATTTTCGGCAGGTTCTAGGTTAACGGCTTGTTCCGTCCTTTGGGGCTGCTGCTTTGCTGTCACCTCACTGGACCCCCTCCCCTCCCCTCTGGTCAGGTGGGTGTGTGCCCTGCTGGGTGGCGGTGCATGGTGGCTCTGGGAGCCACACCACAGAGGACCTGATGGCACACTGTCCGCCCTCCTGCACATGGCGCATCAGTGGCCCCGGCCATGGGGGCATCGGCACCGTTCCGGCTCATTTTCCTGTTCTCTCTGTCCCCACTTGCCCTGGAGGGAAATGAGCAGCCTTAGGGTAGGTCGTGCTCAGGAGAGGAGCGCCACGAGGTGACCCCACAGTGTGTCCCCTTGGCATTGTGGGGGAGGAGCCTTTGGCCCCCGACACCGAAGGCCCTGCCGTCCCAGTGTGCATGGGGGCCACTGCCAGCTGTACCTGAGAACACATAGTAGGTCTCACCTTTTTATCCAGAGCCCTCGCTTGAGAGGCATAACCCTCCTGTCAAGGAGCTGCCAGTGCAGACACCCCACATCCCCAGGACGCTCATCACACACCCTGAAAACCCCGAAAACCAGAGCGAGAACTCGGACTTCGGGGTGCGTGCCAGGCGCCCAGCACTGCCGCCTCCCCATGGCACCTTGCCTCCTGGCTCCATGGGCCGAGGCCCCGGTTGGCAGGGAACGGGTACGACCCACAGTTTTCTGTTAAAACAGAATACGTGGAGCTTGAGAGTTTTAAGAGACTTGTTCTTGAGACAAGAATGTGTGCTCCCTTTCTCATTAGAACCCCAAACACGGAATTCACAGTCCCTAAAGTGGGAAACTGGCTGAAAAACTGTTCCTGTTCTGGGACCTCTCACGGGGGAACATGGGGACAGGTGTTGAAGGCGGGGCTGGTTCTAGACAGGAAGTCACGTCGCTCCCCCGAGCTCTTTACCTGCCAAGTCCCTGGACGGCCATCATCACGCTTCACGCTCTTCTTATTTCGAATTGTCTGTGTTTAGGGGGACCAGCTGTAGAGGCCATGGGGCCGGGTCGGCCAGCCTTGGCGCCCAGGCTGGGCTGTGCTCTGGACGCTCGCCTTGCGGCCATGCTGGACACCCACACCCCGAGCTCCACAGGTGCATGCTCCAGGTGCCACTCCCACAGTTTTCAGCCAGACTTTACAACCCGGTGTCTTCCTCCAGCTTCAGCGCAAACAAAAATAAAACTCTGTCCTGGGCTTGCACGAGAAGTGAGGCCTCACGACCCTGGCTAGCAGCGTGGCCCACACCTCGGTGCCTTTGAGGGTCAGCGCACAGAGCAGGCCCCGCCCAGACACACCGAACCCCGCAGGTCGTAAATCCCAGAAGCCTGACCGTGGTGTTCCCTGGGGGCCGGAGCCCCTCAGCGGCGGTGCAGGCCCTCGGAAAACAGCCCTCCTTCCAAGGAACTCCCCCATCGTAGGGGACCGCCAGCGTCGCAGTCACCGTATTCGTTCTGTGAGCCCCAGTGAAGCCCACGTGGGCCGAGGGCATGGCCCACTCGGGGCTCATGCCGCAGACTCAGGAGCCGCTGTGCCCAGTCTTCCAGCTCCTCGCTGACCGCACTGCGTGGTCCCCCCCATGCCAGGGTCCGATGCCTCCGTCGTGCACGTCCCTCCTCTTCACCACACCCCACCCGCGTGAGCTGAAGAGCCCCGGAATGTGAAGTCCCGCAATGGCAGGAGCCGCCCCGGCTTACGTTCTTCCCGTTTAAGAACCCGATATCCCCCACGTAGCCAGTGCCCAGGTCCCCACAGAGTGGCTGCTGCCACTGCTCCACCCAGGCTCCCACTGCCAAAGGTGTCGGTGCCGGCCAGGGAGCCACCCGCAGGTCTGCCGTCCCCGGGGCCAGGTCCTCCTGAGAAGAGGCGTCTGGCTCAGTCAACACTGCAGGACACAACATTACCCACAAAACTGGGGAAACACTCCCTTGTCCCAGGATGCGGTTTGTAAAGATCTGCTCCAACCACAGAAACACACGTTTAATCAAGAAACAGACCCTGCGAGCCCCGCTGGGCACGTGGGTGGAGAGCGAGGAGTGCCGCCACCACCCCACCTCTTGCAGGGCCTGCCCGGCTGTGGGGAGCCTGGCCTGCTGTGCTCGGACCCACACTCTGCCCTGAGGAGAACGTCGCATACGGCGCTCGGCCTGCCCGCTGCCGCCCTGACCCGGCCACGCTCCCCTCTGCACACGGCCGGCGGTTCCAGTGTCTCTCCCTCAAGAAAGAGCAGGCGGGTGGGCAGGTGCACCAGCCAGCTGTCGTCTTTCATGCTTTACACGCATCGTACAAGCAGCAGGGGCTGCCGTCGGGGTGGCACATGCGGGAGCTTCTGCTCAGGCTCCTGGAGAAGGCCCCGGGGACGCAGGGGCCCACGCCTCCTGGAGAGGGGATGACACCCGGGACGACCAGCCGTGATCCATCGGTGCAGGGATCCTGAGGAAGTGGCCCTTCCTGAGGATCGAGTAGAGCCCGTTCTCTCCCGTGCTGTGGGCTCCTTCCCTCCCCGGTGATTCTCGCGTCGGCATCCTGTCACCGCTGGGAGCCGGAGCCAGGAGGTCCCAGCACACACCCACACGCCACGTGGCTTTTCGGGAAGGGCCCAGCCGAAAAGCCTTGTCTGCACAGCTGGTGCCAGGTCCTCTGCGCTCGTCGGTCAGCCTTGGACAGCCCACTCCGAAGGGGCTGGGGCGGGGGCCATTCTGTCTGGAGGACCCTGCGGGCAGTCAGCACCACGTGACAGTGTACGGGGAGGCCACGTCCAGGGGGCATGTGCTGTGCTCACTCACCCGTGAGCAGGTGCCCAGGGCACCCCGCCTGCGTGCCTGCCATCTCGGGGCGAGGGCCTCCACCATCCAGCTCACCCAAGTGTCAGCCAAACCTTGGTGCTGGGGATGAGGATCTGAGGGGCTCAGCATAGCAGAAACCTCAGGAGAGACCAAATAAGGCCCAAAGGCGGTGGGAGCAGCTGCGCCCCATGCATGGCCGGCTGGCAACCTCGGCCCAGAACCGAGCTGGATGACGCCCTGGCTCAGGGGAGCTCGCGTGGCTGCCCAGTGCAGGCCTTACCTACTGCGCCCCAGGTTCTCGCCGGGTCCCCAGCAGGGGGGCCAGGTGCCATGATGATACTGCCGCTCACCCACAGATCCTGTCACCAGAAGCCCCAGCATGCCCATGGCTCCCCCAACCCGAGTGTCTCCAGGACCCAGAGGGAACAAGCGGCCTTTGAGCTCCCGCCTGACAGTCCTGCTGCCCACCTGCCCGCTGTGTCACCCACACGACCCTGCACTCCCCAGAGAAGACCCCCCCCATCGGTCTGCCTTCCGCATTCACAAGGGGGCGCAGGCATTAGTTGCTGGGAGCCCTGGGGAGAGGCAGGGTGAGGCCAGCTGTGCCCCCGAGAGCTGCGGAAATCTGCTCAGAACACAGGTGAACGTGATTGCCTGCGAGCCGGACGGGCACAGACGGGGTGGGTGAGACGGGCTCACGCATTTCAAGCTGTGCCCATCGAGGGCCCAGAGATGGCGAAACCCAGCCCAGGCTGGCTTCCCATGCAGCATCCAGGCAGAGGGCCCAGGGCTTCCGGGAGAAACGGCTGCGCCGAGGACAGGAGCAGGGAGGGGCATAGCTGACCCTGGGGTACTGTTAGTGCCAGAAAGCAGGGAAACACTCAGAGAGTGTACAGGCAAGTCAAAGTAAGTGACAGTGGAGCATCATCTCCCCTGAATAAGATAACCCCACGTCCGCACTGCACAGGCAGGGGCGCGGGGCACAGGGGCAGCTCTTCCTTACAGCAGACCCACATCTCTCCGTGTGGATGCCACGGAACCGTCGGCTGGCAGGAACCATCCGAGGACCCTGAAGCTGCCACGTTGGGTGTGGTGGGTCACCTCCCAGCCTGGACCTGCGCGGAGGAGATGCAGCTCTGTGGGGAGGACCTGCTGACACCCGCACCCGGAGATCCGGGCAGGCCCACCCTGGGCCCAGAAAGGATACACGTTCCCTCTGGGGTCTTCCTGCCAGACATGCCCCCAGGTCTGCCTCGAGGAGAGGGCTGCGGTGAGCTGTGCTCTGGAGCATTGGCATCCGAAACTCAGCCTGGGGCTGGACGCGCGAGCAAAGGCGGGAGCCGAGTCAGACCCCACGGGCAGGCCAGTGTCACAGCTCTGAGTCCCCGGTCACGACTGCCGTGCTGTGAGACGCCCTCCCAGTTGGGAGACTCAGAGTGGATCCGGGACACAGGGCTGCTCTCCAAGGGCCAGAAAGCACGCCATCGGGGCTGGGGGGTGGGGGGAGCACGGGGAGTCAGGCGCCCGGCTTTTCTGTATGTGTTCCTAACTTTTCTCTACCTCAGAAGTCAGGTCCAAACAAGTGAGCAGGAGAGCACTTTCCGGGGGCAGTGCCCTTCCCCGCGGCCGTCCTCCCTGGAGCCACCTCCACCCCTGAGCTGGGGCGGGAGCCACCGTTGTCATCATGTCCTCTTGCTGTCCTGAGTTTCAGGCGGGGGCTGTGCATTCTTCAGGACACCCAGGCCAGCGCGCTGTCACCAGTGCCCCTGTGAGTTCGGCGGTCACTCCCCGTGCCCACCACACGACAGGCCGCCAGCAGGACAGGCTCCTCCTTGTGTCCACAGCAAATCCAGGGTCAGGCTGCAGCCGTGCCCGTGCCGGGGGGCTAGGGACAGCTGGGGGACCCGCGTGGCCGGGGGCACCGTGATCCAGCAGCAGCTGCAGGAGGCCCTTCCTTCTGTGGGGCCTAAACTGTCTGTGACAGTAAAGCCCATTTATTGTCATCAGGAACATCGTTAAGTCTCAGAATTGGACCCTCGCTGGCACTGCCACTGTCAGCCATCTGTCTCCCTCTGACGGTGGACGTCACCGCCCCACATGGCAGCCTTTCTGTCTGCCCGGTGTGCATGTGCGTGTGCCTGCGTGTGTGAGTGCCTGCGTGGAGAACATGAGTCCCCAGGAGGGAGAAGGGCTGCTCTCAGGAGCCCTGTGTTCAGACTGCTCGGCAGTGTGAAGAGGCGCGAGGCCCAGGCCCGGCTCCCCTGCGTCTGCCTTCGGACCCCAGGCTCCCAGGCCTGGGGTGGGGGGACACAGTGGCCGCACCCCCTTCGTGGAACCGCAGCTCCCTCCAAAGGTGGGAAGGCGGGTCTGTGCAGGGCGACCCGTGCTGCTCGCCCACGCCTGGCTGTCAGCACCGGGTAACCTGCCCCAGCCCACACAGTGGGCCCCTGTGAGCGTGGTCGGCCGCGTGGCCTTCTGCGTGGTCTGCTCCTGGCCTCGGCTGCGGCTGCTGGGGGAGGACAGGGCCCTGTTGTCAGAGGTGCAGCCTGTCAGTTGGGCCCTAGGGCAGCCAGCATCACGGCTGAGTCAACACATGGGTCTCCCAGGGCATGCCGCACCCACCCACCCCGCACACGTGAGCCGGCCGTTCCCAGGATCACACACATGGGGCCGGGACCCCACCTCCCCCCCCCCCCCCCCCGCCTCCTAGCAGAAGTCCACCGCGTGGAGCCTTGGCCGGGACATGGGCTCCCTCAGTCCACTGCCATCCACATGCCCTGTCCCTTCACCCAGGCTCTGCGGGCACTGACGCAGCATCTGAGCTCCCATGTCACCAGGGCCACTGGGGGCTCCTAAAGGGGTCAGTATTGGAAGTGCAGTGCAGCAGGCAAGGGGAGAGGGCCGAGACATCATCGTCCCCTCTCCTGGGGACTCATGTCCTGGCAGCAGGTGAGCTGCTGGAGGAAGGGCTGTGGCGCCAGAGCCCCCTCCCCTCCTGGGCCAGCCAATGGGCACCGAGTGGGCGGGGCTGGGGCAGCGGGGTCCCCGGTGGGGCAGGTTCCCAGGCTCGCCTCATGGGCCTCCTTCTGTCCCACAGACGCAGCCAGTGCCCAACCCTGTGGCCTACTTCCTGCACCGCTCCCCGTGGTGGGTCCACCGCATCGAGACGCTGGGCAACCACTTCCTGGAGCTCGTGGTGCCCTTCTTCGTCTTCCTGGGGCGGCGGATGTGCGTCCTCCACGGGGTCTTACAGATCCTGTTCCAGGTGAGCCTGAGCCCACTCTAAACATGAGCATCCACTTGTCGGTTCCCAGGAAAAACGTTGGGACTTTCAATCCGTGTTGTGTTCCTTGTTTCTATTGAGTTGTAACGTGCACCCTGTGAAACGCACAGACCCTGAGTGATCTGACGAACGTGCGCCCCGCACATCCCGCCCCCCTGCAGATGAGAGGCGCCATGCCCCGCGCTCGGTGCCCTGCACGCTGGCTCGTCCTGCCTGCTCCGGACCCTCATGTCCGTGGGCACAGAGCGTGCCCATGCACAGAGCTGCCTCGCCGGCATCTTGGCGTGGGGTCCACGGGTGGTGGCGGCATGTGTGCTGGCCGCGCCTTTGTTTACTGAGCATGGTCCACGGCATGAACATGCTGCCGGTGGCGTCTCTGCTCCTCTCGCTGGACGTTTGGGGTTTCCAGGTTTTCACTGTTACGAGTAAACCTGCCGTCCTCCATGGCCGTCTTCTGCAGGGATGTCTGTCACAGGGCAGGTGTGTGTGGCTTTCCAGGCACCCCATTGTCCTTTCACCCCCTCCAGGGTGCGGGGAGCCCCACGTGCCCACGTCCTCACGAGCATTGTGCGGCTGGTCTTCCTCGTTGCTGTGCTGGTGGTGAAGAGTGGTGTCTGCTTGTGGCTTGCTGGTATCTCTGATGGGGACAGTGTCACGTTGAGTCTGACAGGAGGAGCTGTCATCTCTGCAGGATTGTGTCTTGTCCAGGACTGCGGAGCTGCTGCTGCAGCCACTTGAGATCCTCTGATCCCTCGGGAGACACGTGACGTCCACGTAATCACGTTTCCATGCGCACTTGGGCACGTTCGTTCCTAGGAACCTCATTTTTGTTGCTGATTTTGTAAATGGAACTTTTTTCACTGAAACGTCTCCCTGTCTGTCACCTGAGTGTGGAAATGCTGCTGGCTGCTTGTTGTCATCGTTCTCTGATAACCTCTCTGTGTGTATCTGTCCTCACCGTTGTCTGCAAGCCCTGGGAGATGCCCCCGTGAGTGACGGCGGCATCCTCGTCATTTCGCCAGCCGTCTTTCCATCTTCCGTCCTTCCTTGTCTGGGGGTCTGATGGCAGGTGCAGCGGGAGTGGGGCCTCCCCCAGTTGCTAAGAGGGTGCTCACAGCGCCCCCCGCCTGGTGGGAGCCTGCATCGGTCGTGGTTGGGCTTTGTGGCTGCCAGGCTCAGGATCTATTTCTGGCTCACCAGGAAGTCTTGTGTCGTTTGTTCGGGGCACTTTCATTCATGGATGGCTGTTGGACTGGAGCGAATGGTTTCTCTCCACGAGTTGTGAGGAGATCACGGGTTTTCCCTTTATTTTGTTAACGTGGTGAGTTGCACTAACTCCTAAGGCTGAGCCAGCTAACCTCCCTGGGTTACACTCCGCACGGCCACACTGTGTGTTTTCAGTCACTGGGAACCACTCGCTCCCTCTGGTTCTGTGGGTCGTCAGTGGACATGACCAGTCTGTCGTGTTCTGTCCACACGGCCGTGCTGGCTCGCTGTGTCAGGCTTTTACTCTCACTACACAGAGCTCCTCGAGGGCATCTCTGAAGGAGGGGGGACACTGCTTCTGCATGCGCCGCCGGGCCTCACAGGGCCTTTGTGACTCGTCAGCACCCTTCCCAGCTGTCAGACGTGGAGGCAGTTTTAATAGCAAACCCTTTCCTGGGAATTTGTCGGTTTTGTCCGTTTTCAAATTTACTGGCCAAACAGAAGGCGCAGTGTTCTTTTATTTGCAGAGTCTGGGTTTGTGTCCTGTCTCCGTGCGCCGCGGTCAGGGCACAGGGCAGGACCCGTCTTCCACCCACGTTCGCCTCCGTCTCTCCACCACTGCCGTTGGCTTTGCCTTCTCATCCCGGTGTTTTCTTCTTGTCCCATCCAGCTTTCTTTTGAGCTTTTTCTCTTTCTGTTATCTTCTTTCCCCAAATTAGCAAGTTACACCTCTATCTCTCTCAAGTGACTTCATGCCAGCTCAGACCCAAGAGTCTGGTTCACCCCCATCTGTGCGCTGTGCGAGCTCGAAGGCCCCGCCTGCTCTCCCTGCTTCAGGGTTTCAGCTCTAATTTGTTTGGTTTTCTACTTAGTGGCCTTCTTTTCAGAACCGTTTTAGGTTCACAGAAAAACTGAGCGGAGAGTACGGTCTTGTTGCGCCTGCGGTTTCCTGTCGTGACCGTCATGCTATTCGTTGGTTCCAGCTAACAGCCAGCGCTGGTGCCGTCTCAGTAACAGAAGCCCGGCGTTCGTTGGGGCCCCTCCTGCTGTGACGTCGGGCATCCAGCCTGTGGTGTCACACACAGAAGTCACTGCCCGAAACCCCTGCGCGTGTCCGCCTCCCGCCTCCCGAGCCCCTGACAGCCACACCTGTTTACCGTCTCCACAGTCCTGCCTTTTCCAGAATGCTGCGCCGCAGGAATCATCCAGGATGGAGCCTCTCCAGACTGGCCTCTCTCGCCTCGTCGTATACCTGGAGGTTCCTCGTGTCTTCTCCTGGCTTGAGAGCTCATTTCTTTTCATTGCTGAGTGATATTCCATTGTCTGGATGCACCACAGTTTATCCATAAATGGTCTGGGTTTGGCTGGGGGCCACAGCCCTGTCTGGCCAGTGACCCTTGCTCCCTTAGCCTCCAATGAGGGACACCCCCAGGAGGCCGGGGACGCCCTGCACCGTGCCTGCCCCATGCACCCTTTGGCCCTGTGGCACCATGGTTCTGAGCTAGTGGGAGGAGGCTCCGGGCAGAGGCTTGAGCATCCTTGAGAGTGTCCAGCATGGGCGCCGCCTCACGCTGGGCCTCCCTTTATCACCCAAGGATGCCAAGCCCGTGACTCCTGCCTTCCCCTCCTGGTGGAGAACATGGGTCCGGTTTCTGAGGCGGCTTGGAGGACCCGGCCTGGCACACAGCCTTGGCAGGAATGCAGGTCTGCTCAGACCTCATGGTCATCACAGTGACCGAGAACCACGTGAAGCTGTGGGGCATTAATTAGCCACTGCTGCAGCTACTTTTACAAGCCATGGACCAGCGGGACCCCCTTGGGGCCACAGAGTCAACTGGGCCGGCAGGGACCGCCCAGGGTCCCATGGCTGCACTGGCCAGTTTCTGCCTACTGCTTTCTCTCAAATGATCCAAAGGCCGGCTTTGACAAGCTCCAGTGTAAAGCAACGGTCATACCACTTGAAAAGGTAATTGAAGGGAGATTGAGCTACTAATGTGGGTGGAAAGGGTTCAGCTACTTGGAAATAGGATTTGGGAAGATATTTGCATTGACCATTGAACCAGCAGCCTCGAAATACCCTTGTTTCTTCATATTGCACTTGGCACGAGTCTCGAGGCGCATCAGGACGAGGACCAGCTACCTGGACCTCACCTGGCAGCAGGTCAGAATCCTGGCCTGGGGCGCCGTGCATCCACTGCAGGGGACCACCCAGACATGAGGCTCAGGTCTCAGGCATGGACGGCTCCCAGCAAGGCTGGGTCTCAACCAGGTTCTGGGGTCTACTGACTTGATGGACAGTGGTAGATGGTGCTGGGCAGTGGTGGCACAGGAACACTGGGCACAGGAGGGCCAGAGCTGGACCTCGAAGGGCCTTGCCGCCAACCTGCGGCTCTGGACATTACTCCAGAAGGCCAGCCCACACGCTTGCCTTCTGTTTCCCAAAGGCCCTGGTTCAGGTGTGTCCCTGGCATTGTCCTCTCCAGCCCCACTCTGTGCCTAGGATGAGGCAGGAGAAGCCCAGGGCTGCAGCTCTTCTCTGAGGCCTGCTCTGGTGCCCTCTTAGGGGCCAGGCCTCAGCTGTCAGAGCGGAGAGGCCGGGGGATCAGCTGGCCCAGCTGCGATGTGTGGGGCCGCCGGGCGCCGTCTCATGGCAGGCATGCGCCTCTCTGTGGGTCTGCGGCACAGGCCAGGAGCATCCATCCCCAGGGAGTGGCACTGTGTTATGAGTGCCTGGGTCTGTGTGGGGCCCTGCAGGGCTGCGCTCCTGTCTCTGCGCCCATGACCCCGAGGGGCGGCTCTGGTTGTTTGCTTCCCTTCGTTCCTTCGGGAGAGGATGTGAGTGTGCTCATCTCCTCCCACACTCGGTTTACACAGCTGTTCTGGAGGGTTCTGCAAGGCCACGGGGTCCCTTGTCTCCTTGGAGAGGTGCGTGTGAGAAGTGAAGGAGAGCCGTACCACCGCAGTCTCAGACCCCACTCTCATTGCCAGGGAGAGACCCTGGCGGGGACGGTCATTGGCTCCCACTGTGGGGCCGGGCAAGACGTCCCGTCCTGGCGTGGGAGTGGGCGTTCGTCAGCCGTGGCTCCTGGTCAGCGCAGAGGCTCATCCTAGATGCCAGACCAGGTTCTCCTTCCTCACCTGCCACGTGTCCTGCTCTTTCTAATCTCTGTGACATTGGCCAGAGTCCCGGGGACAACTCACAGGGGGGCCAGCCCCTGAGTGGCCCACCCAGAGCTGGGATCACAGGGTAACTGCCCTGGGCTCCTGGCCCCAGAACAGCGCCCATGAGCACGTGTATATCCGCCGTGAGGCTTTTGAGCTGAGAGCCAGCAGGGGAGTTCCAGAAATCCATGCCCTTCCTTTGCGGGGTCGGGTCGCTGTTGGCTCATCCCGGAACATCTGCGCGGTGTCTCCTGGGCCCGAGATTCCTGCCTCATAGCTCATCTTCCTGCCTGGTCTCGGGGCCTCCCTCCACCCGGCCGGTGTAAACATGGATGGACGGGGTGATGGGTTCATTTCCCTCTGAGAAGACGCTGCAGCGATGCTGAAAAGGAACAAGGAAGATGAGACCTGTCGGCGCACGGGGGCCACGCACTTGACGCCACGTGTCATTGTCCGTATTAAGAAACAGCCATCCAGATGGACAAGGGATGAGGGGTCGCCTGCGAGGGCTCTGAGCCCCGCCTCTGATGTCCCCAGGGCCGCGCTTCTGAGTCCTCAGAGCCCCTGTTGCATTAGCAGAACCGGTGTTTCGTCCCCATGCTGTGCTGTTGGGCTAGCTGTCTGGGTCACGCCCCCAGCGGGCTCACGTTGCAGTGACCTGGGGGTCTTTGGGAATGTGCGCATGCCAGGGCCCCACCTGAGCCCCCTGAGGCAGGACCCACAGGAGGGCCAGGCGTTGCTCAGAAGTCCTAGAGGGCCACATGGGCAGTTGGTGGTCTTTTGACGCCTGTTCCCAAGTTCTCACCCAGATAAAACTAGCAGGCCTCCACAGTCCTGTCATGCTGGAACATTCTGGATCATGGGTGTGTGGACCAGCTATCAGGGGCCTCAGCCCTCCCGCTCCACAGACCCTCCCCGCCATGTTACTTCAAAGCCACTCAGCGTCTTCCTGCCGTGTTGGGGGGTCAGGGCTGCCAGGTCACCTTGTCCAGGACGTTCCTTCATCTGCGCGGTTTCTGGCCATCTGGCCCTGCAGGGCACAGGGCTGACGGCACCCCACCCTCGGCTCCAGGGGGTGGGGCCAAGCCAGTAGCCAGGGGGACGGCACCAAGTGCAGGTTGGCCTGACACGGACCCACATCAGAGGCAGCTCGGTGGGGGCTGGCGCTCCAGCATCTGTCCAGAGAAATGACCCTCCCTGGGCCAGCCCCACGCAGCTCCTGCCCCTGAGTCTGCAGCCAGAGCTGAAGGTCCCCAGGCAGAGGGCTGAGGGCAGACCGACACAACCTCCTTGGGGAGCAGGACCGGGTCACCGGGCATGGGTTCAGTACCACCATCCACCAGGGTAACAGTACCAAATGGGCAGCAGTGCCGCCCGGAAGCTCGGGAAGAAGGCTCGAGTCCCAGGCGCCTCGGCCCCGGGCTGTGCTGTGCAGCCAAGATCCCAGAGAAGGGGACACAGAGAGGGGGCCGAGCGCCTTGGTGTCTCCCCTCGGTCACTTGCTGCTGCAGCTGAGGAAGCCTGAGGGGCAGGCAGAGCACCCGAGCTCTCGTTGGTTGAGGTCAGAGCCCACAGGAGGAGGGACAGTGACAGGGACCGCTCCAGCCCATCCTGGGCAAGCTTGGCCCAGGCCGACCACAGGGCAGTGTGAGGGAGGCTGGAGCTGGAGCCACCAGGTGCAGGACCCCAAAGGGCTCAGCTCCCAGCCCGACACCCTCCTCATGTGGAAGAGGGGGCTGCCAGGGCTCTGAGCCACCCCCCTGCTGGTGCCACAGTCCCAGCGGCAGCCAAGGCCCAGCCTCAGCGGCCTTCAGCGCAAGCCCAGCCTGCCTAGGGCAGCCCCGCCATCTCGGACCAGGGACCTGACTGACGGTGAGCAGAGCTGGCAGGAGAGGCTGCCTGCGGGGGTGGGCTGGGCCGTCTCTGGCACAGGGGGTCTGTTAACATCATAGACAGTGAAGAGTAAGAAATAATTATTTTTGGGCTCAGAACCAGGAAAACTAGTTTTCCAAATTAACCTAGGGAGAGTCACGAATCCACGATGTCTCTTGTCATACATCCTAAAACTCCGTCGTGATCCACAGAACTGAGGCGCCGTCCACAGCCCAGCATCTGTTCCTCATGTTCCTCCCACTGTGGGGACCAAGGCCCGGATTTAGTTAAAATTCAGAAATGAAGGGCTGGGGTGTCATCTGCATTTTGCTGAGTGAGGTGGGTCTGCTCCCCGAGACCCGGGCTGGGCTGGCCGCACAGAGAGCCACGTCCCTGCCACCATCCGTGGGGATATGCCCGGGGGGTGCCCCCATCCGTGCGTCTGTCACCCCGACTCCGCATGCAGCTCTGGCCGTCTGACCACCTGGCTCTCTGGCTGTGAGCCTGCAGCATCCCCTTCGTGGCCATCTGCACGACAGCGCCAGATCAGCATCGCCCTCGGGGCCGCGGGAGCCCTGCTGTCGGGTCCTGCGCGGGCAGCCAGCTCTGCCCATCCAGTGACAACTGCCCGCCAAGGCCTTGTTTCCAGAGATGTGGCCGTGTGGTGACGGGGCAGGTGCACTGACGCATTGAACTTAGTGAAGTTTTCTTTTCCCTCTTGTCTTCGTGGTGATTTTCCCATTTTCATGGTGACTTGGTCTCCGTGTCGCCTCCTCTCTCTCGAAGTCCCTCCCCAAGTGGCCCTCTGGCCGCTCTTCTCAGGCGACTGGTGCGGCTGGAGGCTGTCCCGTCCCCTTCGTTTCCTGTGGGCCCAGCCGCTGACCTGCAGCTCCCACTGTCGTTTCCTCTTTGCTGAGGCAGCCGGGTCCCTGTAGACACCTGAGCCGTGCCCGCGTGGCCCCGCATGCCCGCACCCCCCGTCAGCCTTGACACTGGACCCCCTGCCGCCCGCACTCTCCAGTCTTCCCCCTCATGGTCTAGAAGGCGCAGCGGCTCTTCCCAGGACCCTGCTACTCAGCTGCTGGCCAGGAGGCCAAGTCCCTTGTAGGGTAACCCTCACGGGAAACACCCTGTGGATCACCAGTTAGCACCAAGTCCTGAGAGGTGAGCCCACTGGGTCCGGGGCACGGGGCAGGCCCCAGCCTCCCTGGTCCCCATTTTTGGAGGGATTTTTCCGTCACACCAGTTTGTCAGCAGGCACGTTTGGTCTTCCTGGACCCTGTGTCGTCCAGGCTCACCCCGGATCCTGCGCCAGAACCAGCTGGGGCCATTCGAGGCCTCTGAGGAGGGGCAGTGCCCAGCCTTGCGGACAGCCGCCTGGCGAACAGCCCTGGGGTGGCCCCATCCTCGTGGCCTCTGTCAAAGTTCAGGCAGATGGGCTCCATCGACACCACGCCCAAGGGAAGGCGGGCCTGCACACAACACAGGAACCATCACACCCGTCCCTGTGGGTGCCCAGGCCCAAGGGACGGCCTTGAGTGTGGTCACTCGGGTGTGGAGGACAGGGCAGCAGACAGACAGGCACAGGACACACGGCTTCCCCCAACCCTGATCCAGGAGAGCGCAGGAGCCCCATCCAGCCCCACGTGAGCCAGGCACAGTCCTCAACATCCAGGGCCTGTGGAGCTGGCGAGGGTGGTGCCAGCCAGGCCGCAGGTCCCCAGACGCCCTCACCTCTAGTGGCAGGGCCCTCCCCAGCACAGGCCCTCACCACAGGGTCCGTGGGGCTTGTCCATAAGGCTCGCTGCTGCCTCCAGGAGGGGACTGAGGCCGGAATCACCGTGTCAGCGGGCTGGGTCTTCACTCGAGGCTCCGGGAAGAACCTGCCTCCGAGATCATCTAGAGTGAGGACGTCCCTGGGGCTGGTCTGAGAGATGCCAGGGTCTGTGGCCTGGGGAGGGGCGTGGGGCCTGGACCACGTGCATCAGCACAGGCATCCCACGTGTGCCTCTGGGAAAGGACTGGAACACCTCTGGGCGTGGAACCCGGGCGTCACTGCCAAGTTGCTCGGTCCTGGCAGAGCAAGTGAGATATGGATGGCCGGAGCGGGTGGTCTGCTACCCACAGAGGACCCTGAGCCACGATGTCTGGGCAGGACCTGCCACAGACGGTGGTCCTTGGTCTTGGCTCAGCCCAGGCTGAGGTGCCGCCCATCCCTCCAGGTGGTCCTCATCATCAGCGGGAACCTGAGCTTCCTGAACTGGCTGACCATCGTGCCCAGCATCGCCTGCTTCGATGACGCCACCTTGGGCTTCCTGTTTCCCTCTGGGCCAGGTGGCCTCAAGGATCAAGTCCTGAAGATGCAGAAGAAGGAAGGTCAAGGGGTCCAGCCCATGCCAAGATACGGTGGGTAGACCCCCGAAGGTGGGATGTGGCCTCGGGTGGCCTGCCTGGTCTTCTTGTCCCGTCAACACGGTGTTGACACACCCAGCCCTCCTGCTGGCCCTGTCAGCCATTGGAGACAGGATGGCATCTCGCATGCTCTGAGCGTGAGTCACTCCCGTCTGCTCCATGTGGACCTCGTGTCCTCGTCCTTGGGAATGGAGGCACAGTGACCTCAGGACACTGCTCTGTCCCCAGGACCCGAACTGCTGGCCCTGGGGGTGCTGCACATCCCTAGTGAGTGACGGCCCAGCCCACCTTACGAGGGCAGTTGTCGTGCCTCGGTTTCCACAGCAGCCTTGGCGTGGGGAGAGGGGCTGTGGACAGGGTCCCTTCCCAGACTCCCGGACGGGGGTCCAGCGGCCTCTCCCTTGGCTTCCTTGAGTCTGGGGGGCCGGCCAAGGCTCCTCCCTGAGGTCGGATGCCGGGCCTGGGGGCTCACCCGCTGCCTTGCCCTCTCCGGCCAGGCTGCATGGTGCGGCAGGCGGTCAACCTTGCGATGAGCGTCCTGGTCGCCTGGCTCAGCATCCCTGTGGTCCTCAACCTGCTGAGTCCCAAGCAAGTCATGAACAGCTCCTTCAACCCCCTCAGAATCGTCAACACGTACGGGGCCTTTGGAAGGTACCACGCTGAGCTTCTCATCTCCTCACCCCATCCGCCGGGTGGCCATGCAGGTCCCAAGGCTGCTGAGGGAGAACAGGCTGGACCAGCCACATGGGCAATCTCGGTCCGGGGCGCGGTCGCGAGGTCTGCTCTACGCCCTGTTGGGGAGGCGTACACTGTGTGGGGCAGGCCGCTCCCACCTGCTCCTCCTCCCCCACAGTCTGCTTGGGAGGGGGCCCGGGGTGGAGGGTGCAGTGCCCTGACTCAGCCTCCCCAACAGCATCACCAAGGAGCGCACGGAGGTCATCCTGCAGGGCACGGCCAGCCCCAACGCCAGCGCGCCGGACGCCGTGTGGGAGGACTACGAATTCAAGTGCAAGCCGGGCGACCTGAGGAGGCGGCCGTGCCTCATCTCCCCCTACCACCACCGCCTCGACTGGCTCATGTGGTTCGCGGCCTTCCAGGTGGGCCCTCTCCTTCCCTCCCGCCGCGTCCTGGGTATTCTTGGCGGGCAGTGGACGGCGGGCTTCGGGCACTCCAGTGTCCTTGAGGCTGCAGCGGCCCCGGAAACGCCCTCAAGTGGCTGGCGGGGAAGGCAGGCAGGGTTGAGATCAGACCCCGCAGAGATGACATTAAGCCCACGTGGCACGCAGTCTGCTGGCGCCTGTGCAGCTGCCGCCCGCCTTACGGCCCACCCGGGCTCGCTGATGTGGATCAGGCGAAGGACCAGCATCCGGCGTCCACTGTGGAGCATTGTCTTGGGCTCCCGCACTGCCCCTCAGGGGAACACACCCCACACGCCCTCTGAGCCCAGGACCAGGACCCAAGGCCGGGCACAGCGTGTGACGACACATGACAACACTGTGCCCGGTTCCTCCCCAAGGCCGCCTCCCCTCCGATCTTTCTTGTGCGCCCACCGCACACACAACAGGCGAGAAGGGGAAGCAGGCAGCCCCTCTGGAGGGACCTGAACCCAAGAAACGGGTGGGCACCAGGGCAGCCCACCCTGCGGGAGGCCAACCCCACACCATGGCCTGAGCACCCGTCCTTGTCATCCCAGACCTACGAGCACAACGAGTGGATCCTCCACCTAGCGGGCAAGCTCCTGGTCAACGACGCCCAGACCCTGTCGCTGCTGGCCTTCAACCCTTTTGCAGGCAGGGCCCCGCCCAGGTGAGACTCGCCACCTCGGCCCCAGCCACCTGTCAGGGCTTCTCCCCAAATGCAGGGGTCTGCTCTGGCCCCACACCATTGACCGGCTCCACTTGCCTGCCGAGGGGACACAGTGGGGGGAGGGAGGCATCCTGGAGGAGGGGTGGGGGTCCGAGGGGGCTCTGGAGCCTGCCGGTGAGCGCCCCACCCTTCCTCCGTCACCATGCAATCCCTGCAGTGTCTCCTCCAGAGCCCGCCTGCCGCACCGTCACCTGGTCAGGGGCCTGGGTGTCAGGGCTCCACCTGGGCCCCTCAGGCTTCCCCAGGCGGCCTCTCCCTCTGGGGGCTCAGCCCAGCCCCTCGGAGACGCCGTGGCCACGGGCTGCAGGCTAACGCACCCTCCCGCCACAGGTGGGTCCGGGGTGAGCACTACCGCTACAAGTTCAGCTGGCCTGGGGGCGGGCACGCCGCCGATGGCAAGTGGTGGATCCGCAGGAGGCTCGGCGCCTACTTCCCCCCGCTCAGCCTCCAGGACCTGAAGGGCTACTTCAAGGCCCGGGAGTGGCCGTACACAGAACTGGAATAGAGTGACCTGTGCCCGAGAAATAAAGCGGGAGGCCACGCCAGCTCCTCTGAGTGAGGTCTCGTTCCCAGCGCCGCTGCCTGCGCCTGCACGTCCAAGAAGGCAAACCGGTGAGAGGGGGGATCTCGGGAGCCCCTGGGTTTCCTAGTTGATTAGAGACCCCAGGGGGCGGGAGGGCCACCGGGGTCCAGGTGGAGATCATGCGCACAGCTCTCCAGGCTGGGCCCTGCTTTCCTCCCCAGGGACCAGCATCCCAAGCACGGACAGAAGCCCTTTGTCCCCCTGGGGCGGGCCGCCCCACCGGGCCTCCGCCCCTCCTTTGTGACCAGAGCCCCCAGTCTCGTGCTGTGGGGCCTCCTGCTCCCTGACCTGCAGAGGGGGTGGGTGGCCTGGTGCTGCAGCAGCGGGGATGCCCACAGCCGCGATTGGAGGCCCGGTCGTCACAAGCTAAGCAGGAGTGTTTTCTGCTTGGCGATCCTTCTGGGCCCCGCTGCCACAGCACTGGGTGCATCCCGAGTCTTTACTGCCCGGCGTCAGCTGTGAGCGAGCAGAACGCCCGCCCGTGGGGTGGGGGCCCCCTGGACTAACAGCCACGCAGCGGGCAGCACGGCCCCAGCCCTGGTCGCCAGACCTGAGGAGTCGGAGGGGCTCCCACCCAGGGGGCAGCAAGTGGGGGCACCAGGCGGCTCCCCCTTCCTCCCACCCCTGACCGTCCAGGGCACAGGCCACACCACGGAGGGTCTCGGCTGGAACGAGGGGGTTCAGGCCAGGAGGCCGGCCGAGGTGGGCACAAGTGCGGGTCTGTGTGGAGCCCCCGCCCGCCTGGGGGGCCAGCCCAGGTGCCAACAGAGAGTCCGTGTTCCTGCTCACAGGGAAACAGGCTCCCTGTGTCTGTGTCGGGACAGACGGGGCCTCAGACGAGGAGCCTGGAGCCAGCAAGTCTGCCCGCGGCGGCCGCGTGGAGCTAACCGCCGGCTGCTGTGCCTGAGCAGCCCTTCCTGGGGGGCTCTGCCAGCGGGGGGGTGCACAGGGGGTGTCCTGTGAGGCCCAGTGTGGGCAGGGGGCCTGAGGAGACACTGCGCCTGGGCCCAGAAGGCGCTCCCCCACTGTGCCCAGAACCATGAGTGGCCTCCCTGCCAGGAGCCGTGGGGGGAGCGGGGGAGGGATCCCTGCGCCTGCCAGCCGGGCTCGTCGCCACCCAGGGCTTGGGCAGGGGAGCCCCAGGACTCAGATGCCCTAACTGTGGGCTTCTCTCTGGGCCTCGGTCCAGCCATGCCTCCAAGTCTCCCAGAACCCCCAAGACACACACAGGAGGTGACGCTTAGGCCTGGGGCGTGGGGGCAGGGCTGGAGCTAGAGGCAGAGGTGACACAGGGAGACCCCAGGCCCAGTCACAGGGACCCCTTGGCTCAGGGGCACCCCAGGAACTGGTGGCCCCACAGCTGTCCCAGGACAGGACAAATACACGCTCACCCCAGGGACATCACAGGTGACCCCAGGTCTGGGTCTGGCTGAGGGCACTGTGGCTGGAGAGAGGCCACTCCTCTAACAAACTAAGGACCCCCCAGACCTGCTCCTCCTGCAGCCCCTCACCCTCCTGGGCTCGGGGCCCCCTGCCCCCACCCATCCAACAGCAGACGGCACCGGCTTCACCCTCAGAGTCTGTCCCGAGGCCCACACGTCCCTCCTTGCTGGCTGTGAATAGTCACTGCCACCCCAGCCCACCCAGGGCCTTTCTGCCCCACACTCGCCAGCGCCTCGGGCGCGGGGCCTCCGCACTGGCACCTCCTGGTGCCCATGCCCCCAGAGCCACCAAGCCCTGCCTTCACCTGCCACCAGGCTGCTCCTGGTCACACTCGCAGCTGGTGGGAGCCCAGCCTGGCCCCTCAGGCCAAGCGGCCCCTATCCAGGTCTGCCAGGTAAACTGTCGCCTGGTGGACGCAAAGAGCGCAGACACCGCGGGCACCTGCTCCACCCAACACCTCCCATGAGACCTGTTGTTTCTTGACCCAAGAGAAACTTCCGGAGAGGGGAGGGGCTCAGGGACACAAGGTGGGGCATTAGCCGTCTGGGTCTGAGGGACCGCTGCACGGCTGAGTCCGGGAGCATGGGGGCCATTCTCTCCTCTTCCCTCTCCCACCAGATGTTGGCTGGGGCAGATGGTCCAGGCACGGCTCTCCGCCCCACTGCAGGGAACTGTGGTCAGACTCAGTCGGGTGCTGGAGCCACTGCAGCCACTTCTGCCCTGAGGGGTCTAGGGTGTGGGGGAGGGGCGGCGGGGGGGGCTGAGAACTTCAGGTGCCCCTGGTCTTCCCACCCACTCTCTCTAGCTGATGGCCCTGGAAATCATGCCTGGCCGAGCCAGCCGTGCCGAGACCCCTGCCTCTGTCTGGGGACTCCTCCGTGCAGAACACTGTACCCCCATGGCTGTCACACGTCTGGACGGGGACTGTCCAGGCATGGCAGCACACCCAGGCCACCTCATCCCACCTGGGCCCCGCCAGGACCGTAAGCTGCAGAGTTTGTCCCTGTGGCCACACCACATTCCAGAAAGTTCCTCAGCCCAGAAGGTGCTGGGCACATGCTGAGACGTCTGTGCCCCACCCCCCCCACTGCTGCCCCAAGACGTGGAGGGGACCCTGACTCTCCACCTCGAGGGCCCCCCCCCACCCCCACTGAGCAACGTCGGCCCCCAGCTTGACCTGCTGAGTCAGGGCCGGGAGGCTGGGTCCCCTGGAAAGGGCCTGGCACAGGAGGACCACCCAGGCCGCTGCCTGTTTTGGGGGATCTGGCACTCCAGTCGCCATGCGCCAGGCAGTGGCGGTGCTCAGGGTGACCTGCTGGGCCTGGCTGTCGGCTCTGTCCCGAGCCGTGGGCTCCGCTGAGGGCCTGTCTCGGGGGACGGCCACCCTGCCTCCCCTCCTGCTCCAGCGGCCAGGTGAGGAGGCAGCTCCCATCGCACACGGGGCAGGGTGCACGGGCTGTCGTCAGGCAGAGGGGCTCTGATGTCCCTCCTTGGCCCAGAGGCTTTTACTTCATGGTAATTAGATACAGTTCGGCACCTGGGAAGGCCGAGACACGCCTCTGGGCCTCATTCAGGTGAGAGACCCTCCCTGGGCGCCCCTTCTCTCCTGGGGCCGCTGCACCTGCTGGTGGGCCTCACGCCCCATGGTCTTGGGCCGCTGGTTCCAGCTGGAAGGGTCTGTGCCTCAGGCTCTCAGGAGGGGATGGAGCTTCAGCTCAGCACATCTGGAGTCCGGGAGGTGACAGGCCATTAAAACTGGGCCGGGGAGGAACAGAAAGCTGAGCAGCTACTGTACGTAACCGCTTGCATGGCCTCTACGGTTATTCACGTCGCTCATGGCGCCCTTATAACTTCCAGATCTCTCCCACCAGGGGGGCGGCCCCTCTCCGTTCCTGAGCTTTGTTCTGGGCTTTTCTCTTTTGTCTCCTGGTCGGTCTTCCCAGGGCGCCAGCTCTGGGTCCTGCAATCAACTCTCCTCTTGCGGTTTCCAGTTCTCGCACGGCTTGCTGTCATCTCCCTCCCTTCCTTCCACATCTGCCAGGCTTTTGTCCGCTCTCTCCCTGGGTTGCAAACTTACTTCGTTTCTGTCCTTCCTCCTGATTTCTAGGAAACGCGGCTACGGAGCCCCCGGCCGCACCCGTGGGTTCTGTTGGATACTGTGGGCCTTGTCTGTGAATTCTAGAGATTCTCATTTCCTCTTTAAGCCATCCCATAATAGAGGTGGGGACTTCCATTCTCAGATGAATGGATTTGGGGCGCCATCTTTTGTTTATATTTAATTTTATCGCCTGTGTTGGCCACTCCTGGCTCCCTCAGGATCGACGCACCTTTCAGAAGTGAACGAGACTCCTGGGAAGAATACCATCTTGAATTCTGAGGCACTGCTTGCATGTCTCTCCTGAGGGTCCCCTTGCTCAGCAGCATGACAGTCTGCCCCCAGGTCCATTCCCATGTTGACCTCCCGACCCCGTGTCCTCACGGTTAAGAACCCACAGGACCGGGGCTGGCCCCGTGGCCGAGTGGTTAAGTTCGTGCGCTCCGCTGCAGGCGGCCCAGTGTTTCGTCGGTTCGAATCCTGGGCGCGGACATGGCACTGCTCGTCAGACCACGCTGAGGCAGCGTCCCACATGCCACAACTAGAGGAACCCACGACGAAGAATACACAACTATGTACCGGGGGGCTTTGGGGAGAAAAAGGAAAAAATAAAATCTTTAAAAAAAAAAAAAAAAAGAACCCACAGGACCTTCATCCTCAGGGACTCAGTTCCTACACCACTGAGTAAGGTGGAACTCACGTAACAGCAAATCGACCTTTAAAACTCCTGAAGTCAGGGCCGGCCCCATGACCGAGTGGTTAAAGTTCCGCATGGTCCACTTCAGCGGCCCAGGTTTGCAGATTTGGATCCTGGGTGCGGACCTGCTCCACTCATCAGCCACGTCCTACACATAAAGTACAGGAAGATTGACATAGATGTTGGCTCAGGGTGAATTTTCCTCAGGCAAAAAAAGAGGAGGATTGGCAGCAGATGTTAGCTCAGGGCAAATCTTGCTCACACACACACACAAAAAAAAAACTCCTAAAATCATCAAAAAAATTGACGAACCTTTAGCTTGACTGACAAGAGAAGACGCAAGCAAGTAAAATCAAAAAAGGAACTGGGGGCAGTACTACTGACCTTACAGAAATACAAAGGATTATAAGAGAACTATGAACAGTTGTATGCCAGCCAGCCAGATCAACCAGATAAAAGGGACAAAGCCCCAGAGACACAGACTACTAAGAGGAACTCAGGAAGAAACAGGAAATTGGAAAAGATCTGCAACAAGTAAAGAGATTGAATCAATAATCAAAAACCTCCCAGCAGAGAAAAATACTGGACCAGATGGCTTCGTTACTGAGTTCTACCAAGAATTTAAAGAGGAATTCACATCAGTCCTTTCCAAACTCTCCCAAAATATTAGAAGAGAAATACTTCCTGACTCATCCTGTGGGGCCAGTGTTACTCTGATAATAAAGCTGGACAAAGACATCAATATCCTCTATAAATACAGATGCAAAAACACTCAAAAAATAATAGAAAACAAATCTAACAGCATATTAAGAGGATTTTATGGCCTGACCAAGTGGGCTTTATCTCAGGAATGCGAGAGTGGTTCCCTGAGAAAATCAGTCAGTGCGACAGACCCCATGAGCAGAACGCGGGGGAACCAGGACCGTCTCAAATGATGCAGAAAAAGCATTTGACAAAACCCAACACCCTTTCATGATGAAAACCACTCAGAAAACTAGGCATAGAAGGAAACTTCAACATCATGAAAGGCATTTACGAAAAACCCGCAACTAACGTCATACTCGAGTGAAAGACTGAAAGCTGTGCCCTGGGGTCAGCACCGAGACAAGGTGCCCGTTTTCATCACTGCTGTTCAACTTCAGACTCGAGGTCTAGCCAGAGTGATTGGTCAAGAAAAATAAATAAAAGGCTTTGAAATTGGAAGAAGTAAACCTCTCTATTCACAGATGACATGATCCTACGTATAGAAAATTCCAGTGACTCACACACACCCAAAAAAACTACTGGAGCCAATAAACTAAGTCCGCAGAGTTGCAGGGTACAACGTCAGCACACAATGTCAGGTATGTTTCCATACGATGAACAGTCTGAAAAAGAAGCTAAGGAAACAATTCCACTTACAATAAGCATCCAAAAGAGTAAAATACCTAGGAATAAAGTTAACCACGGAGATGAAAGACTTGGACACTGAAAACTAGAAAACACGGCTGAAAGAAATCAAAGACAACGTAGATAAATGGAAAGGCACCCGTGTCCATGGATCGGATGACTTAGTATGGTTAAGATGATAGTAGTACCCAAAGTGATGGACAGAGTCAGTGAGATCTCTCTCAAAATTCCAATGGCCTTTTTGCAGAAATGGAAAAGCCAGTCCTCAAATTCACATGGAATTGCAAGGGGCCCCAAATAACTAAAACAATCTTGAAAAAGAAGAAGAAAGTTGAAGGACTCATACTTCCTGATTTAAAAGTTTACTACAAAGCTACAGTAAGCCGAACAGTGTGGTGCCGGCGTGAGGAGAGACACGTAGATGACTGGAACAGAACGGGGAGCCCAGAATGAGCCCCCACACTTACATCAAATGACTACTGACAAGGTTCCGAGACCGTTCAATGGGAAGAGGACAGTCTCTTCAACAATGGTGCTGGGACAACTGGATCTAAATGCTAGAGGATGAAGTTGGGCCCTTACCTCAAGCCATATACAAAAACTAAAACGGACGAAAGACTTAAACATAAGAGCTACCACTATTAAAACTCGTAAAAGAAAATGTAGCTAAATCCTCACGACCTTGGATTTGGCAATGAACTCAGATAAGCAAGAGCAACAAAAGAAAAAACATCAATTGGACTGCATCAAAATTTAAAACTTCTGCATCTAAGGACATTATCAAGAAAGTAAAAAGACAATCCACAGAATGGGAGAAAATACTTGCATGTCATTTATGATAAGAGTCTAGTTGTAAGAATTCTTTATATATTCTGGATACTAGACAACAGAAAAGAACAAACACCCTAATCAAAAGGACTTGAAGGGCCAGTTCTCCAAGGAAGACATACCGGTGGCCAACAAGCCCGTGGAAAGATGCTCGGCATCCTTGGTCATTAGGAAAAGGCACAGGAAAACCACAATGAGGTACCAGTAGGGTGACTGTAATTTTTTTTTAATAGAATAAGTGTTGGCAAGGGGGCAAAGTTGCAACCTTCATGCATTGCTGGTGGGAATGCAAAATGGCTCAGCCGCTATGGAAAACAGTCTGGCAAGTTCCTCAAGAAGTTAAACATGGATCAGTTACCAGATGATCCAGCAATTCCACTTCTGGGTATCTATCCAAGAGAAGTGAAAACGGAGACTCACACAGAACCTTGTACGCCATGCTCACAGCAGCATGGTTCGCAGTAGCCAGAAGATGGAGACAACCCAGGTGTCCATCACCAGGTGCATGGAGAACAAAATGTGGTCCATCCACACAGTGGAATATTATTCAGCCATAAAAAGGAATAAAGTACTGACACGCTACAACACGGGTCAGCCTGGAAAACGTATGCTCAGTGAAATACGCCAGACACAAAGGACCCCCTCTCACGTGATTCCGTTGATGTGAAACATCTAGAATAGGTAGGTGCAGGGAGACAGAAAGCAGAGCAGGGGTTGCTGGAGGCTGGGGGGTGACCACTAACGGGCATAGGTTTCCTTCTGAGGTGATGAAATACTTTGAGATAGAAGTGATGATGCCACAATGCTGTGATGTACTAAATGCCACTGTTTGTTCACTTTTAAATGGTTGATTTTATGTTATTGTCAGTTTCGCCTCTACTTTTTAAAATAAACTCCCCCCAGAAAGCCTCCTCAGTGTCAGACCCTGGCCCCCTCTGCCGAGACCTCGTGGGCCCAGGGCCACGCAGATCCGGTGCTTCCTCCCTTCCTTGCTGAGTGCACAGCCTGCAGCGCACGTCACACGCCAGTTCTCTTTTAGCTGGTGGTCTAGGAAAGATGGTGGCAGATACGCAACTGCCAAATAGCCGAGGAAAAGGCGAGCAATGAGAGGGCAGCCAGAGCTGTGTGATGGTGGCGGTTCTGGAGCCGTCCGCCACCCGGCTGGGTCTCTGCAGAGGCTGCCTGCCTCGCCCTTTCCCGGGGTCAGCTCCCTGCTCAGCAAGGCCTCAGGGCAGAGCTGGGGTCACGCCCCCCCTCCCTACAGGTGTGCGGCCGCCTCAGTCCACCGGGACCGGCCTGGCGAGGTGGCAGCCGCTGGCCCTGGCCTCCCGGCTGGGCTCTCTGCCTGCCCAGGCGTTCCACTCGGTCCGAACTGTTACCGCTTCATACTCAGTCCTGGTACCTGGTGGTCTCAGCCCTTACTTCTCGAAACTGCCTTACTATCATTGGCCCATTGCTCAAAACAAGCTGACGTTTCTTAATCCCAATGGTTTATGTGCAAATAGCGGACGGCGTGGTTTCTTCCCCTCCTGCTCCCAGGCCTCTTTTTCTTGTCTTCTTGTGCTGGGCATCCAGGTTGAGGCCTCCCATCTCTCTTAGGATTGCTCATTTTTTTCCTGAGCTAGAATTGTCCCTTTAAAAATCTCACCACAGTGAGCCGGTCGCCTGCAAAAGCACTTCAGCTGCACCCATGTGGAAATGCTGGAGAAAACACTAAAAAACCTTGTATCTGAACTCCCAAAAAAGAAGGAACAATCTGGTGCAAGACAAGAAGAGAAGCTCAAAGGCAGAGCAGTGCGCCCGTCCTGACCTCGTGGGGCTCCGAACAAAGACCTCAGCATAAAACGAGACCCTTCCAGGCCAAGACATTGGAGAACAAAATCAATTAAACCCAACCTGGTTCTCTGAAAACATTGGTAAAATGGATAAACCTCTAGCCTCAATGATGAGGCAAAAAGGAGAGAAAACACAAATTCCCAATATCAGGAAGGAAAGAGGGGACGTCGCTACAGATCCTACAGACACTGAAAGGACGATGTTCTGAGCAACTTTAATAGATCTGATGTCCTAGATGAAAGGAAAAAACCGCACGACAGACGCAGGTTACTAAACTGACTCAGGAAGAAAGAGAGGGCGCGAATAGCCTGTCAGCGATTAAAGAAACTGAGTTTGTAACTTAAAACCTTCTCTTGAAGACAACTTCAGGCTGAGACAGCCTGATCCTACCCAACACTGAAGAAGAAACACCACCAGCTACACAAACTCTCAGAATCAGGGGGCGAGGGACACCCGTCCCATCCCGGTCGCGACACAGAGGCACAGCCGCTCTGCAAGACGTGAAACACGGCCCGCCACACAGCTCAGCCGTCCCTCTCCAAGGCTCCCACCCAAGAGAAACGAAAACACAGGGACCTGTGAGCAGTGTTTTCCGCGGATTTATTCACAATAGCAAAAACGCTGGAAGCAGCCCAGGAGTCCGTCAGCAGGAGAGTGGAGGGTCCCATTGCGTTGTATCCACACGGTGAATAATCCTTAGCAATAAATAGATCGAATTATTGACACACATGTTTGAACCTCGAAAGCATTATGCTGAGTTAATGAACAAGGAGAGGGAAGAACAGACTGCGTGTGATTCTGTTTACACAGGAAGCCAGGGGGAAGAGGATCTCAACTGGAGACAGAGTCAGGGCAGCGGTTCCCTGGGCGGGCTGGGGAGGCGAACAAAGGGACATTTGGGGGCTGGAAACGTCCAACATGTTAGTTTCGTGGTAGGTACCCCGGTGCACACGTGTCAAAACCCATCAAGCTGTGCACTTAAAATAGGTGCATTTTATTTTATGGAAATTACAACCGACTCTTGTCCCACATACAAAATAGAGCAAGATTGACAACAGATAGTAGCTCAGGGCCAATCTTCCTCACCAAAAAAAAGAGTAGGATGGACGAATGAGTGTCGTGCACCCACACAATAGTTACAGCAAAGAGATGGACAGTCCACAACCACATGCAAGGTGGGGGTTACCATCAGACATCCTGCTGTGTGAGGGGCGAGACCCCGAGTGTGTGCTGCGTAATCTCAGCTGCAGCAGACACGCAGGGCGTGCTGTGTGCTAAAGTCAGGGCCGTGTTATGCTGCAGGCACACGGGGGCGGCGATGTTCAAGTTCTTGGCGGGTGGCAGTTACCCAGCCTTCCGTTTGTGAACATTCTGAGCTCACACGTTTCATGAACCTCTGTGTGTGTTCCAATTCACGATTAAAATGTTAGAAAACCTGCCTTCTTGGGGCGCGTGAGATCCTGTTTTGTCCCCAGTGTGCTCGTCACAGAGAGCACAGAGTGACACACGTACGAAAGTGTAAGACAGACTCTGTGCGCCATGTGGCTCTCGGGCGTTTCTTCCTCCCTTCGCACGCGCGTGTGTGTGTGTGTGTGTGTCCGTCCGTCCGTCCTGCGCTTTTCCTTTGCTGTTCCAGTCTCCCCACACCCCTGCCCCATTCCACTCTTGGGAAGTGTCTTCTGTTCCCTCGGTTTCCAGGCCACCGTCGGACCCACTCCGGCACAGGGGGCAGCTCAGGTAGCTGCCGTCGCCCCCCACTCGTTCAGGCGTCCTGGCAGGTCAACGGTTTGCTCCCCCTGCAAGTGAATCTACCTGGTCAACGTCTGAGCCCCGAGGGCCGCCAGCCGCTTCGCAAACCCTCCCGCGACAGAAGAGCTGGCGCCACCCCGCTCGCAGCCGCGTCCACCTGCAAGGACACCTTGCTTTAAGGCCAGACGCCAGGAAAGCCAACAAGACGCCTCCAGCCTCTCCTTTCCTCCCGCCAAGGGTGGAGGGTTCCATCTGTCCTCAGGGAGGGCCGCCGCGTCACCTCGTCCCCGCGCTGGCTCTGGCGGCTGCACCTGGGCGCGAGGGCATTCAGCGCCAGCCCTGCAGCTGGGCCTTTCTGTGGTGGGCACGCATTTGCATCTCAATGACCCCCGATTAATATTTAAGGAGCCAGCTGTCTGAGCCACAGGAAAAAAACGGAAAAAAACACGCCTTGTCCTTTAAGGGGCGGGCTCAAGGCCCCTCATCAAGTGGCCTTCATCCCTCCTCTCGCTTCACACACACACAATTCTTCTGGGTGAAAAAAATATGAAGCGCCACTAGCCAGTTATCAGGGGCCAACTGTGTCCCCATCAATGCCCCTCAGTCCATTGTGGCCGCCGTGCAGCTGCGCGGCTGGCGCTGAGCGGGCCGCCGGGCTGGGCTCCGTCCCTCCGTCTGTCTGTCGTCGCCGGGCACCTCGTCCACCCTGCCCTCCCACTGCCCCCTCCAGCGGAAGTGGATGGCACGTCCAGAGCTCATGCCCCGACCTGGGGGACACGCCCTGTCACTGTCGTCCCCCTGGACAGCTGCACAGCCCTCAGCAGATCCCCACTCTCCCCCGAGCCCCCGCTGGCCAGCCACTCTGGGGAGGACCGGTGGTTCTCGTCAACTAATCAGCCCCCTGTGCAGAAAGCTCCCGTCGTCGACCACAGCCCCTCGGGCGGCTCCTCGGCCACCCCAACGCGTCCCTCCTCTGCACGTCTCAGCAGGTGTCGCTGGTCCTGGTGTTTCCTGCTGCCTCGGTCCCCTCACGGGGCATCAGCTCCACGAGAGAGGGCCTGTGGGCCAGCCACCCTGGGTTGGAACAGTGTCCCCGCAAATTCACATCCACCAGAACCTCAGAACACGGCCTTTGGAGGCAGGGTCTGTGCAGGTGTACTGAGTTAGGAGGGGGGTCTTGCTGCGTTAGGGCAGCTGTACATCCAACGTCTGGTGTCCTTATAATGAGACACAGAGAGGAGGCCATGTGACAAGGGAGGCAGAGGTTGGGGTCATGCGGCCACGAGCCCAGGACCCCAGGAGCTGGAAGAGGCGGGAAGGACCCTCCCCTGGGCCTCAGAGTGGCACGCCGTGCGGCACCTGGATCTCAGCCCTCGGTGAGAGGACAGACGCCTGTGGTTCTAAGCCCCCGGCTGTGGCCCTGCATTTCGGCGGCCCCGGGAGACCCCCACGCCCCCCAGGAGCAGTGGCAGCGACTCTGGACCCAGGAGAGCCTCGCGTACCCAGATCTGGCCGTGCGGAGCCTGTGGCCAGGGTGGCCCCCACGCCCCCTCCTCACTGACCTGGGGGGCAGGTGGCCTGAGAGGGGCGGGGCTGCAGGGCCATGAGGCCGATGGTTCCCTGAGGACCGGCCTCACCCCTGTCAGCTCATGCAACGTCCCAGGCACCATCTGGGCCCTTGGCCTCCACTTGCCCCTGGGAGTCCTGGGCCTCCTCAGAGCCCTTCATGCCCAGCGGGAGCCCCCCAGGACCCCTCGCCCCCATCCAGGGAAATAGAGCCCTCAATACACACGAATTACTGGTGTAACGAGTCCCTGCATGGGGGGTGGGGGGGCGCGCTGGGCATTCACTAGGCTCCTCGGCCTCAGCCTGAGGAGGGTCCCAGGCCCCAGTGCCTTGCTGCCTGGCCCACCCGAGGGCAGGTCCAGAGGAAGGAAAGCCACCCCTCCTCAGACTTCATCCTCACGTTCCTCCCTGGGGGCACCACCAGGCCTGCAGCCCGGGGCCAGGCTGGGCCTCTAAAGAGGAGGGGCCTGGGCGGCACCCACTTTGCATCACTAGCAGGTCCAGACCAGGAGGCACCAGGGGACCAGAAGGACAGGCTCTGCCGTGCCCAAGGGGACACCGACCAAGAGGCTGCACTCCGCCCAGGGAGCCCAGTCACGCCGGCCGCGGGGACCTGCCCGGCCACCCGTGTCCCTCCCCTCCCCTGGGTGCTGGGGGCCCACCCGTGAGGGCCGGAGGGCACAGGTCACCTGGTCCCAGTGTGTTTGGGGGTTTAGAGGGCATCAGGCACCGGCCGGCAGGGCCCAGGCAGCCCCGTTGTCGACATGAGCACTCGGGGGTTCCGCAGGGACCTGGGAGAGCCGGCCGGGCGAGGCGGGTGGAGCAGCCGCGGATTCTCGCCGGATGTCTGAGAAAGCCTCTGGTTCCGCGAGTTTGGGGTCTGGAGTCTCAGACCAGGGGCCGCGGGCTGGCCTCCTGTCCACGGAGTTCCCGGGGAGGAGAGACCCCACTCCCAGGAGAGAACCTGAGGGGCGAGCAGAGAGGGCACCAAGATGGCCCGCCTCGGAGCCGGTGGTGTGAGCCCTGCTCACACACGTGTGCACACACATGCACAGATGTGAACACAGGCACGACCAGGGCACACGGGCCAGGACACACAGCACTCATCCTAGTGAGCAGCCGTGCACGCGACATTTCACACTAACACCACAGTTTCATAAATCATGTCAACGGCCAGATATTTGGAAATAGGAGCGTCCCCAACACCTGACCCCTCGTAGGCTCGCCGTGGGGGCCGTCCTCATCCCGGGAGGTGGCACAGCCACACAGAGCCTGCTGCCGAGGGCGCGTGCCCACTCGACCCCCTCCAGGCAGGAGCCCAGCCCCAGGCCACTGCCCTTCTCCTGCGGGTGGGGACACCAGGAGGACTCTCCTCCGAGGAACCCCGGTGCCCACACTGCGGGCTCATGCACCCACCCCGCACCCTCCCCCACGATGCCCAGCAGCGCCCAGCCCACCAGCCCCTCCCAGGAGCCAGGACAGCCCCTGAAGGGCACGGGCCAGCTAGAGGTCCCCCAGAACCCTGCCCACAACAGTGGCAAGTCCTACGGGAGCCCCTAGGCCCATCTGGGGCTGCCCTCACCAGCCCACCCAGGGCAGCCGGGGTGGCAATGAGCCCAGGACAAGCTCAAGGCCCCGCACAGCCCCCACTGTGTGCAGCCTGCCGGCTCGTTCCACACTCACTGGTGTCACGGGGTCTTGGCTGGCAGGACACAGTGACCAAGGGGAGCTCCCTGCTATCATCCGAGTGATGCTGCGGCGGGGAACCACAGCAAAGCCAGGAGGGCCTCCAGGTGGAGGCGGCAGCTCTGCCAGCTGACCCCTGAGATGCATCACTTCAGTTTCCCTTCTCACGTCCCAGGGCCCGCAAGGGCACCCTGGAGGGGCTCTGTGCCTTCCTGGTCAGCTCCCCCAGCCTGAGTGTCAGGGGGCAGAGCTGCTGGAAGAGGAGGAGACCCCAGGGCACCTTCTCTGCCTCCACAAAGGAATACACAGGGTCCCCAGACCTGGTGGGACCTGCCTTTCCGTGGCCGGGCTCTGGCTCCGGTCCAAGGGCTGCTCCCCTCGGGAACGAGATCTAAAGGACTCGTCTGCCCCGGGGCCGGCTGGCTGGAGAGCCAGGAAACCTGCATGTACCCCTCCAGCCGGACTGCGGAGTGAGCGGCCCGTGGGTAAGGCTCAAACCCTTGGTGAGAGGACGCCAGGGTGGGGACAGCTGGCCGGCCCCCATCGGGGCTCAGGCAGCACAGCTGTGCCGATGGTAGGAGCCGACTCCACTCTGGGAGAACAAAGTGCCCCCAGGGCCCGGAATTCCGGGACAGGCCTGTGGGGTGGCACAGGCTGGCGGGGCACACCCTGGGCCCCGGCCTGGACTTGGGGTGCCCACAGGTCCTGCCCAAGATGGGAGCACCGGACCCAGGCCCTGCGGCAGAAGTAAGGGAAGCAAGAGCCCGTCGACAGGGCACCGCTGCTCAAGCAGGACCGGGCTGGCCTCGCAGCCTGGGGGGCAGGAACCGCGCCCACCTCACAGATCAGAGCCGGACACTGAGGCACGACTTGCCTGCCTGGACATGCCACCCCGGCCCTGTCCCGAGAACCGGCCGGCCGCCCCGCAGCCTCGGAGAGCTGCCCACTTCGCCTTCTCAGGGCCTGTGGGTCCAGATCCAGGCCGCAAAGGGTACCCCGTGCTCAGCCGGCACCTGGGCCAGGCCAGAGAGCAGCCCGCGGGCCGGGCAGCAGGGGAGGCAGCTGCCAGAGACCTCTCATGGCGGCTCAGGAATCGACCCTGAGAGAGGCATCCACACTCCAACCCCAGAACCCGCAGACGGGACCTAATTTGGAAAAAGGGTCTTTATGGTTGTAATTAGCATCTGGAGATGAGGTCATGCTGGCTTAGCAGGTGAGGCTCTTAACCTACTGACAAGGTCCTAATAAGAGAGAGAAGAGGAGAGAACAGACACAGAGAAGAAGCCACGTGACGACGGAGGCAGAGATGGGAGCGACGTGGCCACAACCCAAGGGGCACCTGGAGCCCCAGAAGCTGGGACAGGGAAGGCACCTCCCCTCAAGTCCCGAGCGAGCACGGCCCTGCCACACCTCGACCTCAGACTTCTGGCCTCCAGACTGTGAGAGGGTGAGTTTCTGTTGTTTGAAGATGCCCAGTTTGTGGTGACTTGTTATGGACACCCCAGGACACTTGCACACCCACCAGCCCACCGTGGTGTGGGTGTCACGGGGCCGGCTCATCTCCCTGGCTTCCTCTGACTGCTCCAGTCCGCCCTGGGGGTGCAGCTGCCCTCCCAGCCTCGCCAGGACCATCCTGGGCCTCCGGCTGCACTGGACACACCAGAGTCAGAAGCAGAAATGCCCTCCTTTGATAACTTAGATGAAATGGAGCAATTCCTCAAACCCAAAACCAACCAAACTCACCCAAAATGGAATAGATGCTGATAGTCTTATAACTATTAGAGATGTTGAGTTTGCAGTTAAAACTGTGGAAGAAAAATGGCCAGGCCCAGGAGGTTTTACTGGTGAATTCTACCAAACGTTTTAAAAAGAAAGAACATTAATTCTACCCCGTCTCCTCCAGAAAGTAGGAAAGGGGGAACACCCCCCAGTTCACTTCGTCAGGCCGGCATCAGCCCGAGACCCAAACCAGGAAAGAGAAAGAAGAGAAAACTGCGGACCAGCCTCCCTCATGAACATTGACAGAAAAATCCTCAACAGAACCTGAGCGGATGCACCCACGGTTCATACAAACAGTCCACACCGTGGCCCCCGGGGCTCCCCCAGGAGTGCACGGCCGGCTCAGAACCTGAAGATCAATTAAAAGGCTAAATAAGAAAATTCATACGATCGTACCAACAGGTGCAGAAAAAACATCAGGCAAAATTCAGCATCTATTCACAATTTAAAAAAAACCCTCAGCAAGTTAGGAAGAGAACGTCCTCGCCCTGAAAAAGGGCATCAACAAACGTGAGATAGGGGACAAGAGGGGGACACCTGTCTCACCACTTCTGTTTGGCATCCTGCTGACGTCCTCGCCAGAGCAATAAGGCAAGAAAAGGGAATAAAAGCAACCATGATGAAGCCCAGGGGCACAGCACTGAGTGAACAAAACCAAACGAAAGAGGCCAGGGACTGACTCCGTTCACATGCAGAATGAGAACAGCACTCCCTCTGGAGGGCCGACCGAAGGGACAGGAGGGGCTTCCTGGGGAGATGGGACCGAGGGGTGAGTTACAGGTGGATCATTTGTCAAAACCCACAAATTGTAGCTTCACACACGTGCGTTTCGTGACATCAGTCGCACCTTGATTGTCTTAAGGAGCAAATAGAACAGGAGCATAGGGGACTGACACGTGTCTCTGGTCCTCTGTGGACCTCAGTCTCCTCATCTCTATGGGAGGGCACGGCCAAGATGACCTCTAAAGCCCTCAGAGTCCTCATTCCGCAGCTCCACCCTTCATCCAACTTAATTACACCTGCAAAGGCCCTATTTCCAAACAAGGTCACGTTCACAGGTTCTGGGGGACATATACTTGGGGGCCACCATTCAACCCACCACAACCTGGCTCCACGAGGTGGGGGTCTCGGCTACCTGCTGTGCCCGGCCTGCCCACATGGAGGCACCGCCCAGCCTCAGCACATTTGCACACAGCCCGGTGACCCCGAGGGTGCACCCTCAGACCAATGCCCCACATTGCTCCCCCTTTACGCCCCTTCCAGGACCACCCACACGATGTGCTCACACGCTCAGAGGGGAAGGGACTGTGACCTCTGACCCTTCCTTCCACCCTCTCTCTCTGCACCACAGGGTCACCCTGAAAGGCCACCCCAGTGGTGGGTTCCCTCCTGAGGGTCCCAGATGTGCAGCCAGGCACCCACCTGGCTGGCTTTCCACGCCCGGCATGTGTCCAGGCATCTGCGGCGTGGCTGGGAGCTGACGCCTCTGTTCCAAGGAGCTGGGGCAGGGGCGGGCAGAGGCAGACAGTCCAGAGAAGGCAGGACGGCCATCACCCCCAGTGGCCACCACCGCCGGGTCCCAGACAGAGCGTCACAAGGGCCACCTCTGCCCAGGGCAGGGCCGCAGCCCAGGAGCAGCCCCTGCGGCCCTATCACCAGGACTGAGCTGTGGTCAGGCCCAGGTGGGGCCTGCAGGTGACCCCAAGCCCCTGGGGTCTTCAGAGGCCGGGTGTGACGGGGCCATGGCCCCCGAAGCGTCTCCCCCAGGCCCAGGCTCAGCCCGGTCAGAACTGGTCTCTCTACCACCCTCGCGGCAGCTCTCAGCCTGGGGACCCAAGAGGGGCGTCCCCATGTTGGCACAGTTTATGGGGGCCGTCATCAGTGACAGCTGGAGGTGAGGGCTGGCGCTGGATCCCCAGGCCCCACTTGACGGCGGATTTACGGCTGGAGGGGCTGGGCCAGGCTGCCCCCCCGCACGTCACGCGTTAGTCCATCGATGTCCTGACATTTCGTGGTCATCTTGTCCTGCTGAAAGGTGAGACCTTGACAAGGCCTATGCCGCGGCCACAGGGCGGCCCCCAAGCCGGCCCCCCAGGAAGGGCTTTGACCTCACCAGGGGCCACCGTCCAGCACTACGGGCAGTACCCAAGGACAGAGCTGGGCCCAGGGCCACCATCCTCCAGCCGGGCCCAAGGAGCCGGACCCCCAGCGTATGGCCGACCTTCTTCCAAGGTCCAGGAGACACAGTGAAGCAGCCTGGGCCGGGGCCATCCTCTGCAGGGAGGTTGTAAACTACTGATTTAATCTGTTTCTCACAGGTCTATGCAGATTGTTCTTTTTTATTTTTAAGTTTGATTTTTTTTTTTTATTGCAGTAGCAGTGGTTTATAACATTATATAAATTTTGGGTGTACATCGTTATATTTCAATTCCTGTGTAGATTACATCATGTTCACCTCCAAAGACTAATTACCATCCGTCACCACAGACAGGTGCCTAGTCACCCCGTTCCCCTCCCCCCTCCCCCCTCCCCTCTGGTAACCACCAATCCAATCTGTCTCTATGTGTGTGTTTGGTTGCTATTTTTTATTTATGAGTGGGCTCATACAGTATTTGACTTTCTTCCTCTGACTTATTTCACTTAGCATAATACTCTCAAGGTCCATCCACATTGTCACAAATGGCCAGATTTCATCATTTGTTATGACTGAGTAGTATTCCATCGTGTATATACCACATCTTATCTATTCCTCCCTTGATGGGCACCTAGGTTGCTCCAAGTCTTGGCTATTGTGAATGATGCTGCGATGAACACAGGGGTGCATGTATCTCTGTGCATTTGTGTTTTCATGTTCTCTGGATAAATACCCAGCAGTGGGATAGCTGGATCAGATGGTATTTCTATTCTTAATTTTCTGAGGAATCTCCCTAGTGAGATTTCCGTAGTGGCTGCGCCAGGTTGCACTCCCACCAGCAGTGTCTGAGAGTTCCCTTCTCTCCACATTGGTTGGTGGGTTGTCTTTTCGTTTTGTTCCTGGTTTCCTTTGCCTTGCAGAAGCTTTTCAGTGTGATGTAGGCCCATTTGTTTATTTTTTCGTTTGTCTCTCTCGCCTGAGTAGACACAGTATTCGAAAAAGATACTGCTAAGACTGATGTCAAAGAGCGTACAGCCTATAGTTTCTTCTAGGAGTTTTATGGTTTCAGGTCTTACATTCAAGTCTTTAATCCATTTTGAGTTGATTTTTGTGTAGGGTACAAGATAATGGTCTACTTTCATTCTCTTGCATGTGGCTGTCCAGTTTTCCCAATACCATTTATTGAAGAGACTTTCCTTTCTCCATTGTATGTTCTTGGCTCTTTTGTTGAAAATTAGTTGTCCATAGATGTGTGGGTTTATTTCTGGGCTCTCGATTCTGTTCCATTGATCTGTGTGTCTGTTTTTGTGCCAATACCATGCTGTTTTGGTTACTACGGCTTTGTAGTATATTTTGAAGTCAGGGAGCGTGATGCCTCCAGCTTTGTTCTTTTTTCTCAGGATTGCTTTGGCTAATTGGGGTCTTTTGTTGTTCCATATCAATTTTAGGATTCCTTGTTCTATTTCTGTGAAAAATGTTGTTGGACCTTTGATAGGGTTTGCATTGAATCTGTAGATTGCTTTAGGAAGTATGGACATTTTAACTATATTAATTATTCCAATCCACGAGCACGGAATATCTTTCCATTTCTTTGTGTCTTCTGTTTCTTCCAACAAGGTTTGACAGTTTTCAGTGCACAGGTCTTTCACCTCTTTGGTTAAGTTTATTCCTAGGCATTTCATTCGTTTTGTTGCGATTGTAAATGGGGTTGTATTCTTAATTTTTCTGCTACTTCATTGTTAGTCTAGAGAAATGCAACTGATTTTTGTATGTTGATTTTGTATCCTGCAACTTTACCATATTCATTTATTATTTCTAATAGTTTTTTGGTGGATTCTTTAGGGTTTTCTATATACAAAATCATGTCATCTGCAAATAGTTAGAGTTTCACTTCTTCCTTTCCAATTTGGATCCATTTTTTCTTTTTCTTGCCTGATTGCTCCAGCCAATACCTCCAGTACTATGTTAAAGAAGAGTGGTAAAATTGGGCACCCTTTTCTGGTTCCTGTTCTCAGAGGGGTGGCGCTCAGTTTTTCCCCATTGAGTATGATGTTGGCTGTGGGTTTGTCATACATGGCCTTTATGATGTTGAGGTATTTTCCTTCTATCCCCATTTTATTCAGAGTTTTTATCATAAATGGATGTTGGATCTTGTCAAATGCTTTCTCTGCATCTATTGAGATGATCGTGCGGTTTTCATTCTTCATTTTGTTAATGTGGTGTATCACATTGATTGATTTGCAGATGTTGACCCATCCCTGCATCCCTGGAATGAATCCCCATGATCATGACGTGTGATCTTTTTAATGTATTGCTGTATTCGATTTGCTAGTATCTTGTTGAGGATTTTTGTATCAATGTTCATCAGTGATATTGGCCTGTACTTTTCTTTTTTTGTTGTTGTTCTTGTCTGGTTTTGGTATCAGGGTGATGCCTGCTCCTTCTTGACTCGGTTTGTCCTCAATGTCTCTCTGGGAATTTGTCATCTAGTTTGTGGGCCTGTGGTATCCACCCTGCCCCTGAAGCCCTGTTGACTCTGTGGGTGGGCAGCGGCCTGCTCCTTGTCCCCGCTGCCCCCGTCACACACGTGCCAGATGCGCATTTCTGGTGCACGCCCTCCTCGCAGTTACAGAAATGACCCGCCACTCCTGTCTCCTCAGGACTGTCATTGTAAACTGGCTTTGAAAGTGAGCAGATGCTGTATCCGCATTAGCCCAAAAACAAATGACCGACTTTCTGATGTGAACCCACATCGCTGAGTCCCTGGAACAGCAGCCTATGAAATAATGCTGTGCGTATATCTCAACTATAAATTCATAAACAGAATCCAGTTTATTAACAAAGGCACCCTAATTTTCTGTATCTTTGCTTATTTTTGTTGTACTTGGCTGTCAACATCTTAGAGGGGCGCGTTCAAATCCCCAAGGACAGCCCCCGCCCCCCCTCCCCCCGGCATCCATCTTGCCCCAGCCCCACAGTAACCTGCTGCGTGGGTCTGGCTCAGTCTGAGCTGCTGTCGTCTTGTCAGAGATGCTTAAGACACCGGCCCTAAGGACAGGGCATACCGCACAGGTGGCATGTCCCCTTCTAGCTGTCGCTCCCAGAAACCAGCCATGCGCCTCACACCTGCAGACTCACCCCTTCGACCTGGGCCTCGCTTGAATATATCTATTCATCTCCTTATTTCTAGTGTCTTCCCAACTGTTTTTGCTGTGCAGGGTGGAGGTTTGGAAAGCTCCAGACACGTGGAGGGGTTGCACCTGACCCTGGCACCGGAGCCCCCGGGTACGCGGAGGGGGCGGCATGCACTTGTGCCGAGTCTGGGGGCAGCCCCACCGTGAGCTGGAGCAGGTCAGCCCTGGTCCTCGGGGTGACGGGGAGCAGGAACCACGGGTCCTGGGGGCAGAGAGCTCAGGGGAGGGGGCACCGACGTTATCTCCCCAACATCCCTGCCCAGGTGGGAATGCCGCCTGCACCTGCCAGGAGAACTTGGCTTTCGCAGTGAGGAAGACAAAGGGGAGCACAGGGAGAGTCAGAGGGCGCGGGGCCTGGTCTCCCTCACACACGGAGGAAGGGACCCACCTGGGCTCCTGGCTCCAAGTTTCCCGATTGTGACTCGAGCATCTTCTCTCCAGGCTGAAGTCGTCCCAAGTGTCTGCGGCGAGGACTCAGCGGAGCCCCTCCAGGGCCAGCGCCACTCGAAGCCACGGGGCTGTGTCTCTGTGGCCTCTGACCCATCGAGACGCCTCCAAAATGGGAAGGTGACAGGCGTCAGCCCGACAGCTGGTATGCGGCCACCACTGCGGAGGGGCCGATGCTGGCCCACCTGGGGGAGCGTCAGAAAGACGGGTGGGCCCTGCAGGCATCCCCAGGGGTGAACCCCCTCCACCTGGGGGTCCTCTGGTGACCAAGCCTGGGGCCCTCCCCAATGCGGCTCCTGCAGACGCCGGGTCCACTCAACGTCCACAGCAGCAACCTTCTGGACAGAAGCACGCCTTCCCCGGGCCCCACTCAGAGCTTCCCCCTGCACAGCCGGGTCCCAGACACTGCCAGGTACCCCTGGACGGAACACGGCTTCCAACTGGCCACGTCCAGTTGAGTCCAACTGAGACCAGGGGTGGCCCCTGGACATGAGCATGAGGTGACCGGGGGCTGGGAGTGGGGACGGGGCAGCTGGCAAAGGAGACCGAGGGGCATGACAGGGAGGGAAGAGGGCACTGAGCAGCACAGGAACCGCCACACAATCCCGGGTGGTGCAGTGGAGGCGAGTGGAGCGCTGGACAAAGCCTGACCTGTCTGGTGGTCAGGGAAGGCTCCCCAGAGCGGGGCCCTCCCAGCCGGGACCAGAAGTTCCGCAGGACCAGACCATTCTGGGCAGACAACACCATCTGTGGCCCTCAGACTCCAGCCTCCTCCTCCCCTCCCCACCTCCACGTGGCTGACCAGGACCCCCGCCACCCACCTCCATGTCACTGCTGCCGCTCCCTCCCACCCACACCCACGTGGTCAGGATGGGCATCAGGAGCAGGCGGATCCAGCAACTAGCTGTTATGAGAGGAAACTTCTACACACACGTGTCCAGTCGCCACAGGCCCACGGAGGGCTGCATCCCCGCCTGCTGCTGACAATCACCGGGCCCGTGGGTGGGCCTGCCACACCACACAGCAATGGTGATGGGACTCCCGCGATTACCACCCCGTAAGACTTGAGGCGGCCCACCGGCGCTGCAGCCCTCCTGCTCTGCATGACGAGCGTTGTGAGAAGCTGCACAGTGAGGCCTGCGGGGCTGCAGCGACAGCCAGCAGAAACCGGGGCCTCCCCCGCAGCCGCAGGAACTGAGCTCCACCCCGAATCCTGGCTGAACGAGCTGGTGGAGACCGGGTTCCAGGAGACGCGGCCGGGACGCTGAACTGCGCTGGGCCTGGGCTGCTGAGCGCAGAGCTGATACTAACAGGTGTGGTTTAGGCCGCCAGGTCGTCCTTCGTTACACAGACGCAGAAACCTAACACAGCTGCCAAGGAAGAGTCCGCGGTCCACGAGCTGGAAACATCACAAAGCCGGTCACAGCGCGGTGAAAATCACCGACCACTGACGACGTCAGGACACAGGCCGGAAAGAGCGCCACGCGGAGGATGCTCCTCAATTTAAACAGCTCTCGGATGAGTTGGGAATGCAGTTGAAAAAGAGGCCCTGACAACCGAATGCCCTGCCTGATGAAAGTAGAAACGGTAAGGAAACTAAGAATTGAGAGATGTTCTCCTAACATAATACAACCCACAGGCCTCCTCACCCGCCGCCTCCCGGGGGAGCAGCCGCTGCGCCGCTCATCGCATCCCCAGCCCCTGCGATCAGACGAGAGACAGCAGCGGACCCTCGGGGCCTGTCTCTGCTCACAGAGGCTGCGACCATGAAAACCCAGAGCCGTGCCACCAGCTGACCCTCTGGGATGACAGAATGTTCCGGACCCTCAGCGCCCAATGCAGGACCCACGAGCCACACGCGGCTGCTGAGCGTCGATGTGGGGCCAACGTGACCCAGGACCGGTTTCATCTCCTCGTCCTGTTTTGTCACACGGAGACTCATGCGGCCGCACGTGACCGCTGCATGGGAGGAAGGGCATCAACAGGAAAAACGGAGTCAGACAATAAGTGAGTCCAAAAGGCACAAACTTAACACAGAGGCCCAGAGCCTCGTGTCCACACAGAGTAACCGCTGAGGATGGGGTGGGAGGGAAACCAAGCAAACACTCAGGAATGAAGCTACCGAGAAGTGTGCAAAAGTCATTACTGGGACAATTAAGGAATCTGAACACAAGCTGTGATTAGAGAACACGTAGCATCGTGTCAGCATCAATGTCCGGGTCTCACGGTGGGACCGGGTTGGAGGAGACGCCCTGTGTCCAGGAGACAGCCTGAATCTTCGGGGTGAAAGTGAGGGCGGCATTCTGCCACGTGACCCTGAGAAGGGTAAAGCCACAGGGCACAATGCTGACAACCGGGCGACCTGGGAGGAAGGAATCTGGGATCTGTTGTCCTGTTTTTGCAGCTTTTCTCAAAATGTGAGATCCTTTCAAAATAAAAGTTTACAGAATGGAATTACGAACGCCCACAGCTGTGACCTGGAGCTTCTCTGAAGGACCGCGGGGCCCCTGCCCGGTGGGCCTCCACCGCCAGCTCCGGACGCACTTCCCATGGTGGCTGCTCGAGAGGCACCAATGTGGAACTGTCCCCAAGGTGCGCTGTTGAAATAAAGGTGCAGAACAGGTGTGTGGCGAGAGTGCACGAGTGTGCAAGGGGCCCTGTGCGCACACCCACACACACACAGTATCCCAGGACTCGCAAGAAACGGGACGGTGGCCACCTCTCGGGGAGAAACTGGGAGCACTGGGGTAGGGAAAAACACTCGTTTCCATGCACAGCCCTAAAAGTTAACTTTAAAAATGTAAGTGATTTTCGATACTGTCGAACACAAGATGATGCAGCTCGGACCCTGTTGTGGGTTGAAATGTGTCCCCAAAAAGATATGTTGAGGCCCAGACCCCAGTATCTCAAAACGTGCCCTGATGTGGAAATCGGTCACTGCAGATGAAGGAGTGAGGACGAGGTCAGGCTGGAGCGGTGGCCCGAGTCCCCCCACACTGTGTCCTCACAAGGAGAGGAGACACCCGCACAGAGATGTCCACCGTGTGATGAGGAGGAGACTGCCCAGGGTGCTGGCACTGCCAGAAGCTGGGGGCGGGCGGGAGGGACAGAGCCAGGGGCCCCACGACACCCTGGTTTCAGAGCTCTGGCCCCCAGCCTGTGAGGGACTGTATCTCAGTTGTTCGAAGCCCCGAGTCTCTGGCCCTTTGTCAGGGCAGCTGTAGGAAAGGAACACGGACCCTGAGGACACTGAGCCCCAGGTGGCAACAGATGACTCGTACAAACCTCCCCCTCCCCCGTGTCCCTGTCACCGGATATCAAGTCTGTCCCACCCGCTGTCGCTAGAAGCCACCTCTGGCTGCTCACATGCAAATGTGGATTCTTTCAAATGCTAATCGGGATGCGCAGGAAACCGAGGGAGTGGAGGATAAGAAGACCCAGGACGGCAGCAGCACAGCCGCTGCCTGAAAGGACGGGGGCGCGTGGAAGGGGGACGGGAGGCTGCTGCCTGAAAGGACGGGGGCGCGTAGAAGGGGGACGGGAGGCTCGGGGGGGACCGACGCGGACAGAGGGTCCACCACAGAAGGGACATGTCTGTGGGGCAAATGGTGACAAAAATGCACTCACAGGGCAAACCGAGGGGCGTCCAGTAGCCAGAGAGCTGGGGGCGGGGGGGACAGGACAGCGACAGAGTGTGCCGCAGAAGTTCAAGTGTCCAGCAAGGACAGGACTCGGGCCAGACCTTGGGGTCCCAACGCTGTGCTGGAGGGACCCCAGCCAAAGGAGAGCCGTGTCAGCGGGGGTCTGGGGCCTGAGCAACCTCCTGAGCGCAAGGAGCGGGCGGCTCTGCCTCGTGGGGCAGGTGCTCTTGTGGGAGGTGCGGAGCAATGCACCCAGCCGCCCCCGGCCTCTCCTGATGTGTAAATGCACCTCCCACACCTCCTGTGCACGTGCGCCCCACACACCCCCCAACTCTGAGGGTCACCAGGCACCACGTTACATCTCGACATGCACGACCTTATTCCAATAAGACGGGCGATGCTGTTCCCGACTCCGGAGGAGCTGAGGCGGGCGCTGGGAACTATCCATGCAGCAGCTGGTGGTGGAACTGAGGTCCCCATCGGGGCCACACCCTCGTCCCCCAGGTCCCTCATGCCCCCTTATAGTCCCTCTGAGCAGAGTCCAGGGGACAGACCAGCTCTGCCCCCTCCCGAATGTGCAGCCCAAAGCCACCGCAGGGACGGACCAGGCAGGGGAGGCGCCCGCAGGCGGCAGAGCTGGGAGGCTGGTTATGGGCGGAGGACGGAGGACCAGCAAACGCCCGAGCAGCACGGGATCGGGACCCTCGCTGTTGCAGATGTGGGTCACAACACGGAGAGAACATGCGAGTGAGGCCTCAGGGTAGGGTGGGCTCAGAGGTACCATGTGAGCCCATGTTATTACCATGAACGGCTGCAGACGTGAGCACACACACAGACGGGACGGCATTCACACGCCCCGGGCTCTGTCCACCAGAGGGCCGAGAAGCACGGACCCCCGACGGTATTAAACCCTCCGTCCTCTGGGAGGCCCCAGGCTCTCTGGGGGGACAGAGGCAGCAGAGTCTGCACGTTGTCAGTCCCAGAGAGAGGAGGGACCCCGAGGATTGAGGGGCTCCCACCAGCCGAGGCCAGAGAGCCGCAGCACGAAAATAAAACAGGAAATGAATCAATGGACCGATGGATGGATGGATGGATGGATGGATGGGAGTTTGCTGAGGAACAGGGCATTTGGAGTTTCAAGGTCACCGAGGGGAAAGAAGCCTGGCGGCTGGCACGCTGACGGAACCATCAGGGCGAGCATGGCGGGACACAGCTGTGGACGTCCTGCCCCCTCCACGGGCACTGGGCACCATCACGCAGACGCCCAGATGACCCTCCGGTGCTGAAGCAACATCAGGCGCCCACTCGGACACGCCCCGAGGCAGGGCCACGCCCTCCAAAAGCAGGACACCGTCAGGTCACAGCCAGTGCAGGAGCCGTTCCAGACGGGGGGACGCTGGCAGGCTGGCCAGCTCCTCCAGAGCCCACGTGTCCCCAACATGTGCGGGGTCCCTGCTTGGTGGGCTTGGGGGTCTACTTGTCATAGCCTGTCCCCTTCCCAGAGGACCCCACGGCGTGGCTTAACTTCCATGCTGAGTTTGTGTGGTTTTCTCCCAAGAACTTAGTGACCTCCCTCAGCATCCAGACCCACCTCAGGACCCAAAGGGTCCCGACCCGGAGGAAGAACCCGTGACATCTTTGCTCGAGGCAGGAGCACAGCCCTCAGAGAGGTCCGCTTGCGGAGACAGAGGGGGCCGCCCGTCCAAAGGCAGAGCTGGTCTCCAGCCAGAAGGGCACCATCGCCCTGAGCGAGGCCCAGGCCACGCGGCCAGGGGCCAGTTCTGGGCCAGGACCAGGGTCAGCCACCCACCCCAGCCCCATGACTTGGCCAAAACGGGCACTTCTCGCGGTTCTTGGAGGAGCCATCCCTCCAGACACCAGCTGGTTCCCGGGGCATCAAATGGGACACCTGGGCCATCACCCTCACTGTGGCCAGGGGAGGGGACAAGGGGCCAAGCCATGCATTCCGGCCCTCGGTGACAACAGAAGACGTCCTGCGGGCACTGAACGGCGGCACAGGCCACGATCGGGGAGCCAGGGACTGGGCTCCCAGCCCACGCAGGCCCGGCCGGCTCCTTCTCCTGGGCGCAGCCTGCCCCTCCGCCCGCAGCTGCCCGGTGGGATCCAAACCCACTCCTTCTCTTCCGTGTGTGTATTTTCTCTGGAGCCCGACCCATGGGCTCTTCTGCATTCTCTTTGAGATAAAAATCAAAAACAAAAATCTTTAAAGGCCATCTCCAAAAACCACAGAATGGCTGGAATTAAATAAAAATAAAGCCTGTGGTTTTCCTCTCAGGAACTTCCTCTCATCTGCGATGCGCTGAGTCAGCAGCGCCCGAGCCAGGCAGCTCCCAGGGCCCCAGCCTTGGGACGGGTCATCCCAGTGGAGGTGGCCAGTCTCCCTGCCCTGTGTGTCGCGGGAGGTGGACAGCGGCCAGACCTGCAGGCCTAATGTCCACGTCCACGCATGTGGTCTCCCGCTCGAGGGCAGATATCACTGAGGCCAAGAGTCTACACGGAGGGGTCAGTGGGTCCCCCATGTTCACGTCCACCACGACCCTTGCCCAGGCTGCTCCTGCCCTTCTGTGCGACGGTCAGACCAGTGCAGTCATGTGAGAAGACAGAGGAGAGGCTCAGAGCCACAAAGCGAACAGACTCGTGGTCCTGGAGACGGGGACATGGCGCGCAGGGCCAGGGGAGGCGGCAGGGTGGGGGCAGGCCGAGGCCACGGCCTTTACGGATTCCGGAGGGGACAGAGCCAGGGGTGGCCCTCACTGTCTGGTCCCCGGCTGCGGGTGACATGGTGGAGGGACATCGGCCACTGGTTGGGGGACAGACTGGGGTTGGGTGGTCTGAACACGCCCCGTGGGCCCTGGGAGGGGTGGTCTCTCCTCCGCCGGCAAGCTTTTCTACAACATCAAAACATCCTACGACAGAAAACTAAAACATGATCAACACAACCTGGACATCAGATGGGGATGCGATTAGGAAACAGGGTCCTCACAGATGTGGTTAGTTAAGGTGAGGTCCCCTGGATTAGGGTGGCCCTAAATCCAGTGACGGGCATCTTTATAAGAGAAAGGAGAGAGACCCAGAGAAGCCACATGAAGACGGAGCAGAGGTTGGAGGAATGACAGGAGCCCTGAGACGCTGGCCGGGCAAGGAGCTGCCTGGAGCCTCGGGAGGGGGCCCTGCAACACCTTGACCCCAGCCCCTGGCCTCCCCACTGCGAGAGGATGGATTTGCATTGTTTCAGGCCCCGTTTGTGGTCCTTTGTCCCATCACACACTGTATGCAGCGTTTCGGTCAACGGCGGCAGTCCCCAGAATTAGCGCCATGAGGCCCAGGTGTGTCGCAGGCTGGACCATCTTGGTTTGTGCAAGTCCATGCTGTGAAGTTTGCACAACGATGCCTCTCTCAGAACGTGTTCCCCTCATCAGGTGACAGGTGACTGTAATTCAGTCAAGTTCTTGGCTTTGGCTTCAAACGGCTCACATGGGCGCCCTCGCGGCCTCTCCTTTGCAAGGTGTTTGCAGGTCCATCCCGTTTGGTGAGCCCACAGTGTCCTCCCCGCCCCCTCCTAGCCCAAAGCCTGCGCTCCTCCTGGATGGAGACACCACCTGGACACCCGGGTGCTCAGGAGCCCAAGGGCATGTGGTCTGCTCAGCAGTGCAGGCGGGCCGTGCAACCCACGTGGCCCAGCCATGGAACTGCATTTGGCTGGAGACGCCACGTGAAAACCTGCCAGGCTGCTGTCCATATGGCCCAGAGACCGCACAGGGTCGGACCTCGGGCAGCAAAGGGGAATTCTATGAGTTCTCTCCTGACAGGGGTCCTCTCGTGTCCCCTCAGCGAGAGGAGCGCGTGCCATGCGGACCCTCTGAGGCCCGTCACTAGGCGCAGTGGGGCTCCAGTGTCATCCCACACAGGGCCCGGATTCCTCCTCCAACTGGTATTCGAGGCCCCGAACCCTCACCTCGTCCTCACCAGGAACCCCACTGGGTGGGAACGAGAGGCCAACCACGTGTGCTCACAGCGCTTCTGACACCAAATGCTGGGCTTTTCTTCCGACGCCAAGCAATCCACCCACCCCCTGGGCACCACCGGGGGTCCTGCAATTTAGCTCATTTCTGCACCCAATGCCCACGTTAGTGCTGACCCACCGGCTGAGGGCTCAGCCCCTAAGACCTCCCACTCCAGACAGCAGTCTCCAGACGACCCGCACTTCTATCTGACTCGGCTTCAGGGCCCGGGGGCCCTCCTAAAGGACACGACTCGGGACCCAGGTGGACGAGACACACAGGGAAGCTGTGGGGAGGGGAGCGCCGCCCCCAGCCCCTCCCCTGGTCACCACCCGGGAGCTCACCAACCCCTGGTCCAGGGTTTTATGGAGGTTCCATCACAGAAGCATGATCAATTAAATCATTGATCGCTGGTGATTGACTCAATCTCCAGCCCCTCTACCTTCCGCAGAGGTCAGAGGTCAGGGGTCAAGGGTCAAGACTGAAAGTTCCAATGCTCCAGTGAAGGCTTGGTCTTTCTGGGGACCACCCCAGTCCTGTCATTGGACACAGTCTGAGGGTTTCAGGAGCCAGGGGCCAGGAACAGGGGACAAAGACCAAATACCCACTTTCCGCTTTCCCACAGTCATCTTCTGGTAGACGCCATGCCGGGTTTTGAGAGCAGAGGCACGTGAACGTTTTCTAATCCACAGGTGGAGAGTGAGGACCCAGCAGAGGCTGCACACGAATATGCAGTTCCGCCCAGGGGCCTCCCTGCGGATGCTCCGGGGAACGCGCGGTCGGAGCAGCGAGCAGAAGACGGGCACCCGCGCACCCCGAAGGGCAGGCGCCCTCGTCTCACCCGAGGCCCAGCAGGAGGTGGCCAGCGACCTTCAAACCCCGGCAGCCCTCACAGGTCAAACAGAATGGCCACATGGTCCAGCGACTCCACTGCTAGCGGACGCCCGGCAAAGCGAAAGCGCGTGTCACACAGGAAGCTGCACACGGACATTCCCGAAACCAGCCAGGTGGCCATCGGCGGGTGACGGGTGAACAAGATGGTCCATCCGTCCAGCGGAACGTGAGCAGCCTTAAAAAGGAGGGACGCCCCGACACGCTGCAACGTGGACGCGGCGGGGGACGCCGTGCTCAGGGAGGTGACAGCTCGGAAGGACAGACGCCGCACGATTCCACCTCTATGGGGCCCTGTGCCGGCAGCTTCAGAGAGACAGGGTGGGCAGTGGGAGCCAGGGCCGAGGACCGGGGGTAGCGGCTGCCAACGGATGCAGGGTTCAATGGGATGATGGGAATGTTCTGGAACCAGACAGAGGTGGTGGCCGCACAAGACTGAATGCCACTGAGTCGTTCACTTTAAACTGGTCACTGAGCATCATGTGACTTTCCCCTCAATCGAGAAGCACAAGGCCCCTGCAAAGCCAGGCAGGAAGCCCCAGGACGGGAGGACTGTTTTGAGAAGCATCGCGCACGAAACCCTGGGCAACCTCACAGCTGAGACTCCGGCCTCGTGACCCTCCTGCGCCTCGTTCCTTCGACTCTGGCAGCCACATGGCCTCTCTCACCTCAGCCTGTGGGGTGCGCAAGCCCTTTCACTTCTCCTCATTTCCTCTGGCTCCCCTACTGTGATCCCAATTGCCATCCCCACATGACAGGCGCCACCCATTTAAGAAGCCAAGAGGATGACCCCAGTGACCCCATGCAGACACAGCCCCGACGGGCCCCTGCTGCCTGCAGGTGGGACGGCGAGGTCTCAGCCCCAAAATCCCATGGGAGCCTCAGGCTGAGAAGTGAAGCCTGCACCCCTTCCATCCCTGCAGTTTCAGGCGTTTAAACCCCCTTCACAAAGGCCCCTCGCAGCAGAGATCTGCTTCTGTGCCTGAACAGCTGCCAGCCTCGTTCCCCGCGGCCCGGAGTGTCCGCCTCGGCGCACTGGGTGCAGGCGGCTCTTCCAGGACCTGAGGCCTGGGGGCCGCACCGACAGCTTCCCTGGCATCCACGGTGGGCCTGCCGGCTCCCAGAGCCCCGGGTGGGGCTGCTGTGCCTTCGGGTCTGGAAGCGACACCACGAGAGTTTCCTCAAAGGGAGTTGAGGGGTCAGTGGGCAAGAAGCCAGAGCCCGTCCAGAAGCTGCAGCTGGTGGCCGGCAACCCCACCCGGGGTGCAGACCCTGGAGAAGGGAAGCAGGAGTCCAGACAACGCCTGTGGCCACGTTCACAGCAGCACGACCCAGAGAAGGGGGACATCAGGGGACGACGAGAGAAACATGTCCACGCACACGTGAAACAGCACAGCCCAACTCTGCTCACGACTGAGCCCAGCTCCCCCACACTGCCCCTAGCACAGGCGAGTGAAGGAACAGCGAGCGGACACATGAGCCACCGCTGGCCCCATGGGGGATGACAGGTGGGTGGCAGAATGACCATTGGAATGGCTGCCATGATTGGACACTGACCCCAGGCCTCATCCAGGGCCTGAAGGGCAGCCCCTCTGTCCAGGCCCTCACTGCTGAGGCTTCATGGTGTCTCCTGATCCATGGTCCCAAGATGTTCCAAGGACTTGGCAATGGCGTCAAGAACCAGTGAACTGTCCGCCAAACGTCCCACTCCGCTGACAAGAGAGCCCCCTTTGGGACAATGTTAAAATTCAGGGGGGTGGAAGGAACACCTTCCTGGGGAGCACGTGTCTGCAGTGACGGGCGAGCCGGCACCGCGGAGCGAGGGGCCCAGGGAGCACAGAGAGGCATTCACCCGGGAGGCGTCATCTGGGAACAGGTGCCTCTGACCACGCAGCCCTGAGTGCAGCGCCCTTCCACGCCCACGAGGGACGCGCGCATCTGCTCCGCCTGCAGTCTGAACACAGCATGGCAATCTCCTCCCGCCTCTGCAAGGCCATCTCCCCCACCGCTGAGGTCAGATGCTGGACCTGCGGGGCGAGGCTGGCTGACATTTGCTCAAGGTCCCGGCTGAATTCCACGTGGAATTTAATCTAAAGAAACCGCCACTCGTGTGAACAAGGCCCGCGGTCCACGGCCCTCAGCGCTGGCTCCCCCCCTGACGGATCTCAGCTCCTCCGGACGGACGGGAGGCCTAGTTCTCGTGCAGATGATCTTTCTTCTCTTGCACTGATGCTGTCAGAAGTAACAGCTGTTTTTAAAATTCACCACCCACCGCGGTGACAGAAGACAGCCACCCGTCAGAACCTGGCTTTGCTAAAAAGTGGCTGGTTGGGAGGCAAACTCTTAATTCTACTGAGATGGGCGAGACAGCGGGTTAACTTTGCCAAGACAAAGGAGAACTTGGGAGAGATGAGACAGACAAGGAATCGGATTAATTTCTTTTTTGCAGCAAAATATTCTACCAGCTCACAGCTAGAGAATTCTAACAAGCTCCACCGAAGAGAGGAAGGAAACCACGCGCCAATGCTGTGCCCCGGCCCATGGCCTCCTGGACCTGGAGACACTGGAGCAAAGGAAGCTCTCGTGTGAAACAGCAGAGGCTCAGAGGGGGCGACAGGACAGCGTTGTTTTCAGGGAATAAACATCCTCAGGCACCTACTGGCCAGAACCGAGACAGAAGTAAAGACCAGAAAAGAGCCGAGGGGCTCGTGTGGGCCGAGGGCACCAGGACGCATCTGATCTCCTCTGGCTTCTTTCCAACAAGAAAATCTAACCCTTCATTTTCTCCGAGCGAAAGCTCTCAATGAACATTTAGAGACTGACTGAAATTCAGAATTCTCCAGGACTCTGCTGGGAAGACGTCTAGCAGCCGCGCAAAACCCACTCCAGCTGGACCCGCTGAGCAGCCGGCCACGTGCAAAGCCATGGGGGGCAAGGTGGCTCCAAGACCCCTGTGCCCCACACCGTCGCAGGAAACTCCCCCGGAACAGGGCCGACACCTGCTCACATCCGTGTCTCCCAGCCTCCTCCCGGCCTGGAGAGGTCGGGGTCTCCTCCTGGACCCCAGTTTACAACTCTTGGCCATAAAACCGTGTGGGGGCTGGACGGAGACGGCAGGTTCTTGGAGCCACACGCTTTCACCCGATGACACTGTCCCCTGTCACTGTCCTCACTCAAAGACGGGAACAAGGAATTTTGCTCGTCTCTGTTGTCAACTACCACCTCTACCTAGTTCCAGACCTTCCTGTCACCCCAAAAGGACCCCCTGTGCCCATGATCAGTCACTCCCCACTCCCTCCCTCAGCCCCTGGGGACCCCTCGTCTGCTTTCATCTCTCTGGATTTGCCTGTTCTGGGCGTTTCATATATATGGACTCAAAGAATATGTGGCCCTTTTTGTCTGGATTATTTCACTTAGAATAACGTTTCCATGGGGCTGGCCCGCTGGCGCAGTGGTTAAGTTTGCACGTTCTGCTTTGGTGGCCCCGGGTTCACCGGTTTGGATCCCAGGTGTGGACATGGCACCGCTCATCAAGCCATGCTGTGGTAGGTGTCTCACATATAAAGCAGAGGAAGATGGGCACAGAAGTTAGCTCAGGGCCAGTCTTCCTCAGGAAAAGAAAAAAGAAAAAAAATGTTTCGTTATTAAAGTTAATTAATAAAGTTCGTCCACATTGTAGCATGTCAGTGCTTCATTCCTTTCTATGGCCGAGTAATATTCCATCGTGTGGATGGACCAAGATTCACGTACCCATCACCTGCTGAGGGACATTTGGGTTGTTTCCACCTTTGGCCGCTGTGAATAACACTGCTGTGAACACGGGTGTACGGTATCCGTGAGTCTGTTTTCAGTTCTCCCGGGTGTAACTGCTGGGTCACATGGTAACTCTGTGTTTAACTTTCTGAGAACCACCGGACTGCAGCGGCTGCACCCTTTCACATTCCCACCAGCAGCGTGAGGGGCCCAATTTCTCCACATCCTCTCCACACCTGTCATTTTGCATTTCGTGTTATTACGATCACTGCAGTGGGTGTGAAGTGGTATCTTATGGTCGGTTGGTTTTCGTTTTGGTTTTGGGTTTCTTTGCTGAGGAAGACTGCCCATGAGCTAACCTCCGTGCCCATCTTCCTCTATTTTGTAGGTGAGACGCCTGCCACAGCATGGCTTGATGAGCGTGTGCAGGCCCGCACCCAGGATCCAAACCTGTGAACCCCTGGCCGCCGAACCCAACCACTATGCCATTGGCCCGGCTCCTCTCGTGCTGGTTTGGCCGCATCTTGCTGAGCATCTTGTCAGGTGCTGGTTGGCCATCTGTGTATCTTCTTTGAGGAAGTGTCTGTTCAAGATCTCTGGTTGTTTTTTTTGTTGTTTCCACTCGTCTTTCCTGAGCACTGATCGCGGGAGCTCTGGGCGCCCCCGGGTGGGGTCCCCTGTGGGCATGAGGCCTGCGGGGCCCTCCCGCGCCGCCCGCCCCTGGAGGACAGCAGGCTGAGGCGGCAGCTCCTCTGGTCAGTGTCTGGAAACAGGTGGGAGGGGTGATGCCAGCCTTCTGATGTTCTCCTGGGGGTTCCCTTGTTAGGATCTTGGCTCACAGGTCATACCGTCCAGGATACTTTATCTTCCCCTGGGAATAAATGGATCCCAATTATCACAGAGCACAAGGAGTGACCCAGAGGCAGGGCTGACACCTCGAGGCCGCACAACGTGAAACAGCAGCCAGTGCTTCCGAACCGCCAAACCGCAGGCCCGGCACAACCTCAGCTCCTGGAGGCGTTTAAGAACCAAAATCAGCCCTCATGCAGAGGGAAAAAACGGCCAGTGCTCAGGCCAGACAACACGCAGCGATACCGGACGCCAGCATTAAGTTAAAACCATGACAGAATTACCTGCAAAGATGCCTCGTGCGTCTCCAAGCCAGGCCACCAGGTCCCTTCCCAGCGGCTTGGCGCTCCCGTGGCACACAGGCAGCCCAGACTCGTTTCCACGCGAGCGGGGCCCGCGCTGTCCTCAGCAGAGGCACAGGGAGCACGAGACGCCTTCCAGCTGCAGTAAGTCACTCTACGTTTTAACTTGCTCACGTGCTGAAGCGTCTCTCCCGGGAAAACCAGCATGACTTCAAAGGAGACACACAAAGTTCCAACACTCTGCTTTTCTGTATCTGCCTGAAAATACGGGACGACGCCCCACGTGCAACCTGAAAACAAAGTTCCTAAAAAAGTCAGGTCAGCGGGCCGTGGCCGGAGCATCTGTATCAGGCGGGGGTGTCGCCTCCAGGAGGAGGTGGGAGTGGCCACTGTACGCAGGGCTCCTCCTGACATCAGAGGTCCACGGAAGCCCGGGAGCCCCGGGGTCTCCCACTGGCCCAGGCAAGGACACCGCCGGACTCGTGGTTCTCTCTGAGCATCAAGGAGATGACAAGTTTGGGGCGCAGTGGTGGCTCGCAGCAAATCCCCCTTTTATTTCCTACATGGGACGTTCTGAACCCAATTTAAACCAAATGCAAGGGAAAACTAAAATTTTTTTTTAATTTTCCAGTATCTGTAGCCACCCAAGACCAGGATGAGTCGCCCGCCACGCAGGAGTGCGCAGGCCGTCCCTTCTCCACGGCCCCCGCTGGCCTCCACTGGGGACCTCTTTCCTCGCTCACTTCACGACATGACAGTGTTTTGTTGCTGAGGAAAAGCCGTCCTCTGTCAGCCGAGGGGATCATGACAATCTTGATCTTTCCACTCATTCTGGTGAGTTTTGAGAGTGTGATGTCACACAGCTGGGGAGGAGCAGCAGATGGAGGGTGTGGGTCTTCAGGCTCAGCCCCCACCTCCCGCACCTCCATGCCCCATCCCTTCACCGCACCCCACATCAGCCAAGTCAGGGAGCCTCTGTGGTAAACGAGGCTGTAGGGAAGGAAAAACCCTTTCCTCTACCCTCTTATCTTCTGTGACTGGGGCCTGCAGATTAAATTGACAAACAACAGATTAACAGAAGAAAATGTTGATTTGTATGCACATGGGGACCAAGAAAAGTAGCTGACTCAGCAAATGGTTCCAATTAGATGCTTATATACCTAACTTAGTAGGGGAAAGGGAGTGGGGATAAAAGCCTTCTTATAGGAAGAACAAATAGGTTTCTTTAGGAAAAACAAATGAGTTTCAGGAGAACAATTGAGACACAGGAAAGTTTGTGATAAGTTTGTCTGTGTAGGTGTGAGTGGTCTTCCGTCTCTTTCAGGGCCATAAAACTCTCCCGGGGGAGGAATCTGAGACAGGCCTCACTCACAGTATCCCCCTGGGAGTAGATCCGCCCTAAAGAAGGAATTGACAGCAGCCTCTTTTCCCAGAAGTTGCTGTGTTTAGTCTGACAAGGGAAGCTCCAAGAAGGCGTTTTTCTGCATTTGTTGATTCTCAGTTGGCTTCAGCTCAAAACAATCCTCGTGCCAAAAGGGCATATGGTGGAGGGGACACATCCTGATGACCTTCAAGGCCCTTCACCATGACACTTCGCCCCATCACCCAGTGTTGTAACCAAGTCCCCCTGAGCCAACAGGAAATGCTGTTGTGTGAACTCGGATCTGCTCTCCCCTTTAGGACCAGGCCCCAGCAGACCTTTTCAGACCCACTTATCTCCCAGGTGAGGATGTTCAGAACACCCAGCGACAAAGGAGCAAGAGGAGAGTGTGGTCCCCACGGGGGCCCCCAAGCTGGCCGCAGAGCAGAGCAGAGGAAGCACGTTGGGTCCTCATCCAGGAAGCCCTGAAAGAGCTGAGGAAGGGGCGGGCCAGACACGTCAAAGGCTCCGCCCGCCGGTGGTCCAGGCTCTCCTAAGGAAGGCAAGGCCACAGGACGTCCTCCCTCGGACGGAAACCCTCCAGCCAACTGCTTCCTCGGTTCCTGGCTACACGGACAGTTCTGGGCGGCTCAGACGAGCGCTCCAGTCACCTCTGCCCTCCCCTCCCCTCTGTGTCCAGTCTCTTCACGGTCCACTCTTTCAGTGAAACAGAGCTCATGTTAGGGCATTGCATAAATTACTGCGACGAGAACAAAAGTCAAGATTTCGGTCCTTACACATCAGAGTTTCTTCCACTTGGAATAAGATGAGTAAATTCCCCTCTGCCTCCCCAAAATACAGGCACAAGTGTTAACTTCCGACAAAAGACGTGTGCTCGGAAGCACCTGCGACCCAAAGATTTTGTCAATTCAACATGCACGGGGGCCAAAGAGGACCGACAGCACGTCCTTTCATAACTCAAGTCATCCTCTAAGTTACCTTTGGTCACTTGAGCTTACACACGTCCTGTTTGTTTTCAAGTGGGACCTACTGCCATTGTTCTTTATACGTGCTTATTTTCTAATTTAAGAAAAATGACTCAAAGGAGATGAAATGGAATATTGCTACATTACGGTCCCACGTGTATTCCACACTCAGAGCCAGGAAAGAGTGGAGCTAGAGCTGGTTCGACGGGCTGGGGTCTGGCATCCTCGGACTGTCCTAGCAGTTGGCGGTGGCTCCAGGACATGGTTCGGCCAAGGCTGTGAGGCCTACCACCATCGCCACTGTCATCACCACCATCATCATCATCATCACCATCATCACTATCATCATCACCACCACTATCATCACCATCATCACCACTGCCATCACTATAATCATCATCATTGTCACCACCATCATCACCACTATCATCTCCATCATCATCATCACCACCATCATCACTATGATCATCACTATCGTCTCAACACCACTACCATCAACATCATCACTATCATCATCATCACCACCACTATCATCTCCATCAACATCATCACCACCATCATCTCCACGAACATCACCCTCATCATCACATCATCATCACTATCGTCTCAACATCACCACCGTCATCACCACCATCAACATCATCACTATAGTCTTCATCATCACCACCACTATCATCTCCATCAGCATCATTGTCATGATCACCACCATCATCACCTCCATCATCACCACCACCATCAACGTCATCTGGGGCTGACACTGACCATTAACCCTTTCCACATATTAATTCATCTCATCCCACACCCTGTGGGGGAGGGACTATTAACTGCAGTTCACGAGTGAGGAAACCAGGGCACAGAAAGGCTAACACTACACAGCCAGGAGGGGACAACACCACAGTGTGAACCCCAGGAGTGTGGCTCCACAATCAGGCCCGTCCCTAAGACACCAGACCATTTGTGAGCCCGCTCCCAGGGCACAAGAGGCTGGTGGGTGCATGGTCAGCAGGGGCCGCCCGCTTCCCTTTCTCCTACCTACTCCCACCCCCATTCCCACACGGAGAGCTCTGAGCACCCGGGCCGTGAGGGGTGGCCTGTGTCGTGCTCAGCAAACCTCCCTCAGCCCCCACCAGGGAGGAAGAAAGGAGGCATGTGGATCCTGAGACGGGGAGGCCTGGCTTCGTCCACAGCTGGAGCAATCCAGACAGGCGCAACTCAGCATTTGGTGCGCTTTGCTGAAGACGAAACACACAGTTCAACTTCTGGGGAGCGGGACCGGTTCTGCTTCTGCTTTGAATGCTGGGGGAAACTGCAGCTGGGGAGGCCGTGGGGTGAGGGGGCGCAGAGGGGCGGCAGGGCTGGAAGAAGCTGTGAGTGCACAGAAAGGGCTGAGAGACGCTCTGGTCAAAGGCAGCTGGCTTGGCTATGTCACATCCCGCTGGGCCCCGCGTGGGGGGAGTGGTGCTGTCCATCAGCCCGTGTCCAAGGGACTGCGGGAAGCAGAGCCTGGTTAAGGAGAGCTGTTAAAAGCCAAGAGCCTCCAGCGTCACTCAGCTAAAGACACGTCGGCGGAGACTGGAAGCAAATGCAATCTTTCTAGGGAGGAAACAGGTTCTTCCACACTCCCCTTGCGCCAGGAGCAGGGGGGGTGAGGACAGACGGCATGGGGCTCCAGGCTGCGCCCACTGCGGCGCTGGGGAGGCCAAGGGGACGGCTCAGAGCGGGCACCAAGGGTTCACATCTCCAGCACGTCCAACCGGAGCCGCTCGGCCCAGAGCATCTGCCAACCACTTCGTCCGCGCACACCCACCTCTCCCCTCCCACCCGCTCCTGAGGGGCCCGGCCCTCAGCGGGAGCCGGTCACTCACACCAGCAGCCCGCTCTGAGCAGAGCCACATGGCTGGCCTAAGCCACCCTCTGCAGGATCCGAGTCCTCGACCCTCATGTGGATCCTGAGGTGTGAAGCCAGTAATCAGTGCCTCAAGGCCCTGAGAAACCCCCACGGCCAGAGCGAAGCCCCCAGAAAAGCAAAAGGGTGGTTCTGGGGAGACAGCAGCCTGGACACATACTCCCATTAGCTTACCCGAGGAGCACGCCCGGCGGGGAGACTGGAGGACTGCCGGGCAGGGCGTGTCTGCCAGACCCCAGGATTGACAGGCTGAGGCCAGGAGGATGCACGCTCCCTGCACAGAGCCCAGCCACCAGGGACTGGAGAGCCCCTCACCAAAGCAGATCCTCTGCTCCCCCTGAGACGAGCCCTCCAGCCCAGAGGGGCTTGCCACCGGGTGCCCCCTGCCAAGTGCTCCCAACAGGTGCTTGAGGGTGTCAGGCCCCATTTCCCTCAGCCCTGCCTTATCATCTTTGTTTCCATGACACTGCATGCTCTCCTAGCCCGGGGCTGCTGTCGCTTCATGCACTTGTCCCCTCCCTCCCCTGTCTCCCCTCAAGGAGGATGGAAAGGACCCCTGTCTCTCACCAGCCCCTCTCCATCTCAGGGGAGGAAGCGGGACCCACAGAAAGGTCACAGTCCAAGAAGCGGCCACATTTCCCCACCCAACCTTGAGGAGACCATCCGACAGACCCCCGCTGAGGGCACCCCCCGGCCAGGACGCCTCAGAACAGTCAGAGCCATCACCAGAAGTCTGAGCTGCCATCCCATCCCAGAGGAGCCCAGAGACACGAGGACCAAATGTCACATGGGTCCTGGGACAGAAAGCGGACTCGGGTGAAAACCGAGCCATCGGGATACAGCGCTGACATCAGTCATCACAGCATCATTGTCAGTGCATCAGCTGTGACCCACACACCACAGTGACACAGGGACACGAGAGCCGGATGACAGGGACGCTGCAGGACAGATGGTGTGAGCGCTCCGTCCTTGCCGCCCTATGTTCCTATAAGCTGAAAACTGCCCTAAAAAATAAAGTCTGTTAATTGTCAAATAGCAAGATGCCCCCATAATCATAGCGGCCCCATCTCTGCACAGGCCCCCAACAGGTAAGAGTCACCCCCTCACGACGGACCCGTAAAGTCCCCAACACAGACACACGCAGTCCCCTCACCCCGAGTTCCCAGGGGACTTGGGGACCGGCTCCCACATCAGCCCTGCTCGCCTGCAACTCCTCTCGGGGTTTCTTGAGAGTGTCTTTTGGGAATCCCGCACAACCGGGCCTCAGTGAGGCTGGGGGCACGGCTCTTACCGCCCAGAGTCCACTCTATTACAAATTGGATTTCCATGAGCTCGTTTCTCCCCATAAAATTATACTGAATGCTTTACATCTGACCCTCCCATCTTCAACAAAAGGAGCCAAAAAGCAGCAAATCAATGTGGACAGTACACCACGAAGGGCGCGAGTCAGCCGCACATGGTCCTCAAGCTGGTCCAGGGTGCGAGGTCCGCGGGCCGACACCATTTTCACGGGACTAAGACCTGCCTTTTCTCCCTCCGTCCTCTCCAAAGGGTTCAGAGGGAAGTCCGGGGGGCCACAGGCCGGCACATGGGACCCCGGAGCAAGAGCAGAGCCGAGGACGCCTCTTCCCTGCAGAGATGAGCACAGAGGTAAGAGGCCGCCGCTGAACTTGTTGAGGGAAAACGATGCTGCTTTTTGTTAAAAAGTGAGGTACGCTCAGTGGATTTATTACTGTTGGTTTTAAATGAAAAGTTTAAATGTAACCGATTTCTCTGTTCTCATTCCTAGCGCAGTAAATACCCCTAGATGTCACCACACCACAGGAGCCTGAAACCTTCGGGAGAGTTCAGGGGTGCTGGGACCCGAGCTGGAGAGCCAGTGGGCGGCTAAGATTCTGGAACCCACGGCGGTGACGGCGTGGGCCTGCGGCTCCACCTAGCGGCGAGGGTGGGCAGGGGGGCCACGGGTGGGCCCAGCCAGCTGAGGGAGGATGGACGGCCTGACACCATGCACGACGCGAAGCTGCGGGGCTTCTGCCTTCTGAGCTACAAGGGTCCTGTGGAAAGGTCTCGAGAAGCGTCTTTTTTGGGTGCAGGCGAAACGTAACCGTCCTGACAGAGCTGCTGGGACCCTCCTGCAAGATACCCCCCGCAGACCCGGCCCGAGACCCGGTCCAGGTCCTCTGGATCCAGCAGGCAGCATTTCTCACGCTGCCCTGTTGTGGGCCGTCTGCCCCCGTTAGACGTAGACCTCCAGACGGCACTTTGCCACCCGCACACCCCAGACCCCACCCGGGGCCGGGCCAGGGGCTCGAGGAGGGAAGGAAGGAGCCGGCGAGCACGGGGCCAGGCGACAGGAGGGGACGTGGAGGGACACGGAGAAGCGGCCTCGAGGCCAGCACTCGGGGACTCACCGAGAGGACAGTGGTGGGGCCGCCCTGGGCGCGTGGGTGTTGAGCGGCACCCCAGGCCTGCACCCACCAGACGCCAGGAGCACCCCGGTCATGACAACCCGAAACGTGTCCAGACGCGGCGCGGCGTCCTGGGGCAGACCTGCCCCGGGGGAGCGCCATCCACACCATGGCACAGACGGCGGGGGGCGAGATCAGAGAGGGTCACCAGGGAGCCCAGGCTTCGCAGGGGTGCCCACGTCACAGCTCCTCTCCTGGGCCTGACCTCGGCGCGTCCGGAGCCCCAGCCGCGGGGCATCGCTGCAGCCCATGGTCCAGCAGCAAATGTCAAACACTCAGGTGCCTGCTGTCAAGCTCTGACACAGACCTTCCAAAGACCCACCTTGAACAGTAACCACGGAGCTGCTCAGGTTCCAGAACGGGCCTGCAGGAGGGCAGAGCGTCACTGCTTTGCAGAGAAGCAACGTGGGTGGGGGCACTGGGAGGGAGGACGGGGTGGGGGGGGGACCTTGGTGGGGGCCTGGGGGGGTCCTGGGAGGGGAGGCCTGCGTGCGGAGACCTGAGTGGGTGCAGCTGAGTGAGGACCCGGGAGGGGGGCCGGGGGGCTCGCCCGGCTCTGTCGTCTGCCTCCAACAACGCCCGTTCTGCACGGAGCCCCACGGCTCGACTCGCTCGCCGACGCCGCTGGCGTGAGCGTCCGGCCCCCTCGAAGGTCATTTGACCAAATTTGACACCAGCCTAGAAAACCTTTCTAGCCACGAAATTGCACTTCGGGGAAACCAGCTCAAAGGAATAATTTGAAAGTCACACAGCAGACAGCGAGGAACCCCTCCAAGCTGCACTTCCGCTCCAACTTACGCGCTGCCCGGCTCCAAGATGGCCGCGTGACGCACGACGTAACGCGGAAGCCCCGCCCCTCGCGACGGCTGCTCCTCTTCACGCCCCGCCCCTTCCGGCTTTGACCCGGAAGTGGCCTCCCAAGGCGGAAGTGAGCTGGCGAAGCGCGGCGGGCAATTGAAACGTTGGAGGATGGCGGGGTTGAGGCTGCAGGCCGTCGGGGGCTCGCCCAGGTGGGCCGGGGCGCAGGTTGGGCTTCGGCGCGGGGGGCTGCAGGGGAGTCGGGGCCGGGGTCCGGACTGCTATGAGATCTGGACTGCCCAGAAGGCGCGTCCGCGGGCCGGACCGCATCCGGCGGAGCGGGGGCTGGCCGGCCTCGCTGGGGGCCTGGACGTGCGAGAGCGGAGATGGGGGCAGAGGGTGACGGGACGTGCGAAAGCGGGGATGGGGGGAGACGGTGACAGTGAGGGGGCTGGCCGGCCTCCCTGGGCAGACCCTGAGGAGCGGGACACTGGGTGTGGGGCTGTTCTTCATCAAGGCTGCAGGCTTCTCAGCCCTTTCTCTGAGGACGTGGGGACGCCGGCCCCTCAGGCAGCTGGGGCCATGCAGTGCTCAGTCTAGCCTCCCTGCAGCGTGGGCAGAGCTACACACACCCTTCAGCTCCCTCCTTCTTCCACTTTTGTCCCTTCTTTTTCCAAATTTCCTCTAGTTGGAGCAGGGGCTGCCCCTGCGTTGTGTGGCCTTTGAGCTAAGAATGACTTTCACATTTGTAGAGGGCCATGTTAACAACGATAGGAGAATAACTGCGGCCCACAGTTGCTCCACTCTCGCCCCTGGTGAGTGAGGCAGCTCCCACCCGCCAGCTTGGGGACAGTGCAGAGAGCACAGCTATTTGTCCTCAGGTTTGTGCCTGGCTGCTTTGAGACTGGAAAGGGGTAAAGGTCTGAGGACACTGCTCCTAACAGGTGCTCTTGGGATAGGTGGTCTCTCAGGCCCTGCCTGCTTGGGCCATCCTCGGTGACCGTCTGTGAGCTGGTGTGGTTGCCCACGGTCTAGCTGGATGCCCATAGGTGCTGCAGCTCTGATTGCAGGCGCCATGGGGCCCAGCAAAGACACTGTCCTCAATGAGTCTGAGATTTGGATCAGCGATGATGAGACCAACACAGACATGAACCCCAGGAACTCCATCCTGCTTGTGGGCCTCCCAGTCAGTGGCACGAGCCTCTGCCTTTCCTGTTGAGGTCGTGTTTGTTTTCTAACCACTGGGGGTTTTGTGGTGATCACCATGATGGCGGTATCCTGGGGGCTCTGCCTATGCCCTCTGACTGGCTTCACCCTGGATGTGAAGCTGTAGGTTTCTCTGCTAGGCTGGTGTGCTGGCTGGGTCCGATGGGTGAGCAGGGTCCTGCCAGGAGCCTCCTGGAAATGACCGGAGCAGGTTGATAAAGCAGTGCGACAACCGGCCCCCATGCTGGGGGCAGGCAGTGACATCCCTCAGGGCCAACCGCAGAGAGCCTGGAGGAGGGGAGGGGCCGAGGGGTTGCCCTCGGGGGTTGGGGGGCGGCGCAGCTTATGAGGAAGGGTCCTCTGTGGTGCGATCTCCTTCATGGCACCCAGCAGCATGTTGGTGGAGGCCTGGGGGTGCTCCTGCTCCACCCCGCTGACCAAGGACACCAACCTGAAAACCTCTGGCACCTGCGGGTGAAAAAGGTGTCCGGTCCCTTCACGTTCGGGTAACCAAACCCCAGCTTAGAAAGCAGAGGTCCAAGGGCTCCCGCCCTGGTTAAGGAGGCAGCACCCATAAACCAGCAGAGGCGGTACTTCAGCACCCCGATTCCCAGATGTAAACGTCCAGCTAACCCAGGTTCCCACCTGGGATCACTGTTGGGACTGCTCAGAGCTGTCCTCAATCCTCATCTGCAAGGCTACCACTGGACATGCAGGGACCCTCCTCACCGGCCACAGAGTGGCCACCACTTTCTGCTCTAGCACTCAGGGCAGAGTCTGCTCCCGTGGATGCCACAGGCCCTGACGCCCAGGCCCGCTACAGCCCCCCACTGGTGCGTGGGCTCTTTTTGGGGCCGCTGGTGGAGGGCGCACCAGCTGGAGTGTGGCCACAACCAACATGAGCTGGCAAGCTCCCACACAAACTGCGGCAGACGCTCCCCTGAAAGGGACAGGCCAGCTGCCAGCACCCCCCGGGTGGGGCCCACACACCCTGAGCCCGCGCCCGTTCACTGGCATGCCACAGGTCTGTGTCAATCTCCAAGGGCTCCAGGTGGCAGGGGACGAGGTCGCCAGCAAGCACCATGCTGCACTGACCCTTGCAGTGCTGGCGTCATCAAAGATGGGCACTGGGGGCAGGAGGAGGGAGGTCTCGGTGGCGCCCCGAAGACCCTGCCCCTGCACCAGCACCGAGCACAGACAGGCCACCTCATGTCCAAATGTGCGCCGCACAGGAACCTTCCTGCATGCACGCAGGAGCCACGTCACTCTGCGAGGAATGCCTTTGCTCATAGAAACTACACGTTTACTATAAACATCTGTTTCCAGAGGATGCGTCAGGCCTCGGGCAGTGAGTGCGAGACACCTGGGTCGTGGCCTCTGGCCCACATTCGCATCCTTGCCAGCAGCCCCGCGGCCTGCTTCTCTGAGCTGGGCCGGCTGCCCCTTCCCCCTGTATCCTGCGCCCTCAGAGCAGCACAGCCCACCGGGCCCACTCTCGGCTGCACAGGAGGCTCCACCACCCCCAACACTGAGCTCCCTGTACCTCCCATCCAGCGTGGCCTCTGCCCAGCAGCGGGCAGCATCCCACCGCAGCCGGTCCCGGTGGTGGCTTGGCTTTGCTCGGCCGCGTCACACACAGATGGCATCCGCCTTCTACGGCTCTGACAGCACTGTACTGGGGGGCCGGGTCGGCACAGCCAACTCCCTTGGGAGGTGTCACTGCGTCGGCATGGCCTGTGGCCTGTGCTCCGTTCTCCTTGCCCTTGTCCTGCCCTGTGTCCCAGGCGGCCCTCCCCGCTCCTGAGCATGCATCCCTCTCTGCTGATCGGGGGCAGAGGCGGGGCTGCTATGGCCCAGGGAGCTCCTCGCGGGCTCCAGAGTGGCTCCTGCTGGCCCTGCAGCTGCTGGCCGAGTCTCCTCCACAGCCGGCTCCAAACTCCCTGGGAGGTGACCCTCTGAGTCCTGAGCAGGACTTTCCAGACCTGCTGCCAGCCCTGAGGGTCTTCTGTGTGACGGCGAGTTGTGCTCACCCTTGGTTTGCTGTCACCCACTCTCCCCAGCCTCTGCACAGCCAGAAGCACTCAGCCCGTCCTGTGCTCTGGTGCCACAGGAAGCACATGTGTGTGTAGTGTGTGTGCACACGTGCAAGGCAGAATGGGCCTCGCAGACTTGCGCGGTTGCTTTTCCATCCTCTGGAGTTGAGTCACTGTTTGGTGACATCGTTGGAAGCGAGAGCCCTTGTCGCTGCCGAGACCCTGTGTCCTGAGTCCCTGGCCAGCCCTCGGCCCAGGGGCACCGCAAGCGCCCCGAGGCAGGGGAGCTGGGGCCTGGCCCTCACCCGCAGAGGAGGCGCCTCCTGGCTGCTCACATGGCCAGTCCCCTCCTTGTCCCTTTCTGCCCACTGAAGCTGAGACCCAGCCCAGCCCCTTTCCTCGAACAGGATCACGTGACACCTCTGGCGGATGCTGGTGCTCCGTGACACGTCCCTGAGCCCCTGCGCAAAGCTCCAGGCCTTCTCGGGACTCTGGGGGCTGGGGGAGGGTTATTGGTGTCCCACGGGCTCTGTGCGTCTGTTCACCTGCGTGCTGACCTCAACAGCTAGCTGGCTGGCCGGGTACTCAGTTCACCGGCGCATCTGACTCTCCAGGTAAATGGGCCCTTGCTGTGGCCTCACTCACTCTTTGAGCCCATTTTCCAGGCTGGCGAGCGGGCTCCCCTGCTGCCTTTGGGCCAGTGCTCAGGTCGTAGGAGCCTGTCGGGCACCCAGCAGTGGTGCTGAGGGTGGGGGCCTGGGCACCACTCACCTGGGTGCCATTCACCTGGGTGCCACTCACCAGGGCACTGTTCATCTGGGTGCAGCTCACCTGGGCGCCCACCATGCCTGAGCAGGAAGACTGGTCCCCAGGACCTTGCTGCATCTGTCCTCCTTTCAGTCTGAATGTTGTGCCGTGGGACCACAGGCTGCTGACCTCCATCTTAAAAGGCCCAAACATTACTGGACACCTGAAAGTTTCTCTGGGAGGTCTTCACCGTCCTTGGGGCTGGGGGGTCGAGAGCACAGGCAGTAAGTTCTCAAGTCCCTCCAGGGAAGGCGGGGGACAGTAGTGGTCTTGGGCTGCTGTGTCCAGAGTGCCCTGCCTGGGGACCCTGGCCCAGGCTGTTGTGGGCAGGCTGGACCCCTCACGTTCTTCAGGTTGGGGGTGCGTCTTCCAGGCTGGGTTTGCACAGCGTCCCGAGGAGCTGCCAGACACTCCTGGTTGTCAGTAATACAACGGGCCCTAAAGTAGCTGGCCTGTGAACACGCCGCCCTGGGCCAGGCTGTTGCCCCCTCGCCCCCACCCACCTGCCGCTCCCAGGGCCCGCGGTTGCCCCAAGTGCCGGGGACGCGCCCTCCATGCAGCCAGTGCGCATGCGAGGCCCCCGCCATCTGGGCCTCGGCTGGCTTTCTGGCTTCGTTCTGGGTTTCATTGTGGTTGTGCCAGTTTATACGGCTCTTTGTAAACAAAGGTGGTTGACTCTCTGCTGTACGTCGACCGTCAGTAATTTTCCTAGCGTATCCTTGTTGTTGTCACTGCTTGTACAGAACTTTTTAGTTTTTATGAGTTAAACCTGTCGTCTTCCTGTTGTTTTCAGGGTTTGGGTCCTGCTCAGAAGGCCTCCCTGCTGTGACACGTTAAGAACGACTTAGTGTCTCCCCACTGAAGTCCCCCTCCCCCATAATTAGAGCCTGTGGCTGTTTGGCTTGAAGGTCTGCGACTCAGCCTCCACCCTCCAGGGCTGGGGGGGCGCCTCTGCCGGAGGGTCTCACTCATGACCCTGCGTGAGTGGGCCAGCTCCGAGCACGGGGTGACGGCCGCTGGAGAGTGGGCAGGGCCTGGACAGCTGGGGTGGGTCCGCAGGTGTCATGGTGACACACTTTCCCTCCTGCCCCGGTTTAGGTACAAAGAGCTCATCCGCTCCATGAAGGCAGTGAGGTGTGAAGACACCGTCGGGAGAGAAAGGAGCCAGTTTCTCTAACACCTGTTGCCATCCTCAAGCTGTCACAACAAATCCCAACAACAGGGTGCCGGGCGCGTGCCCTGCCCCCTCCAGGCATGAGCGCTCCGGGACAAGGTCCCCTCCTACCTGCGCGAGTGCGGGACCTCGCCAGTGCCGCCGACACGCTGGTGGTGCCCCTGAGCAGCCTGGCCCGCTGCACCCGCGCCTGCCACTCCCAGCAGCTCCTGAAGATGTTCTGGCCAGGCGGTGTCCCCGTGGGGAACGACCTCCTTGGTGCTGACCGGTGGGCGGTCGGCGTAGGTGAGGCGCTGCTGGGGCCTGCTCTGGTTCCAGGACCCATGTCTGCACAGAGAGGGGAGCTCAGGCCCCCTGTCCCGCAGGTGCCCGCATGAAGCACCGCGTCCTCGCCAGGCAGGCCCTGCGGATGCTCCATGAGGACCCGTCCCCATGCACAGACAAGTGCTGGCGCCTGGCCCATCCTCCGCGTGCCACTCCCGCGTTGCTGGGCAGATTGCAGCTCAGAAGGCCAGTGGGGGGCCCTGAAGGCCATGGCCACCGCTGAGCACCCGTGTCACAAGCACACGTGAGGGCTCCCTGTGCACCACCTGGGGCGGCAGCCCTGTCCTGGAGCAGAGCAGCCTCCTGACCTCGCAGGCCCTGCAGGTGCCCCCACCCTCCCTCCAGACGCTAAAGCTCTCCACTTGCCCAGGCACGCCGTCTGGACACCATGCTGCTCTCAGGGGCACCAGGGCCTGCATGGGCTCTCCTCGTCTTCTCCAGAGCCTGTCCCAGCGCCCACCCTGCTCTCCACTGCATTTGGCGGGACTTGCCTGGTAGCCGCCCCACCCTCTGGAGCCTGGTGGAGCACCCTGCCCCCGCCACCCCTCCCAGACCCCCACCCATACAGCATCAGGTGCACTGGCCACCTGCCCCATCCTGTGACCGCCCGCTCCCCACACATGGCCCCATGGCCCCTGCTCGTCTCTGACACGTGCACTTCATTGCAGATGCTGCTGCATGTGGCTAACGGCATCCCGCAGGAGCTGAGGGCACACATGCAGCCCTCCCTGCCCTCCAGCTTCTTCCACGGCGAGGTGAGTCTGCGTGGGGCCTCTCTCCTCCAGCCTGCCATCTGATCTCCCCATGGCCATGGTCCCTCGCTCTGCGGGCTGGGCGGCCTCCCTCTCCACTTTGCCTTTTCTTGGGCACCGCTCAGCACCTGTGGGGAGGACTGCTCGGGCCTGGTCTCGTTGGCAGCAGCTGGAGCACTGCCCTCACCGCCATCTGCCCACCAGCTGGGCCTCAACGCCTGCCTGCTCCTCTGTGTCCAAGCCACTCTCCACATGCTGCCCACAGGGCTGCCCTGGCACACACCCCTGCTGGACATCACCCTTGCCTTTAGGGTGAGGCCGGCGACTGGGTGCTGGGGGCGCCAGAAAAGCGTCGTCCTCTAAAGCGTCTCTTTCACTTGCTCCGTAGGAAAACTGGGTGCTGAAGCTGTTTCTAGAAGGCCTCTTGCACAAAACCGCCATCCTCCTGGATGTGGTGGGCATGATTATGCAGGACCCAAGCAACCGACCAGGAGCCCGCCCTGCGTGAGTCCTGATGCTCTCGGCCGCCAGCCGCGCAGTCACAGCGTGAGGCCACTCCTTGGCCCAGCTCCTGGTTCAGGCGACAGTCCTGGCCCCAGCAGGCAGGTCTGCGCCGGTCTCCTCTGATAAAGCAGCAGAGAGCAAGCTGCTCCCAGAACCAGCAGACAGCTAGCCATGCCTGCCCTGGCCGGCATTGCTCCACCTCATCAGAGGACGGTGTGTGCAGTCAGCTGCGAAGCCCAGAATGCAAGGGGCCCTCCCTGCTCACAGACCCCCCACCAGCGCCGCCTGGCTCTCAGAGGGGATTCTCAGCAGTCACTGCCCAGAGCTGGGTGCCACTCCATGTCAGGAGGAGGCTGGGAGCCCGGGTAGGGCCCTGCCTTTGCATCTATGGGCCGGATGCCGGGGCCACGGTATGCTGGGCAAGGAGACTCGGTCCCCGCCACGAGCATCTGTCCCCCTCGCCACCCTTAAGGTGCATATGCCTTTAAAGATGCAGACCAGTAGACTCAGTGGCGACACACCGGGCCCTCTGAGTGGCACAGGCCTTATCAGGAGGGGACCCCGCATAGCCTGTGGACACAGTGAGACCAGAGCCAGCCACGTGCTGGAATGTTTCATGCTTGCGCAGGTGGTAGGCCCTGGGCCCTGACTACATGAGTGAGCTGCTGTGCCTGTCCCTGAGCTTCGAGGGTCCAGAAACGCAGCCCTTCAGCCTCTTCCTGTCCCACGTGGTGGCAGAAACCTGAGTGGTGAGTGGCACCTGCCCCAAGGGCCTGTCTCCCAATGGGCGGATGGCATGAACCACTTGTGGTGGTAGCGCAGGACTTGCACCCAAGGGCTCGGTGCTCCCCCACGTTGGGCCACCAGCCCTGGAGGACGGGGCTGGGCCAGTGCTGAGATGTGTCTTTGCTTCTCAGGTGTCCCTGGGCAAAGTCGCTCGACCTTCATTGTCTCTAAAGTAAGTGTCCACTGTGCAGCAGGGGGCGGCAGCACCTAAGGGCAAGAGTCCCGTTGGGGATGGTGGGATGTGCGGACAGCTGGCCACCTGGGACCACGGGGGTCTGTGAAAGCCACCGCAGGCTCTCCTGCCCCCACATCCTGGCACAGGTGCCCCTTTCTCCACAGACCTTCAGGAGGCCGCACCTCGGCCACAAACCACCTGTAGCTGAGCAGATTCGTGTCTGTCGTTTCCCTGGGAAGACACTGGAATGCCCAGGTCAGCCGGCCAGGGGAGGGGCGTCCGGGCTCCCCAAGAGAGCCGGCCCTCGGGAGGTGCTGGGGCTGCCTCCTGGGGAAGAGACAGGCAGGGCTGGCGGTGCCCCGCCTGCCAGCGTGTGTTCATGGGTTCATGTGACCTCAGGTGCGGCTGGAGCCCCGACAGCTGTCAGGATGCACTGCGTTAACCAAGGCCGGTTCCCCAAGACCAGGGCCGTCCGCCCACGACACCCCTGGAGTCATTCTTTGTGTTTTTGCACACATGAGTCTAAGAGCCTAAATTATTTTTGGAAATCATTTTGAAACTTTCAAAGATTATGTAAAAGCTATCTGGTTTTTTGAGCAATGTTTAACTGAGTGAAGTAAAAAGTTTCTTTGGTATTTTTTCAGTGCCCATGTTCACCTCTGCTGGTTTTGATTCCAGGGATGGGGAACAAGTCGGTATGTCCCCCTGCAGCCACCAGGCCCATTTGTTGTCACTGTGCCTCAGGGCGGGGGTGGCATGCAGCCTCTTGTTGCCCCAAGGGTCCGAAGTAAAGCTGCCCAGTGCTGCGTGCTCACTTGGGAGCCGTGTGGAGGAGAGCAGGTCTCCCCCACACGGAGCTGGAGCCCACAGTGCTGGGGTGGTACAGGGTCACCAGCACACCCCACACACTCAGAGGTGGCCCCGTGACAGAGACCAGCCTCAGCTCTGGCCCCGCCCGGCGGGGTTGGCAGCAGCTATGGGTCCCGTCTGGTTGGGGTGTTTCCTCCCCTCCTGCCTGAGCCCTCCGTGGGGACCCTGCCGAGGGGTCAGAGCACTCCACACAGCTTTTTGATTCTTATTCCTGAGCACTGATATCAGCACAAAGGGGCCCCTGCCCTGGGGTCTTGCTGCGCCCACCCTCCACAGCCCCCGGGGAGGCCCAGCAGCACCTGGGGTGGCCGTTTCCAGGCCAGCGAGAAGCCCTGTGGTCTCTCCCCAGCAACCCAGTTAGTGGAGCTAATTTCAGAACGGTGTCTCGTCTCCCTGGACCCGTTCCAGGCACCTGCGAGGCAGCGGTCAGCTGGAGGACAAGCTGTCTGCCTCCCTCCCGAGCATCCTCCTCCCACCGTGGATCCAGACCTGCCAGGTCCCCCTGGGGCGGGCTCCAGTGCAGGGGGCCTGGACTGGCACGTGTTGGGGTCCACAAGTCCACCCTCCCAGGAAGGTGAGAAACAGGACCTGCCGGGTCCCCTGACACTCACCAAGGACTGGGGATGCCTGACACGAGCAGGCATACGTCAGCTCAGCCACCGTGTGGGGTCATGGCCTCCGTCACACAAGCCTGCCTAGGTCAGCACAAGGACCGGTTCTGAATCCCAAGGGCAGCGGGCGTGACTGGCACCCAGACTGGAAACAGCACAGCATGCCAGGAGGGCAGGCCTGGCTCCAGCTGTCCTGGCGGCACCATGGCACCCCGGTGTATTCAAGCACAAGACGCAGCCCCACATGTGGACTGATTGCCGCTGTGACCACAATGGATGGACTTCCTGATCCCACAGTGAGAGCTGGAACAGCTCCCGAAATCCGGGTCCAAGCAGACCATGGAGGGCCATGCCGGCCGGGCCACACCAGAGCTTCTCCCAGGGGCTCTCGGGTCACTGTTGGGCTGGAACCTGGTCCTGGGCACCCAGCTCTGCCCGTGCCCTCAAGGGGAAGGCAGGACTGGTAAGGGGGTCTGGCTGGTCTGGGTCTCAGTCCAAACCTTGAGCAAGTCCTGGGGGCCGATGCAACACCCTGTCCTGAGCACCCAGCCCATGTGAGCAGAGCCCCAGGCAGCCTGGGTGACAGGCATGCACCTAGGGTAGGCAGGAACAGGCACAGCAAGGCCAGCTCTGCTGACCATCTGCCCTGAGGTGGACGCCAGTGCCCTTGGCTCTAAGCCCCCCACCCCCATAAATCCGTAATAAAAATAATCCTGAGTCTCCCTAATGTGCCCCAGTTCCAGCAGTGCCTCCTGATCCGTCATCGTGTTGATGTGCAAGGGGCCAGGGAGGCGCACTGACCCCATTTTAGAAAATGAGGACAGGGAGGGCCAGGGAGCCTGAGGGGGCAGGAGCGCCCATCCTGCCTTCCTGGTGGGGGCAACATGACCGTCCACAGGCCCCAGCCCAGGGATGCTGCGGGAGCACCCGCCAAGGGCCTGGTCCAGGCATCCCGGGAGCCACAGGGCCCAGCCTCCGTGGGGATTGAGTTTGGGGAGCCAGGCCCCGCCGTCCACGGCTGCTGTTGCTGCCTGGGGGTCCCCGCCCGGGATGCAGCTCCCCCGAGAGCTAAGTAGGGCGTGTCAGAGGAGGAGGGGTCGCCCTGCGGGGTGGGAGCTAGGGCCAGTGTCTTCACGGGCCTCTGACTGGGGCTGGGCTGAGGAGCCAGCAGCGGTGATGGGCCCATGGAGAGGAAGGAACCCCCCTCCCTCCCCAGCGCCCCAACAGCCACCCAGCCTGGGCTTGGGCACCCCTGAGCCAGGCACTTACTACCTCTCAGGGCAGCACCTTCCCAGGCTGACCCCTGAACCTGCACAGAATAAGGCTGGCTGACCCCAGCTCTGGCCAACTGAAGAACAGAAGCACCCTCCCACCCTCAGGGCAGTTGCCCTGCCTGCCTGCAGCTGGCCTGGGAATGGGGGCAGGGACCACAGCAGGGCCACCCACTGGCTCGTCCGTGGACATGGCTGAGGCCCCAGAGTTCACAGCAGCCTGACCCCATCTCCCCTACTCCCACTTGGCCTGGTGACTTCACCTCATGAAGGAAATTGGAGGACTGGGGTACAATCTAATGGCCAAAGGTCTTTGGTGCTGGCACCACGTGGCCACACAGCCCCGTGGAGGAGACCTCACTGCCCAGGGCTGGAGCTCGCCCCACACTGCCCCTGCTGCATCTCCCACCCCTGAGCTGGCAGAGCGCCGGTGAAGCCGGGTCCCCGGGGTCAGCCCAGCGCTGAGGAGGGAGGGTGGAGGGTGGGGGCGGCGCCAGGCCTGGCCCCAGGTGGCAGGAGTGGGCGGGGCAGCTGCCTGGGCTCTGCCTGCCTGTGTGCCCAACTCATTGCCCATCAGTTCGCCCTCAGCATCACCTTGCTGTCACTTCGCCCTTGCGGCCCCGTCCAAGGTAGGTCTGACAAACCGGCCCCTTGGGCTGAGCAGGAAACCGAGGCCCAGGGTTCTGGGACTTGCCCAGGTCCCACTGGGCTAACCTGGACTGTCCTAATGCCCAGCCGCCTCTGCCTGTCCGTCTTTGGGTTGAGGGCAGCTGCCCTCCATGTCTCAAGGGGCCTGGCCGGACCGTGGGGAGGACCCCCTTCGTCTGTGGGCAGGCAGGGTGGCAAGAGAGGGAGCTGGTCCCGGCACCTCACACATCACCCACGGTGCCTGCTGGGCACTGGGGCTGGTTCGGGGGCAGCACGGGGCACAGGGGGCGGACTGCCGGCTCTGGCAGCAGCTGTGCACAGGTGGCAGGGGAAGGGGCTGCAAGGAGGGGGACTGCGAGCAGGGCTGCTGCTCCCCGCCTGGGAGGCCCCCACCCACGCAGCTGTCAATGTACAGGGCCCAGAGAGCCGGCACCAAGGTAGGGTTGCTGGAACTTGGGGTCTCTGGGAGGGGAGCCCCTGCACACCCCCACATTGGCTGCCCCTCCTCCGGCAGACCACACCTCCAGGCAGTCATCTCACTCCCCGCTGACCCTCCTATGACCACCCCCAGGACAGACCCTCCACCCAGGAGCCCCCGCATAGCCTGAGAGCCTGAGACGGGTGGTCATGCTCCTGTTTGTCTCTGCCAGCCCCCTGCCCACACTGCCAAGTTCAAGGAAGCCAGTCCCCTGCTGCTCTGCCTCGGGGCTGGGGGCAGACGGACCCCCTGGGCCCCTGGAGTGGGGGAGGCAGGGAGCCACCGACCCTCATTTGCCCCTAACAGTTCTCCTGAGGTCTCAACCTGTGGCTTTGCCAGGCTGGTTCACAAGCAGAAAGTGGGCCAGGCAGTCTGTGGATAGTTCCGGGGGAGACAGTGGGCAGCGGGAGGCTCAGCCTCGTCCAGGGCCTGCTGTGCAACCTGTGACCCTGAGATCCTCAGCACACCACCACCCAGCCTCCCAACTTGGGCCCCTGGTCAGAGATGCAAATTGCAGCCAAATCCTCCTGGCTCCAGGATTAACTTGTTCTCTGGGTGGGCTCTGCTCATGCAAAACAAGGGGAGAGAGGCACACGGGGGGCAGGGGGCGGAGGACAGGGCCCCACCCCTCATGTGATGGGCAGGAGCAGCAAGTGGGCCTCACAGCTTATAGGGCATCAAGAATGGTGTGGGGACTGGCCCACTCTCTCCTGGGGCATCTGTCTCCAGCCCAGAGGCCCGGCTGCGGCAAGGCTTTGACAGGGGTGGGGGTGCAGAGCTAAGGGTGGAAAGTTTCCTCTGCAGTTAATTAGCCCCATGGGGGACAGGCATGTGGGACCTCATTAGTGGGGCCTCAGCTCCAGGCCTGCACCCCAATACTGCCTTTGCAAATGTGGGGAAGGGCCTGGGTGGGTGGTGTGGCCTCTGGGGACCTCAGGCAGTGGGCTGGGGGTCAGTGTGCAAGGGTGGGAGTTGGTGACTGGTGGGGAGGCAGCATCTGGGGGTGACTGAAGGCTGGCAGCCCTGGGCTCTGTTGCTTCCTTCTGTGCCCTGCAGCCCCAGGCTGGCCAGTGCTGAAGCCCCCGACGCCATGGAGGAGTGGGATGTGCCCCAGATGAAGAAGGAGGTCGAGAGCCTCAAGTACCAGCTGGCCTTCAAGAGGGAGCTGTCCTCCCAGACCATCCCCGAGTGAGTCCCAGGCCCCGCCCACCCAGGGCCACGCTATTTGCATCTCATTTGCACGTCTGCACTGGGCTGGGGCGCCAGGCCATCCGACGCGACCACAACCACCCGGCCATCGGGCAGCACTTCAGGGAGCCCAGGTGCCCTCTGTTCACACCACCCTTCCCACTCGCAGGCTCCTTAAGTGGATCGAGGACGGGATCCCCAAGGACCCCTTCCTGAACCCCGAGCTGATGAAGAACAACCCGTGGGTGGAGAGGGGCAAGTGCGCCATCCTGTGAGGCCCGCTGCCCTCCCTGTAGAGACCAACTCTGTAAAGGTGTGACTATATATTAATCACAAGTGCGTTCCCGGGGTGTTCGTGCTTCTCTGCGTTTTCTAACAGCAACGCCGGGGCGTCAGGCATAGGTCCCAGGGTGTCAGTGTGGATGCGGGGTGTCCGGTCTAGGCCCCGGGGGCAACCAGCGTGCATCAGGGCATCCAGCGTGGACCCCGGGGCGTCAGCGTGGATGGGGTATCCGGCACAGACCCCCCTACAGGAGGTCCCTGACGTACAGGCTGCGCCGCACGGCGTTGGAGACGCCCTCCTTGAAGCGGAACCAGACGTCGCTCCTGCCCACCGCAGTGCCCATGCGCCGCTCGGCCGCGTCCGTCTCGGGGACCCTGTCCTCTGTGCAGGCCACACGGTTGCTCCTCCGCCCGGCCCCGCCCGCCCTCCCTCCCCCACGCTGCCGCCCCCACGCACCTGCGCTGGTCGCTGCTGCTCTCCTGACCACCACACGGCCGAAGAAGTCCCTCTCGGGCTGAAGGAGGCGGGCTGGTCAGGCCGGTGGGGACAGACCCACGTGGACACTCCCAGCCTCGAAGGGAGGGCCCAGAGGCCGTCTCCCAGGAGGAGGGGCCTTGTGGTGCCCCTGGGCAGCCGGTAGTGGAGTAGATGCCCGCCTCCCCATCCCAGGCCCACTCAGCAAGTTATGTGTCCCCCACAGCTGCCTGCTCCCTGCCAGGGTCAAGTCCAGGGCGGGAGGCGCCAGCAGAGCCCACACCCCTGTCCAGGGGGGAAACTGAGCCCAGGTGGAACCCCACCATGCTGAGTTGGGGAGCTGGACCTTCAGACAGGCCCCCAAGAGCCAGCCCCGCCCGCACGTCCGCCCGGCCCCGCCCCACGCGCACTGGGCCCCGCCCCCCTATCCCCACGCCCACCGACCCCCCCATCCCCCCGTCCCACGCCCACTGGGCCCTGCCCCTGCACCTGCTCCTCCAGGGCCGCTCTCCGCAGGATGCGCTCCAGACGCTGCTCGTGGCTGTGCTCCTGGCTGTGCGGCGTGGGTGGCTGCACCCCTTTCTCCCCAGGGTTCCCCAGCGCACCATAGGCCCCAGGGGGACCCTTGTCCTGCAGGAAGTGGGGTGCGGTGAGAGCTGAGTGAACAGTGCATACCAAGGGCAGTGTCCCCTCTAAGGGCCCTGCCCTCCCAGGCCTCACTCTGCCCAGAGCCTGGGGCGGGCTCACCTGAGGGTTGTCCCCAGCCTGGGCCACGACCTCCACCCGCCTCATCTTCTCCACTAGGATCTCTTGGGCAATGAGCTGCTTGGCCTGGTAGGTGAGGGGCTTGCGGACGGGCAGCTCAGGAAAGCGGCAGACCTCCTCCACGTTCCTACTCAGGGAGGGAAGGGCAGGACACCAGGGGCCTGGTCAGAGGAATAGGGGCAGGAGCTACCCCACACCAAATGCCAGAACACAAGAGCTCGCTATGGGGCCCAGCCCTGGCAATGCCACATCCCAGCCCTGTGGCAGCAAGGGGAACTATCTGCACTCAGTTTCCCCAAGTAGATGGGGGCATGAGAAGGGACGCTCCCTGGTGCTGCAGAGGAGAAAAGGAGACAATGTGACCCAGCTGGGCTCAGGCTCAGGAACCGCCACCATCACGCCTCCTTGCCCTGGGACAGGAGAAATGCCAGCATCCTGGACGGCGCTGGCACCCTTGTTGGGCAGTGAGACCGGAGCCGGCACTCTGTCCCCACAACCATCTCAGGATGGGGAAACGGAGCCCCACAGAGCCCAAGGGCCCTCTGGGAGCCACTCCTGGGGGTGACTGAGGCAGTGAGAGGCTATGCACGACCTGGGGGCCCACTTCACAGTCAGGTCTGAGCAAGGGCTGGGCTGGGCCCCACACCAAACCACCCGCCTGACAGACAGGGACACTGAGGGTCACATGCCCTGCCAAGGCCACGCTTTTAGATTCCCGGCCCAGCAATCACCATGGCACCCGGAGTCCAGCCTCCCTGTCCCCAGGCCCCCGACCCCAGATCTAGGGAGACTCACGGCTCCAGCCTGTAGACATACTGCCCGTCGGGCGTGCGCTCCTGACGGTAGGTCAAGCTGTAGGCCAACATGGTGCCCACGAGGCTGGCCAACTGCTGCTTCTCACGGGCACTATACAGCTGTGTGCTCACCTGGAGGCCAGGGCCAGCAGGGACACTGAGTACAGCCAGGGGCCTGACCCACCAGGAGCCACACCCCTCTTCCAGGCGAGGCACTCACGGGGCGCAGCTTGGGAGAGAGGATGTCCAGGAGCAGACAGAGGGCGTCCAGGACAAGGGCCTGGGGTGCAGTTTGGCTGCGGGTGGCTGGCACGATGCCCGACACCAGTGTCTGGATCAAGTTCTGCGTCCGGTTTGTCCGGTTCTGGGCCTGGGGTGAAGGGTGGACCAGAACCAGGTCACCAAGGACCCCTGGGCCACCCTGGGCATGGGCAGGGCACAGGGGCGCACCTCCTGCTGGCTGCTAGGGAAGGCGATCCTCGGCACGTGGCTGGAGGCAAACAGCAGGTGGAAGGCCGCGGGCAGGAAGGGCAGGTAGCGCAGCAGCTGGAAGCTCTGGCCATGATGGGCGGCCCGGCCCAGCAGGTCGTCGAAGGCCAGCCAGTCGAGGGCCGTGCACACAGTGCCCAGGCTGGAGTCCCGCAGCCGCAGGCGCAGGAAGTTGTCAAAGAGGCCCTATGGGCAGGAGGTGGGCAGGCCCTTGAGCCCCTCCACCCAATGAGCACCACCCACTGAGACCCTTCACCCCCACCTGCCCTGCAAGTCCACCAGCAAGGCCACCGGGCCCTGGGGAGCCAGGAAGGCCCCCTGCCACCCTACTCTGGTTTGGCCAAGACCCTGGGATGTGCGGGAGAGAACCCCCACTGCCATGACCACCTCAAAGAGTCATCAGGCTCCAGCCCCAGCCTCTCCCTAAAAGCAGCCCCCACCACCCAAACGAGGGCATGGAGCCCCCACTCTCTTCCCCGGTGGGAGTCCTGCTCCTCCGCCACCACGTGACCCCCCCCTCGCAATGGGCTTCTGGATTTTCGCAGATCCCCAGCTGCTAATCCAAAGCTGCTTAGTCAGGAAGGCAGCTCAGGCCAGCTTCCCAGGAGTGGAGGCATCTCTGCCACCTGCTCAGGCCAAAACCTCACCCCACCCACGTGCACCGTGTCCCCATTCCCGAAGCTCACATCCAGAAACCAGCCCCTCCTGGCCACCAGGTCAGGCTGCCCAGCCATTGCCATTGCCCTTCAGACGGTTCCCAACCAGCAACCAGAATGACCCCATGGGTCAGATGAACCCCTGTCGCGGGCAGCCCAGGCTGGCCGTTCCCCTCCAGGCACCAGCCAGCAGCCAGTGCCTCCTCCTGGCCCTGGCCCTGCTCACCATCACCTCCCAGAGGACTCCGCCACCCCTCACTCTCGTTCCTGTTTCTCCTCGAGTTTGGCGCATCTGAAGCATCCCCCATTCACTGTCCACAGACAAGGAGACACGGCCAGGTGCAAGCCTCCTGACCCCCTGGAAAGGCTGGAGGGCAGCGTGGTTACCTGGACCACCTTCTCGTGCTCGCCTGCAGAGGCAGCCACGTGCAAGACGTGGTAGAACCGCTGTGAGGCCATGCTCAGAGGCACCTCTGCCGCGTGGGGTCCCAGGCCCGCATGCCCATCAACGAGCAGGAGTGTGTGGGTGGGCAGGGTTGGGTCCTGGCCCACGCGCCGCCTGCAGAAGAGGTGCTGAGGCTGGAATGGAACCCCCATCCCCCCTCAATCCCAGCCCCCATCTACTTCATTCCTCTCGTGGCAGCCCGCTCCCTGAGGGCTCCCAGGCATCTGGGGAGGCAGTGCCCTGAAGGCAGGGCGGAGTGCCTCCCAGGACCCAGGCAGCCTTGGGTCTCCATCAGCAAAGGCAGAGCTGGCCTACACAAACAGGGCCTGGTGTCCCAGGGCTGGGGCGCTGGGGCTGTCCAGGCCAAGGCTGGTCTGTCCACTTGCCACACCCGCCCCTGCCTACCTCTGGGACCGCGGCAGCTGGAAGATCTCCTGCCACACGGAGAACAGCCCCTTCCGCTGGTCCTTGAGGCCAACGTGTGTGGTCTGCACGGCCCGCACGCTCAGCTCCCGCTGGCCGCGCCCATGCAGGAACTAGACACAGGGGTGGGGGCGGTGAGAAGCCACCGAGCCCCCCTTGCCCCGGCCCGCCCTCCCCCTACCCACCTGCAGTGTATTGATGCAGGCGCGGATGTCATTGTCTGTCTTCTCACAGAGGGCCGCCAGTGCGCCTGGGTCGGCCTGCATGCCCTGCCGCAGGGAGATCTGAGGGAAATGAGAGGGTGGGCGCTCCCTTCCCCGAGACCCCAGAACCCCACCCTGTGGTCCCTCTTCCCTAGAAGCAGGTGAACAGCAACCCTCATCCTGTGAAGTACAAAGGCTGCGGACCCCTGTGGACCAGCCCAGTCTCTGCCTGGAACCATCTACCACCAGAGACCAAAGTGGTCCAGTGACCACACCCCCACGTCCTGAGCCAGGGAACCGGGGAGGCAGACTGCAGAGAGAATGGGGTCCTGGAGGGTAGAGGGGACAGGGGAGCTGGAGACCAGGACAGGGGCTGCATCCTCCCACCCAGTGGCCGGCCATGTGGCCCCTGGCGGCCTGCCCCCCGCCCCAGCCCTCACTGACCTCCTGGAGCCGCTGCACGAGCCGTGAGGGCAGCGTGGGCGGGAAGTGGAGCAGGAAAGCCTGCTGCTTCAGCTGCCGCAGGGAGGGCGCAAACCTGCAGGACCAGGCAGCGTCCACACCATGCCTGCTCGGCCAGGGGCACCGGGCCACACACCACAGCCCGGCAGGCACAGGGGACCGGCGGGACCCTGGGGCCAAATCTCAGCCTCAAACCCACTGGGTGGCCGGGAGGGGGTGGGGCCGTGCCCTCCCAGGGGCCCTCTGCCCTCCGGCAGAGGCCGCTCCTCAGCCCTCCAGAACCTGGCCTGTGGAGGACCCCTGCCCCACTCACTGGTCGTTGCAGATGCAGATGATGGGCCTCATCAGGAGCCCCCCCTCCGCCCGGCGTCGCCGCCCCCCACCCGCAGGCTCGACCAGGACCCCTGGCTCCGCCTCCTGCGGGCCTTTGCGGTCCAGGATGCTCAGGAGAACGTTGATGGCAGCCTGGGGGGACACACAAAGAGTGCCGTGAGCCACAGTCCCCGCTGCCCGCCCGCCCGACCTCCAGGGCACGGGGAGGCCCACCGTGGGGGCCCCGTCGATCTCGTCGATGACCAGACAGTTGGGCTTCCCGCCAGCACCCAGCACTGACTCCATCTGCGTGGCTGCTTCAATGCGCGTACGGAAGGCCTCGGGGCTGCGGTCGTCACTGGAACCGTGAGGCCAGGGGAGAGACTGTCAGGGCAGCTGTGGCCTCAGCCAGGGCGGCAGCAGCGTCCCTGGCAGGACACCTCCCAGGGCCGAGCCGCCATGCCTATACCTCACGGCTACGCCACGATGTGGCTGCCCCAGATCCCAGTGAGCCCCGAGGAGGATGAGTCCTACCATGCGTGCACCAGGGGCTCCAGCCCCCCCTCCAACCTGCTGGGGGCTCAGGGCCGTGTCCCAGGCTCAACCAGGAATGTCAGAATGGCCGGGAGACCCACTCACCTCGCATTCATCTCCACCACGCAGTAGCCCGCGTGCCGCGCGATCACGTGGGCCAGGGTGGTCTTGCCCAGCCCTGGAGGCCCACACAGAAGCGCCACCTGCAGCCGAGGCGAGGAAACTGTGCTGCGACCCGCGCCACTGCAGGGAGCCCTGGCCCAATGGCCAGCAGCTGAAAACCCGCCTGTGAGGCTGGGTGCTGAGGGACGTCCCCCCGCCCCGCCCGTCACCAAATGAGAACCCTAGCGTGCTCGTCGCTCGGAGCCAATGCTTCAGGGCAACAAAGCCTCGCAAAAACCGAGTGACATGGACCCTAACAAGGGTCCCAACAGTACTGACATGATTGATGCCCAGAAGCTACCAGTGCCCACCATGACCACACTGGGGAGATATAAGGCCCTCCAATGGACAGACTTAACCTGAATCACTAGAAGAATGGACTCAAATCCTAACTCCCATCCCTGACACTCCACACCAAGGCCCTGACATCACCGTACTCACACCCACGGGACAGCCACCATGCCCTACAGCCCCCAGAGGCTGCGAAGGTGCCAGAAGGTACCACCCAGAGTGCGGCCCCTGGGCTCAGAAGTGTGTGCAGTGCAGCCGGTGGGGCTCACCTTCTGCCGGGGCCGCCCGCGTGGGTCCAGCTCGGCCTCCAGCATCTCCTCCAGCACCTGCTCGTGGCTCTTCCACTTGCTGGAGGCTGTGGCCTCCTTGCCAACTCGAGCCGGCTCCACACTGGGCCTGGGCTTCCGGGTTGGCCTCTCTCGGCCGAACACCACCAAGTCCCACAGCTTCAGCCACTTCAGCAGGCAGCGGTTGGTGAACTGTGGGACAGGAGGTATGGCCTGGGGCGACCACCAGCACCGACGACTCCCCAGGCCCGCCCCTCATGTCAACCTGACGCCATGAGGCCAGGGACACGCATAGGAACACTGAGACTGAAAGACGAGTGACCAGCACTGGGTCACCAGCTGGGAAGTGGCACAGTGAGGCTCACCCCAAGTTCTCCCCACCACAGCCCTCCAGGAGCCCCGGCATCCCCAGGGCCCAGCTGCTGCAAGAGCAGAAAACAAAACAGATGCTCCAGGCAGAGAGTGCCCTGGGTCCCCTGCCCGGCTCACAGTGACCAGCAGCAGGCTAGCCACACGCTGCTCTCAGTTTCCCCATCTGCAAGTCAAGGAGGCAGACGAGAGCCCTCCCATCCACCCGGACAGCCCCGCCTGCTGGCAACAAAACATCAGCTGCATCCTGAATTCTCTTCCCTTGGCAACAAAATAACCAGTCACACCTGACCAAGAACAAGACCTTACATCATCACTGAGCAGCTCCGTGTAGTGCTGGGGCGCAAACTCATCCACCCAGAGGCAGTGCTGGGAGGTGTCTTGGCTGCCGGCCGGCTCCTCCTCAGGGGCCCCCGAGAGCTGGGCCTTTTCCTCTGCCTCCTCCTGGTTGAGGCTGGAAAGCATCATGCCCTGAGCCACCAGACCTTAACCCCGTGCTGGGACCACCACCCCCCCCCCCGCCCCAGTACAGGCTAGGGGTCAGCAGTCCAAGACCAGGGATGAAGGTGCCACTGCGTCACCTGCGCAACGTGTCTGAGAGCCGCTGGGCCTCCTCGAGCAGCTGCTGCCGCCGCTGTGCAGACAACAAGGGTGGGCATCAGGATGATTCAAGCACCCAGTCACCCCACAGCCACCCCTCCTCTCCCAGCAAACCCCACCTCGCTGTCCACTTGCTCCTTCAGGGAGGCAAAGGACACACCCAGCAGGTCCAACTGACCACGGCCACGCCACCGGACATCAAGGAAACGGCTCTGCGGGGAAGGGAGAGTAACAGTCACCTCCTCTTAGGTCCTGGGGTTCCCCATGCCCCACCCCTAGCAGAGCTCAGGGAGCCGGGGACATTTCCCAGCATGAGCAGACCAAGAGGGGAAAAAAGCCCTTCTCTAGCCACAGATCCCCACAGGGGAAGCCACTGGAATGGGGGCAGTTCCAGCAGAAAAGAGAAAGGTGAAAGAAGAAAAAGAAGAAGAAAGAACGACGGCAGAGCGAGAAGAGAATGGGGAAAGAGACCATCCAAAGGAGATGTCTGGTGGCCAAGTGGACTTCCTGAAAGGCCCCCAAGGTCCCAGTAAGGATACGACATCCAGGACCCTTTCCTGGGCAGCATCAAGCCTGTCAACCCCACCAGAGGGCGATGACCAGCCCCCTACTTGTGGCCACACAGCACCCACCTGCACCCCAGCACCCACTGAGTCAGCTCGCAGCACCAGAAAAGCCCGGTTGCCACCCGTGGAGGTCACGTTGACATAGTCCTCCAGGACAGGGGGCCGCCTCAGGACAGGATTGCGGGGTGCCGGCGAGGCCTGCATGAGACCCACTTCGGCACCAGCATCCAAGGGCCTGGGAAGGCACACGGGCTGTCTCTCGGTCTCTGTTACCGCCTCCTGTTACTCGAGGAGGAGGGACCCCGATCCACCCTGGGCTACCTCCCGAGCCCTCCCGCAGGTCCCAATCCTCAGGACCTTGTCCGAGGAACGGGATCCTTCCAAGGCCCCTGGGAGCCCTGTGCCCCGAGCCACACACCCCTCACCCCACAGCTCAGCGGGGACCTCGGGACTCGGTGGGGGGGTGATGTCCCGAGGCGGGGAGTCAGGAACCAGCAGCTCTTGCATGTTGTGGGGCCCGAAGTTCAGCCTCTTGACGGCCTCCAACCTGGGCCTTTTGACCTTGGGGGCTGAGAAGACACACGGAAGGAACAGGGGCGCTCCCCCAGCCTCACCGCCCCCCCACGCCCGGGGCCCCCGCGGACGTACTGGGGGGCAGGGGCTCGTCCCTCGGGACGTCGGCGGCCAGCGGCCTCTTCCCGGCACCGCCCGCGCGGCTCCCTGGAGGTCCACCGGGGGAGCAGCGGGCGGCGACGTCCCCTCCAGCCGCGGCCTCCTCGAACGCGGGCCGGGGGCGCCCGCAGGGTGACAGGCCCGCGCTCCCTGCGGGAGAGAAGACTCACAGCGGCCGCCCCAGGGCAGCCGCCTCCGCACCCAGGCTCGCGCAGCCCACGGCGCGGGGCCCTGCCCCTCCGACACGGCCCCACCACGGTCGTTGCCGCACCCGCCTCCGCCCGCCCCCCCTCCTGCCAGCAGCCCTCCCGGACTCCCCGGGCGGGACACGGCGAAGGCCCGCGCCCACCTTCCAGCTCGGCCAGCACCTCGAGCTCGGCCGCGAACTGGCTGTGGAAGTCGTCCTCCACGCCGTGCAGCTCTCGCTCGTAATCCTCCATCGCGGCCGGACCCGCCGCCGGACCCGCCGCCCGCAGCGCGCAGCCAGACGAACCTCGCGCGCCGCCAGCCGAACCTCCCGCGCCACCGCGCGCAGCCCCGCCCCGAGCGTCCCGGCGTCACCAATCAACAGCCGGCGTGCCCGACGGCCCTCGCCATTGGTCAGCGGGCGGGGCGTGGGCGGGGCTGCGCGCGCAGGCTGGGCGGGGCCGAATCAGCGCACGGGGGTGAAAGCGGCGGGTTCAGCGGCGCTCGCCATAGGCCCGCATGGCCGCCCGTCCCTGGTGTGGGCGGGGCGTGGGCGGGGCAGGGCCAGCGCTCTGCCGTCGGAGCGGCCGATCCCGGGCGCTCGCCATTGGCCGGGCGCGCTCGCAGGTCCGCGGCGTGGGCGGGGAGTGGGCGGGGCGTGGGCGGGGCTGCGCGCGCAGGCGGGGCGGGCGCGGCGCGGCTCGGTGGACCGAGCCGGGGGTCCAGGGTCGCAGGCTCGCGAGGCGCGGGGACGCAAGGGCTGGAGCCAGGGCCCGGCAGTGGCATCGGGGGCCCAGACGGCGCGGCCCGGCTGCAGGTCGGTCCCGGAGTGGGTGGGGGCGTGGGAGGCTCACAGCCGGGGTCCCCCCGGGACTCCTCGGCCTGTGCCCATCAGGCGCTGGGGACAGAGGCTTCCGCGGAGGGGGTGTCTGCCTGGGGGTTGTCGGGGGAAGAGAGAGGATGAGGGTAGGCGAGGGTGGGATGGCCCCTCCCGGCGCGTGCTGACCTGGGCCGCCCCGGCCGTGGGGACGCGGCGTTTCCGCACTCAGGAAAAGGTCCCCATCGCGCGTCCACGACCCGTCGGCGAGGGGTCCGTGGGGGCGGGCTGAGAGCGAGGCTGCTTGTTCCCAGGCCTAGATTTGGACAGGACGCCCCGCACTTGGAGCCCAGAGCAACCTTGGCTCCCCCGACCTTCGCCAGACTCCCCACCCAGCTGACACTGTCCAGCTGGAGTCAGGGTTGAGGGTGGTAAGGGACTTAGTAGGTGCGGGCGCACAGTGGGTGTGTGTGCTTGCCTGACCGGCAGCGTCGTGGTCTCAGATCCCGGGTTGGGGAGTGGGGGATGTCTGTGCCGGTTGGGCAGGACCCTGATGTGGGCTGTGACCCCTGCTCCACACACTTGCTGTGCCTTGCAGGCCCCGCCATGGAGCCAGGCAGCGTGGAGAACCTGTGCATCGTGTACCGCAGCCGTGACTTCCTGGTGGTGAACAAGCACTGGGATGTGCGTATCGACAGCAAGACATGGCAGGAGACGCTGACCCTCCAGAAGCAGCTGCGGCACCGCTTCCCGGAGCTGGCTGACCCTGACACCTACTACGGGTTCAGGTACGCTGGAGCGGGGTACAGGGGGCCCCCAGCAGCCTCCCACCCAGCCACCACTGATCCTCTGCCCCACGCCAGGTTCTGCCACCAGCTGGACTTCTCCACCAGCGGGGCACTGTGCGTGGCCCTGAACAAGGCAGCCGCGGGCAGTGCTTACAGGTGCTTCAAGGAGCGCCGCGTCACCAAGGCCTACCTGGCCCTGGTAAGGCCCGGCGGGACCCCAGAACACAGGGACTCTGACTCAGCCCGCTTCAGCAGGCCCTGGGGGTCAGGGGCTCCACAGCAGTAGCAAGTGGCCCCGTGAGCAGCGTGTGACTGTTTCCCTGGCAGGTGCGGGGACACATCCAGGAAAGCCAGATGACTGTCAGCTATGCCATTGGCAGGAACAGCACAGAGGGCCGGGCCCACACCATGTGCATCGAGGGCACACAGGGTACGGAGAGCAGGGGCAGGGCCGTGGGGCATCTATCACCCTGTGGGGACCCTGGGTGGGCAGGTGACCTGGGCTGGGGTGGACTGGGTTCCCAGGGCTGGCCCAGCCAACCCTCACAACTCGCCTTCCTCCCTGCAGGCTGTGAGAACCCAAAGCCGAGCCTCACAGAGCTCGTGGTCCTGGAGCTTGGGCTGTACGCAGGGGACCCCGTGTCCAAAGTGCTCCTACAGCCTCTCACAGGTGTGTCCCGGGGGGGGGGGCCGGGAAGCTGCCCGGGCCCCTCGCTGCCCGGTGATGGTCCCCTGCCCCCGGCGTGGTGAACATCTGGCGTCGCATCTTCTTGCACAGGGCACTGCGGTGTCCCGGCTTTGCAGGGAAGGAAACTGAGGCACAGAGGCAGAGTAGCTTACTTGGGGCCATCCCGAGCTTTGCTGGTCAAGCTGGTCTTACACTCTTAGCCTTAGTCCCACATGCTGCCACCTCACCCTGCACGGAGTCTCACTGGCCTAGACATGAGGGCAGCGAGAAGGCTGGCCAGGTTCTCCAGCAGACAGAGCGCTGCCCTGGCCCTTCTCTCACCAGGGTGACCCCAGAAGTCAACGCTCATCTTGATCTCTAATGTCTTTCTCTGCAGCAGGAAACAGGCAGGGCTGCCGTCCCCAGAGGTCATGTGAGGCTCTGAGGCCGTGGGGATCGGTGCTGGGTGCGATGTCACAGGTGGAGGGTGGGCTGGGGTGGCACCCTCTCTGACCGCCCCCCTCCCCCCCGCAGGCCGGACGCATCAGCTCCGCGTGCACTGCAGCGCCCTTGGCCACCCCGTCGTGGGGGACCTGACGTACGGCCAGGCCTCGGGCGGGGAGGACCAGCCCTTCCGCATGATGCTGCACGCCTTCTATCTGCGCATCCCCACGCACACAGAGTGCGTGGAGGTCTGCACCTCTGACCCCTTCGTGCCCGCCCTTGATCCTTGCTGGAGCCCCCACACCCTGGTGCAGCCGCTGGACCAGCTCATCCAGGCCCTGCGGGCCGCCCCCGACCCTGACCCCACAGAAGGGGGCCCTGGGCCCTGCAGCCCTTCCACACCCCTGCCTGGGCCGGGCCAGCCCCCACCGCCCCCCGCGAAGCCCCCTGCGAAGCCCCCTGAGACAGAGGCGCAGCGGGCCTCATGCTTACAGTGGCTGTCAGAGTGGACGTTGGAGCCAGACCACTGAGGTCACCAGGCTGGGGTTGGGGTGGCAGGCTAGGACCCCTAGGGTGACCGGGGCTGCGGGTCAGAACCCGAGGCCCACCCAAGGCTGGATGTTCCTGCTTGCGGCCTCGCAGTGGGCAAGAACTGAGGCCCCACCCCGACTGGAGTGGCCAGACCTGGAGAGGGGCCAGCAGGGGGAGCCCGGCCACCGTGGTTCCAGAGGATGGAGCTCCAGCCTGTGAGACTGAGCTGGCCTCTCTCCCAGCCCCGCAGGGAAAACCGAGGCCTGCCCGTTTTCTTGAAACGCCTTTTTGGCTCCAAAGCTTCACCCCCAGGGACCTACTTTTTCACCTCATCCAGATCACCCTGGAAGAGGCAGAGCGGGGCCATGGGCCACCTCAGGGTGGGCTCCTCCCAGGCCCCAGCCCACCCCACAGGGCACCCTGCTCCTCTGCTCTGCTCGGACCCTCTGTGCCCATCACCCTGGGCTGGCTAGGCCCTCTCCGCCTGCAGACCCTGACCCGTCCAGCGCAGCCGGTCCTGCCTTGCGCCTTCGCTTCTGCCAGACTCTGCCTGTGGGCCTCAGCCCCTCCTCCCGAATCCTGAGCATCGCACACAGGGGTGGTTCTGGGCCACACCCCCTGCCCCCCGCCACGCATGCCGTCCCTCCAGGCCTGACATAAGTGCTGCTCCTGCAGGGTTTTCTGGGTCCCCCACTGCACCCGTTGCCATCACTGCCTGCCTTGTGGTTCTCAGGTAGCCACAGGTCATAAGACTTCAGCCTGAGAGTAAGGACGGTCAGCCCCGTCTCATCTGTCCCCCACAACATACCCATGCCACCTTGGCCACAGCTGGGCTCTGGGGACTTGGAATAAACACTCAGTGACTGGCCCTGTGGCTGTGACTGTGTCCGATATGGGGGCTCCAGGGGGGCCAGGCCCTTGCTCCCTCTCCCTGTACTAGGCAGACCTTGGCCCCAGGCCCCCCAGCGGGGCTCAGGGTGAACTTTGTGGTCCTGGTTGGTGACCTGTTCTCCCCCCATGCAGTGAGGACCTTGCACCCTGATGTGGGGGCCATGGGGGCTGGGCTCCTGGCGGGGGAACAGAAGCTGAGTCAGCCACTTCCCTAGAGGGCCCCCGTCCTGCAGCCAAACAGGCTGGAGCATTCGCTTGCTTTCAACCAGGGCCCCTCACAGAGTGGCTGCCCCACCCCTACGCCAGCCCTTGGACCCTCTACTGTCTGAGAACAACACAGGAGGGCTAGCGCCTGGGCACCAGCCAGTCTGAGGTCCCACGCCCTGTCTTTGCATCCAGCTGGGCCGGGCCCCTTCTCCCAGTCCCGTGCAGACAGGCCCTGCTGTGGTGCCCGTGGGCTGGCCCCACATGTAGTGACAGCGGGAGCTCAGCTGGGACAGAGCCAGTGGCGGCCGCCCAGCCGCCGTGGGACCTCAGCAGAGACCCAGGCCCCAGCCCCTGCTCCGTGCACTTCCAGTTCCTCATCTGTGACAGGAGGGGCTGGAGCAGACCAGAGGGGCCCAAGAGGCACTTATAGCACAGTACAAGTGGACAGCCGGCTAGATAGTTACTGTGGTGGGCCTGGCGCGGTGCAATGGGATGGTACCACGGGTCCCTGTCCCAGCTCCCCCGGCTCCTCCAGCTTCTCAGACACCTTGGTGCACCTCGCCTTCCTGCTGAGACCTGGCCCCTTCCCTTCTCTGCTCTACTCCTACTGCCCACTCCTCCCCCCCGTCACTCACACCCCATGCCCCACGCGTGAAGGCCGTTTCTCACACCGCGACAGAGAGACTCGTCTTTCCAGGTTGCCTTTCAGACCCATTGATGGAGCCTGGCAGCTTCTTTCAGTTGCCGAGGTCGAATTCTCTATACCGGGGAGGGCTACTCAGTGTCCTTCCATGCCAGCCCCTTCCTAGCTGGGAGCAGGGGCAGCGGGCTGGCATCACCGCTGTCTTCCCCACCCCCAGGTCCCAGGAAGCTGCCGGTGAGCCTGGGGGGCCAAGGACGACCCACTACTCCCCATCCTCACCCTTCTGGAGCCAGGGAGGTGCAGGAGGTCAGCCACGGGGTGGAGCCCTGGGGAGGACTCTGACTGCCAGTCTGCAGGGTGGGGACTCCGGGCTGGGGTGGGGCCTGGGGCAAGCAGAGGGCGGGCATGACCAGCCACAGAGCGTGGATCTGGACACGCTGGTCTGGCACAGGGCCCACGGGCTGAGCCTGGAGAGCAAGTGACGAGACAGGAAGGTGCGTGGACCGCACAGAGGGGCAGCCACAGAGGGAGGGAGGGCAGGACGGCAGGGAGGACTGCCGGTCCAGGGGTAGGTGGCATGTGTTCCCCCTCCAGCCGGCTCCTACCCCCAAAAAACCCCATCAGCCCCTTGTGTCCCTCAGGACCCAGAGAGCCACCCACTGGCCATCCAGATCAAGGCTACAGTTGGGCTGCCTCCCCCCACCCCGTTGGTCCCTGGGCTGAGGCTTCAGAACCCAGACACAGGGGCCCACCCAGCCCGTCTGCCCCCATCACCCTACCTGTGGGTGGGCAGGGTTTCGAGGATGTGGGAGAAGAGCAACAAGGAGGATTTCTTCAGGCAAGGAGGGCCAGGCAGGCACTCCAGGGGGCACTCGGCACGGACAAAGTGATGCGTAGGCTTGCGATGGATGAGCTCCCAGGAGCCTGTGTGCCGATGGGGTACCACCCCCAGGGATGCTGCGAGGTCAGGAGCGCACACAGTCGCCCAGCCCAGCCACAGGATCTGATCCCGCTTTGCACTCACCGCTGTGTGGCCACAAGCGAGTTGCTCAGCCACTCTGGGCCTGTTTTCTCAACTGTGAAACGTGTTCCGGCTGTGCTGCGGGTTGGGGCAGATTCAGTGAGGCAGGATGCGTGGCTCTTTCTGGCCCAGCAGTTGCTCTGTTGCTGTGGCCATTGGTCCAGCCTGGGCCTGGGCTGCCCTGGAGGTCAAGCCCACAGCGGGGTTGGCCAGCATCAGGCTTCTTGCACTCGCTGGCCTCCTCCTGTTCCCGCCCCTGCTGGCCTGTGGGGAGTCTCCTTCAGCCCAGCCTGGGCCCTGGGGTGGGTGGAGACCCCACTACCAAGTGACACCCCCACTCTACAGGCCCCTCAGTGTCCCTGCAACCCCTCAACCAAAACCCGCTCCCAGGAAAGTGCTTGGGGCTTGGGTGGAGTGACAGGCCGGCCTCGGGTCAGTGCCGGGGCCCAGGGTGAGCCTGCCCCCTCCAGTGGGGCCCTCCCCCAAGCCTGCCCCCTGGGACCCCACCCCTCTCCAGACTCGGGGGGTCACCAGGCTCACTGCCATTTGCCCTGACAGGGGGAGTTTCAGCAGGAGGGGCTGTCACCACAGGCTCCAGGGTGCCCTCGAGCTCTAGCTGGTGTGGCTGGACTCCTGGGGGCCTGTCCAGGAGCCAGGTCAGTGTCTCTGCTTGGCCATGGGGCTGGCTTGTTGGGCACATGTGGTCCTGTGATGCTGACGGCATTGGCTCAGCGGCTGACCCTGTGCCGTTGGGGCTCAAGGCCCCAGAGTCCTCCGGGCTCCGCCAACAGGGGCTGTACCCCTCCCAGGAGGCGGCGAGAGCTGGAGCTGAGGCTGGGGCCAGACATCAGCCTGGGACACCCACCCCTGTCCCCCTTAGCTGGGGAAGAAGCTTCTGCAGGCATGCCTTCATTCCCAGCCCAGCAGGCAGGTCAGAAGTCCCTCCTGCAGTCACACCTCTGCTCTGCCTCGGAGGCCCGCCCGGTGGAGCCACCCCATCCCGGGCCCCATGGGACAGGTGGGCCCCAGGTCACGTGTGGCACAGCTCTATACCATCGAGGCTGCCCACCTGGTGCCCACACACCCTCCCCGCCCCACAGCACACTCACGTCTGGAGATGCGTGCCTATGGGCACAGTCCCCACAGGTTCTGTTTCCAGCATCCACAGAAGAGAAACAACACCACATGTGTCACTAAACCCAGGCGCCACGTTGGCCCCACGTGTGCCTAATGTCCCTCCAGGGAACACACATGCATCACACATGCATGTAGATGTGTGCGCTCCCAGGCACACATGAACACACACATGTGCACACACACATCAGCCCACATGGAGAATGCAGACGTGTACGTGTGTGATGCACGCACGACCCTCAGGGCAAGGACACCACCGGGCAGAGCCCCCCAGTGTGGAGCGGTGTGCACTGGGTAGCCGCCAACCGTGAGCTCAGCCTCCTGCTCCCCCAGGGCTGGGGAGCAGGTGCCTGCTGTGCCTGGGGCCCCAAGAGGCTGACACGGCAGTGTCACCTGGCACAGCCCCGGCCCTTCCCCTACACGTCTGGCTGGCGGGCGTCACTGCAGGAGTGGGTGGCCGGCCGGGCAGGGTGCTGTGTGAGGCATGGAGGCGAGCAGGGACCCCAGCACCCCCAGTCTGCACCACTCTTGCGCCCCACGGCTTGGTTGCCGGGGCTGACATGCTTGATGGGCTGCGGCTGCTGGTGTTTGCAGCACTTGGTATCTGGTCTACCATCCCCCTGCACAGCACGGCCACCGCCGGGCCCGGGAGCAGACAGTCTTCATGGTCAGGTGAGGGGCGGGGGCGGGGGCACAGGCCACCATCAGCTGGATCCACAGGGCTCCAGCTTCGAGTCTGGGCTCTGTGTGGCCCCTGGGCAGGTAGCTGAGCCCCTCGGAGCCTCTGTTCTGCCCCCTACTTGGGACGGTAACCTCCCTGTCCTCCTCCTGGTACCTGCAGTCCGGGGCCCCACAGCCGGCCCTGGCCGTCACTCTGTGCGGAGCTGTGCCCAGGGCCGGGCAGGGGGGTCTGGCTCCTGACACGCCTCCACCCCCAGGACCCGAGTCCCCAGGCCTCACAGCTTTGGTCTCTGCCTGGGGGTCTGGGTGTGGGTGGTGCCTCGGGCTGGGTGTGAGGCCAAGAGAGGGGCAGGGAGCTGCGTGGGCCACCCAGGTGTGGGGGTGAGGCTGAGGCTGCCCGGGGCCAGGCTGAGGAGCCACCAGGCCTCTCCCCAGCTGCCTGTGGGGCCTCACTGGGACCGCCACCCCCCTTCCTCCATAGCTGCTAGAGATTTGTTCATTGGAGACAACGCAGCCCACGGGTCCCCTGAGCCCCGACCTGTGATAAGAGAGGCCCCGGCATTAGCCCGGCTACCCCTGCGTCAGCTCCTTTTGTTCCAAAGACACATCGTTTGTGGGGTCACGCCCCTCCCCAAAGACGGCAAGGGGTCGCCTGCCCGGCAGAGTGCCCATCCTGTGTGACCCTGGGCGAGGCCTCCCTTTCTGTGCCCTGCAGCCGAGGCAGGCGGGGTAGGTGGTGGGCCAGCCTCGTCACCTCCCATGTCCTCTGCAGCTTGTCCTGGACCCGCCGCCCGTGACCCCGGCAGCTTCCTGCCAGGACGACCCGTGTACACCACACAGGCATGGGCCCCAGAGCCGGTGAGGTGGCTCCCCTTCACGGGAGGGGCACCCTGGGCCCTCTGGGTGGCTCCCACTGCCGGGCTCCTGGGGCAGCACCACCTCCTGCATCATGGCAGACGTGGAGGGTGCTTCCGCTCTCCGGCCACCCCGTCCTGAGGCCTGCACTTGGGGGTCCTGCCCCAGGCTCCCCCCACCCTCTAGGGGTCAGAGAAGGGAAGGGGGGACGGCACAGACAAGGCACCGGGCCCAGGGGTCCTGGCAGGGACAAGGGGAGGCCACGGCTATGAAGGGCTGAGCAACCCAAGGGAAGGTGGCCACCAAGCCCAGTGCCTCTGCTTGGGGTCTCGGGGCTCAGACTCAGGACAGAGCCATGGGGTAGAGGGAGGAGTTTACCCAGGTGACCCCGAGGTCTCCGTGCTGGGGTGGCCACAGGTCCACCCCAGGACACAGGAAGCCCTGGTCAGACCCATGCTGGACACTCCCACACACGTGCTCCCCCGGGCAGCACTCAGCCTCACGGGGCCAGCAGTTGCTCACAACCCCTTCTGTTCCAGGTGTCCTGGTGAGCCTGGGCCTCGCCCTCCTGGTGTGGCTCACTGTCCCCTGCTCTGGCCCCCAGGCTGAGGGCTTCTCCCACGGAGGGCTGGATGCCAGCCGGGCCGACCTGTGGGCCAGGTGAGTGCCAGCCGTTCCTGCCAGCTCTGAGTCCTGCAGCTCATTCCCTGGCTGGGCTGGGGTGGGGACCATCTCTGATGGCCCAGATGTGGCCATGGCAGGGCTGCCAACTCCCAGCTCCAGCCTGTAGGCCTGGCCCTGCCTGCCCAGGTCCGCCTTGCCCCAGATGGCCCAGAGCACCTGGTGCCCTGCATCAGAGTCTCGCCCACATCGCTATCGCAGATGGCTGGGGCGGGGTCCCCCCCTGAGACCCCCCCCCACTGCTCACACTGCTTCCTTCAGCCTGGTGGGTGGTGGCTTCTCATCCTGGGTCCTCCCGGCTTCCTTCCTTCTGCCCCAAGGCTGTGCCGCCCTCTCAGGCCCCAGACTGAGGCGCTCTGTCAAGTCTGTGTACTGTCCAGGGGTCTCGTGCATGGGCTCAGCCGTCCGCCCCTCTCCCAAGGGTTGGCCGTCACTGCTCAGCCATCAGGCTATTGACCAGTCAGGCAGGGCTGGAGGCCTGAGTTGGACCAGCCAGGCCCGGCTAAAGGCCCACGAGACCCTTCCCTGCGCACAGACTTTATTAGACTCACAGCATGAGGAAGGCTCAGGGAGGAGGTGGCCTGGCTGCGGATGACCAGCAGGTGCCCGGGCCAAATCTCCTCCAAACCCTCAGCCATCACCGGGACTGCGGAGCCCACCAGAGCTCAGAGCCGGTGGGGACAGGGCCTCGGGAGGAAGCACAGACCCGGAGTCAGGGCAGCGGCCACACTGAAGTCCCGCTCGTATCTCAGAGCCTGGAACCAACCGGGTGCTCGTGGCAGAAATGCATGGGCGAAAGTGAATGAGTGAATGAGGGCAGCAGGAGGGCCGCCTGTGTCAAGGCCGTGCCAGCCGCACTTGCTGTGTCTCACCCCTCGGTGTAGGGGCATCCAACCTGCACCCCGCATGCAGCAGTCTGGCTGCCCCCCCCGCCCTCCACCCCTCACGGCCTGCCTCCTTTCTGCCCAGTGCCAACACCTCCCTCCTGCAAGGGTTCTGGTGCCAGCCAGCCAGGCAGCTGTCCCGGGACCAACTTTCAGCTCTGATCAGGAGGATGGCATCACAGCAGGTCCCCCTCAAAGCCTGGCAGGTAGGCAGCCACGGCTGGCGAGAGCAGGCCAGGGTGTCGAGGGCAAGGGTGGGCTCCCTGGAGAAGGGCTCTGGTGACGGGCAGGCAAGGAGGGCGTCTCCAGCAGAGAACACAGGCCAGCAAGGGCCAGGACCACAGGGCTGCATGCAGAGTCAGCTGGCCTGGAGCACGACGAGGCTGTGCTGGAAATGCTGCGTGCGTTGTCCCTAAGCCAACCCGCCAACTTCACAGCTGCCTAAGAGGTGTCTTAGGTTGACCCCGATATGACTGGAGGTCTGACCCTCTGAGGTCAGTCCTTCCCTCTCTTGGGTGATTCTCCAGAGTGGCCACTTTGGATGGTGTCCAGAACTTTGCCAACTGCCCACAGACCCCGTGCCTTCTCTTCTTGGTGGGGTGAGGGCTTGTCCACCTGGCCAGCGCTGGCCCCTTCCTGCCTCCATCTGGCACGTGGCGCCCTCCTTGGAGCGGGTCCTCTGGGCCCCCGGGCTGGATCTTCAGCCTGCTGGCCTCTCCCCAACCTGGGCTACAGGAGGGGCCGGCTGAGCCACCTCGGCCACAGCTGACCCAAACATCGCCTGCCCCTGAGTTTACAAAAAGGAAGGAAGAAAAGCTGTCGTTTTGTCTCATTATAAAATTCGGAGTAAATTCGAAACAACCCCAAAGCAGGCCAAGCCAGACAAGAAGTCTGGGCCGGGGGTGGCGTTGGCATGAGCAGAATCTCAATGGGTTGCTGGGGGTACAAGGGGGGCTGGGGTGGGCGAAGGGCCTGAACCCCGGGGGGGGGGTGCGGGCGTTCAGGTTGGGTTGACCCTGTTCTGAGGCTGGTTCTGACGTGGAGGTTGAGGCAGGAGGAAGAACATGTAAAGTCCAGGTGACAGAGGGCGGGCAGCTGGAGGAGGGGACGGGGGCTGAAAGGAGGGGGCCAGGCGAGCCCCAGGCTGGACAAGGGAGTGACACGCCACCCGCCCTGCCCAGCTCAGCTGCCTGGCCAACCTGGCCGCCTGGCACAGCCTCCAGGGCGACTTCCCGTTCCACCCAGCCGACCTTCTGCTCTTCTACAAGTGAGTGTCCCCTCCCCACCAGCGTCCGGCCGACGCAGGCTGAGTGTGTCTCCTCTGGATCCCAGGGACCCCAGCTCCCCAGGGGCGCCTCGAGTCACCCCGCAGGATCCCTGGCTGGCCCCTGCCCTCTCGACAGCCCCCCACCTGCCCACAGCCTGACGCAGGTGAGGGAAGCCGACTGCCAGGCCTTCATCCGCCACGCAGCCCAGGGGGACACGGAGCTGCTGGCCAACCTGCCTGACCAGAGGGCCGCCCTGCGGCACGCAGCCATGGCCTGCCTGGTAGGCCTCGCAGGCTGGTTGGGACCGGACAGATGGACGGACAGTGGGGCCAGGCTGGTACTGACCTGCTGTCCCACAGGGAGGGCCCCGTCCGCAGCTCAGTGCCTCTGACCTGCTGCTCCTCGGGATCCTGGTGTGTGACATGGATGCGTCCAGTATCGTGGCCTCAGACCCTCGGGTACTGCAGAACCTGCAGCGCTGCCCCCGGCTGACCACCACCCAGCAAGCTGCCCTCAACACGCTGCTGGCCAGTGGGAGGACCAGGCTCGGGTAAGCGGGGGCCCCGTCCCCTCTGCCCGGGCCTCCCTTCCTTGAGATGAGACAGGAGACAGCCTGGGGTTCTGGCCCAGGAGATCACTGATGTCCACAGCCCTGCTGACCTTCAACCTCTGACTCTAGCTCACAGCCCCACTCTGACCTTGATGCCTTTGGGGCACAGGTTTGGGGGTGCTACCCCCACCTTCTGGGTCCTACAATCCCCCTGCCCAGACACCCGTGCTGGGAGTCTCTGCTGGGCAGGCGAGTGTCCCCAGCAGGGCAGGCCCTGGGAACTGTGCGCTAAGGGAGGGGCAGGCGGCTTCCAGGGACTGGGGCGCTGCTCCAGACCCCAACACAGTGCCCCCTTCCCACACACCAGGCCCCCTAACTCCTGGAACCTGGAAGGGCTGCAGACTCTGGGACGCCTGGCCACCTACATCAGCCCTGGCCTGTGGGTGCAGGTGCAGGAGGTAGGACGGTGCCCTGGGTGGGGGGCGGCGGAGCTGGCCATGGACACGGAGAGGAGCGTCCAGCCGACACTCCACCAGCCCATCCCTGCCTGACGGTCGGCTGTATGACCACCCCAATGCCCGAGTGGTGTCCCCCAGTCACCCCCTAACACAGGGTTTGTCTGTGGGGTGGGAGGAGGGACCAGGTGGCCCCTTTCCGGGTTACGGGATGTCCATGCCCACCATGCCAGGCCGTGGGCCTGGACTTCTTCAGCAGCATGGTGGCTGCATGCCGGGCAGGGCAGCTCAGCCAGCGTGACACCAGGCGCTTCGTCACCGGCTTCCTCGAGGCCAAGGCAGCATCCTCAAGGCCCAAGAGGGGCACAGGTCAGTGTGGCTACCGCGGCCTGGGGACACTGCGTGTCCTCCTGCTCTGGGCTCCTCATCCCGGAGTGGGGGCACCTAGACACAGCCTCACCTGCTGCTGGACCTCCTGAGCGTGGCCGAGGAGTCTGTATCCAGCCTTAGGGCGGGGTGAGGGGTGTCAGAGTCCAGTGGGACTAGACTTCAGGGCCAGGGCTGGGCTGGGAGTCGAGGTCAAGGTCAGGGTTGAGTCAGTCTGCTCTGGGTCGAATTCTTAGCTGGGGGTGAAGCTTGGGGAGAGAGTCAAGGAGGGGTCAAGGTTAGGAGTGACGTGGGGCCTGAAGTTAGCTGACCAGGGTCATCAACACCGCCACCCCGCCCCCACCCCCGGCCACAGGGAGACACTGCATCCGTGGCGACATCACGGCGGCCACGCTGCGGGACGACCTCTTCCTGGTCCGCTATGACTGCTCACAGCTCGAGTCCTGCCTGGGCAGCCACGTGCTCAGGGCCAACCTGGACCCCCTGCTGCAGCACCCGCTCCCCACTGAGTGCCAGCGCGTCGTCAAGGCCAAGCTGGCTCAGGTGCGCCGAGAACCGGGCCGTGGGAGGAGGCGGGTGGGTAGGCGGGTGCCGGGCCGTGTGGCCTGACCCCCCCGCCCGCCTCAGATCTACCCGCGCGGCATCCCCGAGGAGCAGCTTCGGCGTATCACCTCGCTGGCCTACCTCTACTCCCGTGCGGAGATCGGCCAGTGGAACATCACGTCCAGAGACACGGTCGTGGCCCTGCTGGCCTCGGACGTGGCCCTGGAGAACCAGACCGAGGTGAGGGCACCGTGGGCGGGTAGGAGGGCGCCCCACTGACCCTGGCCCTGCTGACCCCAGCCCCGTCCCTAGGCCGTCCTGCAGAAGTTCCTGGACCACAATGGCACGGTCACCAGCGCCCTGCTGGTGGCCATTGGGGGCTCCCGTCTCTGCTGGATGAGCCCCCCGCAGATCCGGGCCATCCGGCCCTCAGAGTTCCGGTGAGCTGCCCAGCGACCTGCCCGCCCACACTGTGGATTCCCCTCCACTCTCAGCCAGAAGGGTGGGGGAAACTGAGGCTCAGGAAGGGGTCCCAGCCAGGCCACCAGAGTGTGTTGGTTTCCCATGGCTGCCATCACAAAGTACCCCAAACTGAGTGGTTTAAAACAACAGAAATGTATTCTCTCACAGTCTGGAAGCCAGCAGTCTGCAATTAGGGTGTCGCAGGGCTGGGGTCCCCGTGAAACCCTTCCTGCCTCCTCCAGCTTCTGGTGGTGCCAGCAGCCCTTGGCTTGTGGCCACCTCACCCCCATCTCTGCCTCCATCGTCCCACGGCTGTCTCTGCCATGTCTGTGCCCAAATTTCCCCCTTCTGTGACACTAGTCGTTACATCTAGGGCCCACCCTAACTCAGTATGACCTCACCTTAATTCTATTACATCCAAAAACAGGAAAGACCCTATTTCCAAGTAAGGTCTCATTCTGAGGTTTGGGGTGGACGTGAATTTTGGGAGACACAGTTCAGCCCAGTACAGAGGGCAAGAGGGAAGCTGTGGTTCAGGCAGAGCCAGGCCCGGCCAACTGGAGGTGAAGGGGCTCCCAGCCTGCCTGTCAGCCTCCCCTACTCCCCAGGCTGGCCGGGGCCCTGGACATCTCCTCCTGCCCTCAGAGCCGGAAGGACGTGCTCTACGCCAAGGCCCGCGAGGCCTTTGGCAGCACCAGGACCACAGCCACCTACTACCACCTCATGCGCCCGTACCTCGGTGAGCCCCCGGCCACGTATGTGGGCGCCCCTCGTCCAGAGCCCCCGCCCCCCTCACCACTGCTCGGCCCCCAGGCGGCGCCCCCGTGGAGGAGCTGCAGCACCTGGCCCAGGAAAACGTCTCCATGGACATCGACACCTTCACCAACCTGAACCCCCGCGTGCTGCAGGTGGGCCCGGGGCTGCCCTGTTGGGGAGCGGGGGGGTGGCCTAGCCAAGCCAGGGCAGCCCTAGGTCATGGGTCCAGGGCCCCAAGCACCCCAAACGCAGAGGTGTGCGGACAGTGTGGGCCCCAGGTCACTTCTCCAGGCTGGTTCTGCCGGCTCTGACTCCCCGGTTAGTCACCAACCTGCCGGGTCCTCCCCGAAGCCCACCCCTGTGGGCCCCTCCGTCCCTCCCCCCATGGCCCCCTCACTTCTCGCACAGAGCCTGAGTGTGGGCAACGTGACGACGCTGCTGGGCCAGAACGTGGGGGACCTGCAGAAGGCTCGCAGCCACCCCACCATCAGCTCCTGGCTCCGCAGCCTCAACAGCTCGGCCCTCGGCGAGCTGGGCCTGGACACCGACCCCATCGGCCCCACCCACCCAGCCCGCCCGACCACTGTGACGCCCAACACCACCCCCTGGGCGCCCCATCTGGCCCCCACCTCAGGCCGGCCTGGGAATGACGCTCCTACCTCAGGTACGGCCTGCCCCACCCCACCCTCACCATCACGGGCCATGATCCCCGCCTCTGCTCTGTCTGCCCTGAGCCTTGTGGACCTCAGACTGCGACTAATTCCTTGCTTTGTGCCCAATCTCCTACTCCGTTGACCAACTCTTTTTCCATTTGCCTCCTTGGGTGACATCTGGGTGACATGCTTCACTCTCCATCGCCCACTGAGTTATTGAAGGACAGTCATCTCCTCCAAAACCGGCTGAACAGCAGACAGCGGGATGGGGGGCAGGGGGTGGGGGAAGTTTCGAGATCCTTTTTGGGGCCCAGAGGAGCGGCTGTACATGGGGTCCTCAATGGCCTTCCCCACCACAGGGACGCTGTGAGCCTGGAGCCCAGGGGGAGGGGCTGCTAGGCCCAGCAGGCTGCCAGGACAGCCCTGGGGGTGGCTCCCAGCCAGGACTGACGGGTGCTCCCTCCATGTTCCGCCTACAGGCAGCCCACCAGCCAACCTGGGGTACCTGCCACTTGCTGTGGCCCTGCCCTCCAGCCTCCTATGGCTGCTGTATCGGGGCGCCTGGACCGTGGCCTCCAAAGACGGCGCTGCCCGGGCACCACATGCAGGAAAATTGGGGCTGGTAGGTGGAGCTGGACCCCTACCCAATGTCCCACCTCCCAGGGGCCTGCAGGGCTGGTCCTCAGCCACACCCAGCTCCCAGGACCTGGAGCTGGACTGAGGACCTGGGCCCCAGGAGGAGCTGCAACCACCCCGGGTCACCCGCCCAGCCAGCTGAGGGAGATGCCGCCCCAGCCCTCCGGCCTCCTTCAGGAGGAAGAACTGGGTCTGGGAGGGGCTTCCGTGGCCCTCCCTGACGTTGCCGATTGATTTGAATAAACGACAAGGCGATCTTCCTGCTTGTGTCCCTTTGCTCTGGGCCCAAGGAGGGGCTCAGAGACGCTCTTAGCCTGGAACAGGACTTCCGCCTGCCATCTCCCGGGGCATCAGTGTCACCAGAACCACCTCGAGTGTTGGCCTGGCCTCGGGGGAGGCCCAGGCAGTGGAAACAATGTTGGGAAGGTACCAAGGGCCCCCCTTTCCAAGTACGAACAGGAGGGGCTGCAGCTCAAAGTGCCTGACTCCAGGTTAACCGCTGTCAGGGCCCTCCCACCCGTCCTCAAAACACCACAGGGCACCTCTGCAGAGGGGGACGCGTCCTCTTTTATTGGGCTCCAGTACCCTCAGGGTCGGACAGAGACAGCTCCAGCCTGCTCCACCACAGGGCGGGTGTCCCGGGGCATCCGGAGCCGTGGGCTCAGTTCAGGATCACAGCCAGGAGCAGAGTCAGGATCACAGTGAGTCCAGGTCCAGGTCCAAGGAGGCGGGGGCCCCCCGAGAGGGCCTCTGCACAGAGAGGGGGCGACTCAGACCCTCCACCTCGCTCTGCCCCGACCCCGCCCACCTGGCCACCCCACCCACCTCGGAAGCTGAGGTCCAGGACCAGGTAGCCGTTGGGGATGCCGCCGCGGAGACCCAGACCCAGACTGTTCAGGTCGTCCTGCGGCTGCCGGAGGATCCAGTCCCGCACGGGGCTGTTGCCCTCCTCAGCCTTCAGGCCCGCCAGGTTTGGACCCAGAAGTTTTTGCACCTCGGCAATGGTCAGCGGCTGCCAGAGGCCCCAGGCGGCCGTCAGGGTCTCCCTGCTCTCCCGTAGGAGGCTGCTGGGCTCCACGGTGCCCAAACCACCCCAAACTTCCTCGGCTCACGACCCTGCCTGGCCTCTCCAGACCTTGGAGCGGGCCGGCTCAAGGGGAGGCCACTGTGGGGACCCGCCCTTCTCCATGGCCCCGCCCATCCACAGGCCCCGCCCCTCCCCGGGGCCCCGCCCTTCGCGTGGCCGCACCAGCACAGCTTCTGTCCGCAGCTTCTTGAAGGTGGCCATGTCCATGTGTATGTTCTGCCGACTAAGGGCCTGCAGGTCCTCGGTGGGGGCTCCACCTGCCCCAGGGGAGAAGAGCCCCCAGTCTCACCCTCTGACTACAGGCTACAAGCAGCCCACTTACTTTTCCCAGATTCCCTCTTCCTAAGGGATTCCTGGGCCCCAGGTGTGCCTGGTGACCACCTGACCCTCTGGGTTGGGGGACGTAGGAGGCGGGAGGGTCAGAAATCACAGGGGCTCAGCCTGCGCACACTTGGAGGGGGAAAGGGCACGCTGACCGCCCGTCACACCTCCAGCGGGCAGCCCAGTGAGACGAGACCCTGGCAGTGCCGATGGAGGGGCCTCAGCCATTGCCCCCCAGGTCCTCCCCGGCTCACCCAGGTAGGGCTTGATCCTCGCAAAGTACTCAGACCCGCTCATGTTCTGGAAGGCGATACGGGCCTTGGAATAGAGGGCGTCCATCTGAGGTGGGCGGCACGTGTCCAGGTCCTGGGGCCCGGCCGCCCTGGAGAAGCAGCATGGGGCCGGGCAGTGAGCTCAGAGCAGAGCATGCCCACCACGCCCGCAGACCCCCGACTCACCAAACAACGTTGTGTGGCATGGAGTCCAGCTGCTCGGGACTGAGGAGGCACAAGTAGGTGGGACGGAAGGCAGCCAGCGTCTCCAGGGTGGCCTTGTCCATCTGGCCCCCTCCCACCAGGTAGCGGGCAATCAGGACAGCCACCTGTGGAGGGGGCCACTGAGGTGCCTTAGGCAGGAAAAGACATATCCCCCCACGCCTGTACAACCTCACACTGCATCTCCCCCCCGAGGCCTGCACAACCTCACACCATCTGCGTCCGCCAGGCAGGTGGTCACCTGAGCATCCATTCTGCGCCCCTCGCTGATTTTAAGCAGATATTTCACAATCTCCGGGGATGTCACATTCCACTTGTAGATGTCTTCAGGGGTGACCGCATAGAAGAAGTACCGTAGGCGCCGGATCAGGGACTCGGGGTACCCCTGTGGGTAGAACTGCCGAGGGCGTGACCTCGAGGGCCACAGCGCTGCCTGGTGGCTGGGGAAGGCTGTGGCACAGCGGGCAGGTGGGAACCTGAGGAATGAACTACCTGGTTCAATTTGCATCTAAAAATTTCGAGCTGCTGGTGGGTGAAGGGTATCGCGTTCACTCGGTCCATCTGAGTGTCCAGCAGGGCCGCGTCCACACAGGCCTCCAGTTCCCACTCCTCGTAGAAGACCAGGTTTTCATCCACCACAGTGGCCTTCCGCTCCGGGGGGCAAGCCTTCTGGCTCAGGGCGCAAACCTTCGCTGCAGGGGCAGGCAGGGGGTCGGCGGAGGTGGGCTTCTCCAGTCAACCCCCTCTTCCTCCCACGCCTGCAGAGAGACCCTAGGCAACGCATGACCCTCTCCAGGCCTCAGTTTACCCACTGGCAAAGTGGGGCAATTCTGTCCACTTTTCAAGGTTGTCACAATCGAATGAGCTGAGCAGCCAGGAAGGGCCACAGGTGGGGGCAGGTGAGACCCCACAAACCCAGCCCCCACCCCCAGATCTCCTGATGCCTGACGGGACTGGGTGCCATGCTCACTCTTTGTGCTCCGCTGGGCCCTCTGGAGGACGACAGTCAGCTCAGGCTGCTGCCAGGACGGGTCCCGGGTGGGGCGTTGCAGCCAGGGGGTCACGAAGCCCTGAGGACAGAGCAGGGTTGTGGCTGAGCTGCGTGTGGCCCTGCATCCAGGAACCTCACCAGGGGGATTCCTTCCTGTTTCCCCAGAAGCACTTACCAGTCCTGTGTCTGCAGCCTGGGCCCCGGGAGGTGGCAGCCACCCTGCGGGGAGGGGGCACAAGGCTTGAGGGGATGGCCAGGGGCTTCTGGGTGGGCCTGCTGCAGGCCCCTCCCTGCAGGGCAAGGAGGCAGAGTTGCCCCTTCTTGGCCCCCAGACCTATACAAACCCCACAGGTGTGGAAGCAGAGGATCAGGGACACTGCACCCCGTGGTGTCACAGCCCATGACACGCCATCCCAGGCCAGGAGCCTGCACCCCACCAGGGAGCCCAGGACTCCCACATCCTCCTCCTGGGGCCTCGCTGCTCAGGGCAGCCACACATCCATCCCACCAACACCCTCACTTTGGCCTGAGCCCCCACCACTGCCCCGGCTCAGCCTCCAACCCCAAGGGGCACCATGGTCCAGCAAGGGTGCTGGACACAGTCATCTCTGGGGGCAGAGTCATGGCTGACGGCCTGCACGGGAGTCGGGCACCTGCCAGGGGCTCAGAACACCTGCCCTAGACTCGGGACACCTGCTCAGGACTTAGGGTACCTGCACGGGAGTCGGGCACCTGCCAAGATTCAGGACACCTGCCCAGAGGGGTAGCACTGCCCACAGCCAGGGGAGGAGGCACGGGACAGGTCGAGCCTTCCCTGAGGTCCTGCCCCCTAAGGACCCTTGGCTGCACCCCCCAAGCTCCCTGGCACTCCAACACTTTGTGGCTGCCCACCCCTGTCACTCACCAAGGCTGAGAAGCAAGAGCAGGAGGCTGCCATGGGTGGGGGTCCCGCAGGACCCCAGGGGGCGTTGAGCAGTCTGCAAGGCCATGATCTGTGGGGGACAGCCACTGTGATGTCCTCACCACTTGGGCAGGACAGAACTCTGTCCCTACTGCTCCCCCCACCCATGCCCCTACCCTAGGCCAGCGCAGGGCCTTGTGGGGCTGCAGGGATCCCAGCGCCCCAAGGGGTCCCAGGTCGAACCTTTTCAGGCCCCTGCAGTAATGTCTGTGTGGCCTCTGGCCCTGCTCTCGGAACCAACCAGCCTGACTGGCCTGCCCCCTCCGGGAAGCCAGCCCCTCCTGCCAGGGGGTGTCGGGTCTGAGTCAGCCCGGCCCGCAGCTGGGAGAACCCAGGCGGGCAGCCGGCAGCTGACGCCCGTCCCTGCTCTCCTGCAGGGCAGGGCAGGGCAGGGCAGAAGAGTTTAGTGCAAGGAGGCAGGGCTGCCTCTGGCTCAGCCTAGCCTCAGTTTCCCTATTCACACGAGAGAGACTGAGCAGTTTGGGCTGGGGTTGTGAGGAACCCCCTGGGGTGGTGATGGCCCCCCAACCTGGGGCGTGGCCATCCTCCCCTCTCCACCTTACCACACCCTTGGCCACAGGTGCTGGCTTTGTGCAAACCCAGGGCCCTGCCAGGTGGATGAGGCCAGCAGGACCCACCTGCCCCTCTGCTTTCCCCTCTGAGGTCCCTCCTGAAACAGGCCTGTGATGGTGCCAAAGGGCGAGGCCCCTTCCCGCCCACCAGCACCTTAGGTGGGGTGGTGGGTGGGCATTCTGTGGAGATCCCGTGTGCTTTCTGAAGTGAGATTAGGGGCCTTGCGGGCCAGTGTGGGGTGGGGAGGTGGATGGGGAGCCGCTCCCAGAGGAGGATTGTCCCGGGCTAGGGTGTGGCCTGCGGGAGACCAAACCACCTTCCACACTCTCCCCTCCCAGGGAGGCCCAGGGCAGAGGCCGCCTGTGAGTGGCTGGAGCAGAGCCATCCCCACCCCCAAGCCTTCACCCAGGCCTGTGGGCCCGCCCAGCCACCGGCTTAGAAATGAAGGGGCACTTCACACTTCAGCAACCTCTTCAGCAGGGCAGGGAGCCCGGCCTCAGGGTGTGTCCTGGGAGAGGCAAAGCCCCAGGGTCCCCTACCCTGCCAGGCCGCAGAGCAGACCCCAGACCAGAAAATAAGCAGTGAGTGGGGCCCCCGCTCCTGGGGTGGGTGAGCCCAAGCAAGACCCTCTGCCCCACCCCAGCCCCATGGAACCAGGGACCCAAGCTCCCCAGGTGCTGGCCGCCGTGGGCCCTGGAACCTGCATGTCACCCCCCAGGAAGGCCAGTTTGGAGCCACGGAGGCACTGAGGGCTACAGCTAGAGTGGCCGGGGCTCAACCTGCAGGAGTCACGCCCGTTCCCACGGGTCCAGGCCCGGTACTTGTGTGACATGGAATGGCCCCCAGACAGCGCTGCAGTGGTCTCGCCATGCAAGGCCACTCTGATGCTTCCCTGTTTTAAAATGCCAGGTTAGGGGGTCCCAGCGGGGGCAGGACAGGGAAGGCACAGGGGATGGTCCCATCTCTGACTTTGAGTCCTGCGTGACCAGCATCCACTTGGTTACCTGTCACTCTTTAACCAGCTGCACACTTGCTGAGCACCTACTGCATGCTGGGCCCTGCTCAGATGCTGGCCTATGCTGGAGCAAGAAAGATTCAGGCCCTGTCCAGGACCCTGGGGGTGGGGTCTGGCCACAGAGAGGACTGGTTCTGCCTTTCCCCTCCTGCCCCTGCCCTTAGACTCCTTTATTCTCCAGGTGGGGTCTGGGGTCTAAGTGGACCACAAGCTCCTCAGAATGGAGTGTGAAGTAGAGGTGGCTGCGTCTGTGACAGAGGAATGGCCAGCTCCTCCCCCCAGCCCGAGCATCATGAGCTCACACCCCCTGGCAGGGACACAACTGCAGGACACTGGCCAAGGTTCTCTCCTGCCCCACCTGTCCCACCCCAGCCCTACCTCAGTTCCCAAAGTCTGGCCCTCAAGTGATGGACGATGAAGTCAGACCACATTCCCTGCCAACCTCAGGCCTTTCTGTGAGGGCAGGCAGGAAGCAGATTATAGGCTTGAGGTCTTGGATATAGGGCCCTTTAGTCTTCCCCAAGCACAGAGATGCTGTGTGGCCAGCCTGAGGTCACACAGCCTGAGGTCAGGAAGAGCTGGGGCTAGGGCAGATCTGACTCTGAGGGCACCACCCTCTGAGGATAGTGGAGGAGGTGGCGGGGAGGGTGGTTCTCGCTGCTCCCCAAGTCCAGTGGGGACTGGGGAGGGGGCATCCACGGGGAGCAGGGGGCAGGGATTGCCCCACCTCCCCTAAACCTGCTTGTTTGGGGCTGGCCGGGACCCCTCCACCCCAAGGTGGGCCCCAGTACCAGCCTCCGCCTTATCCCTGCTCCCCAGGGCAGCTCGGCTGGAGGTGCTGATGGAGGTGTCCTCACCCTCACCTCCCGGGCATGCCCTCCCGCACGACCCAGACCCTGACCGGGCCGCTGTCCCCACCCCACACGGATGAGGCCGTGGTCAGCCCCCCGTGAGCCTGGACGCTGGGCTGGTCCCTGGAGACCCCCAGGCCCCTCCCCAGGCTCCGGGCGGGCCCTGCCCACGGTGACTCTGATATTCCAGGGCGATCAACCAAACCTGAGCCTCCTTTGCCTCGGTTTCCCCAGCTGGGAAGTGGGGTGGTCAAGGGGCCGGCCGCCTATCGTCTGTCAAGGGAAACGAGTGGGGCCTCTCGGGGCAGCTGGGAGCGGCACCAGCTGCTCAGGCCGCAGGAATGTGCGGGCGGAGACCCTGCGGAGGAGCCGCCCGCCCGCCTGGAGGAGGCGGCGCGCAGGGGCCCAGGGCTGCCCGGGCTGGCCATGGGTGGGGGCTCCGCTGGGCTGGCGTCGTGCACCAGGCGTGCATCGGGTCCCAAGACCTTGCTTTGTGGGCTCTCAGGCCCCCGATCCTCAGGGGGTGAAACAGGCCAGTGAGGTGGAGCGGCCCAGGTCACGTGGTGCGGGTCCCCGGCTGGGCCGTGGCAGGGTCTCCACAGGCTGCCGCCAGTTCTTAGGCCAGCGGGTTCTGGGCAGGGGCTGCTCAGCTGGGACGTGACTCCCGGGAGCCTTGGCCACAGTGTGGCTTCTTTTGAGCGAGTTCTGGGCTCACGGCAGCTCGGCATGGACATCACCGTGGCAGGACGTGGTCGGTGAGGGCTACAGCAGCCCAGGGGTCAGAGGAGGCAAATCCAGCCCGGGGTGGCTCCAACAAGCACACAGCACTGCCCCCCGTGATGGTGAGGCCAGTGGGAACCCACCTGCCCCGGGCATCACCTGTCTCCAGGTGGGGGTGGGGGCTACCTTCCTGCTGCTGTGGCCGCTGGCCAGGAGGGGTGGACAATGTGCATCTCTGCCCTAGCTGGATGCCAGTGTCTCCATGCCGATTCCTGACTTTGGCCCACAGCCTTTGAGGTGCGGCCTTGAAGCCAGAGTCCCCGGCGGCTCCCTCACTCCCCCCCAACCTCTCCGATGGTTTTGTGAGCAGGAATTCCCAGTGTGGAACCTGGCTCTGCATTGCACACCGGAAAGGTTTCTGTTTGCCAAACTGATTACGTACAGCTGCCCCGTCTCTGACCTTCTTCCACAGGCTGGGTCTTCTGTTATACGCAGTCAAACCAAATGCTAGTTAATACAGAATTCAGCAAGGCTGCTCAGTACAAGAATCAACTTACAGAAGCCAGCTGAGGAGTGAGGGCCATGAAGAAAATGCCATCTGGGGGCTGGCCCGGTGGCACAGTGGTTAAGTTTGCATGTTCCACTTCGGCGGCATGGGGTCCCCCGGTTCGGATCCCAGGTGCGGACATGGCACCGCTCATCAAGCCATGTTGTGGCAGGCGTCCCACATATAAAGTAGAGGAAGACGGGCATGGATGTTAGCTCAGGACCAGTCTTCCTCAGCAAAAAGAGGAGGATTGGTGGCAGATGTTAGCTCAGGGCTAATCTTACTCAAAAAAAAAAAAAGTCCCGTCCACAGATAACAATTGAAAAATTCCTGACAAAATGTAGAAAACCAATTCCCTGAGGGCCCCGGGGAGTGAATGAAAGTCGGCAGATTCTGGAGGGGAATCGACACTTGAGGGAAGACCCCGGCATGGATAGGGTTTCCCTTTGTCTGTGTGGCTTTGCCCAGAAGGCAGCTGGCCACGTGGCCACCGAGGCTGGAGTGCTCAGACTCCAGCCAAAATTCCACCGTCTTTCGGCCTGAAGGAGCCAGAGGAAGGAGCCCAGGACAACCAGACACCAGAGAATGAGGGGTGAACTCTGGAAAGGAGAGAGCCAGAGGAGGGGCCGCCAGATTCTCTGTGTGAACTCTACTCAAGTCTCTGGCTGACCGCTGAGTCATGTGTGCAGGGCAGATGGGGAACAGCTCGGGCGAAGAGGAAAAAGTAGCTAGGACTGACCTCTGCCCACCTTGGGGGTGGCAGAGTTCACAGTTCAGCTCTAACCAAGTTCATTGCCCACATCGACAGTCTTCATAGGAATAAAAAGAATGCAGCATCTATATGAGATAATAGTCGTAATGTTCATGATAAAATCCAAAACTACTCGGCATAGGGAGAGCCAGGAAATGGTGCCCCAGTCTCAAGGGAAAAGAACGGACTGAGGCCAGCGTCACGACGAGTCAATTATGGGAACTGTCAGACAAGGATTTTAAAGCAGCTATTGCAACTATAGGCAACGAGGTAATGGGAAATAGGCTCTCATGAATGGAGAGGCAGGAAAAATGAAAATAAAAAAGGAACCAGGGGCCGGCCCTGTGGCCGAGTGGTTAATTTCACGCGCTCCCTTTGGGGGCCCAGGGTTTCACTGGTTCGGATCCTGGGCATGGACATGGCACTGCTCACCAGGCCATGCTGAGGCGGCATCCCATATGCCACAACTAGAAGGATCCACAACTAAAATATACAACTATGTACTGGGGAGATTTGGGGAGGACAAAAAGCAGAAAAAAAAGAAAAGAAAAGATTGGCAACAGTTGTTAGCTCAGGTGCAAATCTTTTTTTTTTTTGAAAAAAGGAACCAAATAGGAAATTTTAGAAATGAAAAATACAAAATCTGGAATTAAAAAAAATTCACTGGATGAGCTTAATCACAGGATTAATTCCTTCCATTTGAGGGCTAAGTGGAGCTCCTCGGCTGCACAGTTAAATTATTTTGAAACGTGGAAATTTCCTTTGTGCATCGAGGGACCGCAGTTCGAGCTCAAAAGAGCCAGTCGCTCGCAGACGTGTGGGAAGGCAGCACTCGCTTCTTGTTATTTTTTTTTCTTCTTCTCCCCGAAGCCCCCCCCCCGATATATAGTGTATATTCTAGTTGTGCGTGCCTCTGGTTGTGGCGTGTGGGACGCCACCTCAGCATGGCCTGACAAGCAGTGCCACATCCGCTCCCAGGATCCAAACCAGTGAAACCCCCAGGCCGCTGAAGCAGAGCGCAGGAACTTAACCACTCGGCCATGGGGCCAGCCCCTGACTTCTTGTTTTAACTTTGACAGCCCAGGAAGGGTGTGAGGCCCGTTGCTTGTGACTCACGTAACGTTTGTGGTAGTGAAACTGACGGTAATGCGCTGTTTCGCACGTCAGTGCTGTCTTCCCTTTCAATTCTAAATTGACTTCATTACGACACATGATCAAGTCTGAAGCAAAAGGTAAATTCCAGAGCGATTTGGTGCAGTGGCTGTGACACCCGGTGCGGGCTCTGACTCCTGAACCACGCCACTTCTTCAGAGAGTTCACCCGCCACAGCGAATTCCTGCAGCTGAGGCCCGGCTTCGAGGGGATGAGTGGGGCCCCTTCCCACCCCCCAGAACTGGCCAGACCCACTTGGTGGCTGGGGTGCTTCCTCCTGCGGCTCTGTTCCCCAGGCATTGGGGACTGCAGCCATCAGTGAAATAGTCAAGCTGGCCGAGGCGGACGTGTGGGCACGGCCTGTCCAAGTGTTACAGGCTCTTAACATCAGCCCTGATATCACTTCCCCACATTGAACACAGCGTATATGGGGTTAAAACTAAAACCCACCACCCCCTTTCCTGCTCCTCTAGCTCCACTCATCTGTAAATACCTGTTTCTTTAAACTTGGACTCCTTGAGCTTTACAACCAAATGGGAGTTACAAATTGTTAAAAGCCCAGGTGGCCTGGAGTTGGAGGCACACTAAAGTTTAGCTAATCATGTGTCCTTGAGTTTGCCAGGAAAGCCGCTGTCTCAAGAATATCAGGGAGCAGAGGCTTCCCAGACCTCAACTCCTCGACTCCCGGTGCTCCCTCAAATCCGCCTCAACAGGAAGACGAGACAACGGCGAAGGACCCCCACCTGCCATCCTCCTATCTCACCCTCCCCCCGCCTGGCTGCAAGCAGCCTCTCAAGACCAAACGCAGGCTGGTGGGAAAGCACAGAGCTGCACAAGCTACACGTTTCCCCCTCGCCTACCCAAAACCCCAAATAAAAATCCCTACCCATTCCTCATTGGGGAGCTAGCAATTTTTGAGGCATGAGCCCTTGCTTTGCTCCCTGTGCCTGGCATAGTAACAACCTTTCCTCTTCCACTCAAGACTCTGTTCTCGTTATTTGGATTGGCATCAGGTTCAGAGACCGAACTTTCGGTTACACAAGGGTTGGTGTGGCCACAGCTATTCCGCAGGCCCAGGGACGGCCCCCACCCCCCTGAGCCTGACCTTTGCCCACAGTTGGAGGTGACAGTCCTGCTCATGGCCACCCAGCTAGGGAGCTGCTCGTCCTTTCAGGCATTCTGGGGGTCAGTCCCGCAGAGGCCAGGACTGAGGCCACCAGCATCAGCTGTGCTTGATGCTGTCCAGCGCTGTGGGACTTCTTGGACACGGTGGCTGGCCAAGTGGGCTGCAGCGGGCTGGAATGACATCCTGGGGGTGGGGTCTGCTCCCCTGGGCCCTGCTCAGCCCTCCCCACTGCCACCTCCCAGGGGGCCACATCACCGTTCTGGAGGCCGTGTTCCATTGCCCAGGCTGGAGCTCCTCACCGTGGCCACCACTGAGCTCAGGGCCTGGTTCCGAGGGCCGCTGACCCTCCTCCTGGCCTCAGTGACCCCTGCCCTGCTCACCAGCTGCTCCTGGCTGGATACCATGTGCATCCCCCCAGCAGGGGCAGGGCTGTGGCCAGGGGTGGGGGACTCAGGCCAGGTCCCAGGGCGGGCACAGGCTGGGCAGGAGCAGCTGTGAGCCCAGTGGAGCTTGTGAGTGTCCCCGCTGACCCCCTAGTGCTAGAGTGGCCTGCTGGGCCCTCGGACCCTCACCCCAACCACTCCCCTCCCACAGCGTGACTGTCCTCCACATGGCCTTCAACGGCTTCTCAGAGGAGCAGAGGAGACTCATGCACGGCTGGCTCCCGGGGCCCAGCACACCTCCAGCACAGCGTGGCCACAAGGAGGGGGCACAGTCCTGGGGCTGACCCCCATCCGGCTGGCTGTGCACCCGGGTATGCTGGCTGCGGAGGGGCCCAGCCCTGCCCAGACACTCCTCGGTGCCCTGGCCTGATCCCAGACATGCTGGTGCCCACAAATGGCTGTCCTGAGTTGGGGCTGGTGGGCGGGACTGCCATTGGCCCAGCTGACCCCTGTTCTGCAGGCCCAGCTACCCAGAGCTGCCGTGGCTGCCTCCTACTGGACCTCTCCCCGTCCCTGAGGGCCCAGCCTCCCGGGGGGTGCAGCCAGAATGTCGCACTCTGGTTCCAGGCTCGCCTGCGGCCCTTCCTGCTGGCTGTGAACTGTGCTGTCCTGGCCCAGATCTCGGCCAACATCTCCTGCGACACCTTCGGGCAGATGAAGGAGTGGGTGGGCATGGGTGGCCCTGGCGCTGGGTCTGGGGTGCCTGGGAAGTGACCCCCGCAGGCGCCCCGACCCCAGAGTGAGGGGCTGTAGCAATGTCTTCCAGCTGCTCCACTGAGGCCAGGGCACAGAGGTGGCACACCCAGCCCCTCCCACTCTGCCCCTCCCCGGGCTCGGTTGTGCCTCCCCAACCCCACATGGCTGGTCCGCCTTAAGCCTCCTCGCCACCAAAAAGACCTTACCTCACTCCAGACAGCCTCCGAGGGTGCGTGGCCAGGCTGTGGCAGGGCTGACCCTGGTGGCCCTCGGAGGCTAACTGCTTCCCCAGCATTCTCCGGCTCCCAGCATGTCTTGACCTCCGGGAGAATGTACGCCACGCACATGCATGAACACGCCTGCCCTGCTGCCTCGATCACCTCCTGCATCAGGGTCACCCAGGTTGGGGTGCCGAGGACCCCAGGTGCGTGGGGAGGTCAGGGCTAGAAAGCAGGAGCTGACCCTGGAGGTGTGTCAGGGTGGCCCAGAGTGGGAGGTGGCCTGAGGTGGCTTCCTCCACCCCTATCATGGAAGAGAAACCGAGGCCAGAGATGGAGAGATGAGCCAGGACCTCAGGGAACTCGGGGCCAGAGCCCTGGGAGGACGCCACCCCGAGTGCACGTGGGGGACCCTGCCGGGAACCTCTGTCCTGCAGCGTGGCTCCGTGTCCCCCTGCCCACACCAAGCAGACGACTTCCTCCTCGAGAGTTCCCAGAGCCCCAGCACGAGAAAGACCTCCTCTCCCGTTGGGTGTGGGGGACCCCCAGCCGACCCCCAGCTGTTGCAGCCTATGCTGGCTGAGTTGGGGGCTGGCCCCAAAGGAGACTGTCACCGGAGGAGAGAAAGCAGCCTGGGGCGGGGTCTCCTGGGGAGGGCCCACGATCTCACACGCTGGGAGCTCCCCAGGCCCTGCTGCTGGGCCCCAAACACACACTTTCTGGGGTGACCCTCCCACGGGCGGCGGGCCAGACCTGACCTACTGAAACCATGTGGGAACCAGCCAGGCTTTCTGTGGCCAAGTGGCTCCGAGGTTCCTGAGCCTGAGTGGAAGCCCTGGGGCTGGGGGCTCCCATGGGGACCCCTGCCCCATCTAGCAGCCCCCTACTCTGCCACCAGGCACACACGTCCTCAGACACCCCCGATGGCCCCCTGATGACTTGAGGAGCTGAGAACAAAGAGTGGGCGCAGGGCACCTCAGGGGGCCTGGCAGGCCCGGCCTTGACGCTCCAACACAGGGCGAACAGCCCCTCAAACCAGGGGCAAACCTGCCCTCCCACAACCCCAACAGGCCGGTGGGTCAGCAGACCCCCTGGAGGTTGGTGCTGCTTTGTTTTTTTCAAAGACTGGCACCTGAGCTAACAGCTGTTGCCAATCTTCTTTCCTTTTTTCTTCTTCTCCCCAAATCCCCCCAGGACACAGTTGTATATTCTAGTTGCAGGTCCTTCTAGTTGTGGCATGTGGGATGCCACCTCAGCATGGCCTGATGAGCAGTGCCAGGTCCGCGCCCAGGATCTAAACTGGTGAAACCCTGGGCCACTGAAGCAGAGTGAGTGAATTTAGCCGCTCGGCCACAGGGCAGCCCCTGGTGCTACCTTTTGCTGGCCTCGGCCCTCCTTCCCACTCCGGCCAGAGGCCGCCCCAGGTGGAACAGCTCTGCCCCCCCGCCCCTTTCTGGCTCTCTCCCTCCACACCTGCTTAGGCAAAGGAGGGGCTTCTCCTCTCAGCCTGCCCACTGGTGCTGCTGGCCCACTGTCCCTGCAGAGATGTGGCCTGGGTCCCCTGCTGGGGCCTCGCAGGGCCTGTGGATGGGTGCACAGCCCTCCTGACCTCCCAAGGATCTGAGTGTCACTGCAGGGCGAGGCCCTCTCTGTGACCAGCTCCTGCGGCTTCTTGTAGCCCCTGCACTGGCAGGCACAGAGGGAAGACCCCTGAAAGGCTGCCCGCCCTCGCTTTCCCCCTCCACCTCCGACACCCCTGCTCTCCAGCCCCTAGCCCTGGGCCCGCCTAGCCGGTCCTCAAGGAGGGATCAGGGCAGGCCTCCTCATTAGCCACTAATTGCGGCATGCACCTGGGCCTCCCAGGGCAACAGCCAGGGTTACACCTGTTGACAAGATGTGGCGGCCCAGGGGGAAGACGCCTTGTGTTGATTATGTCGCTAATGATGCGCTCATTGCCCAGGTCATTCCCCTCAACAATGAAACACTGCTGTCTGCTCGGCCCAGGGGTGCGAGTCTTGCTTCACAAAGAGCCCAGGGTGTGCCTGGGGGTAGGGAGGCCCGGTGGGCTCGGGTGGGGACATCTCAGGAACCAGCGAGCATCTGGATCTGAGCGCCCGCCTGTTTTCCTACAAAGGGCTGCTTTCTCTCTCAGATTCTGAGAGCAAGAGGCCCAGGGACCCCAGACCCACCCCACGCGGGGCTTTTCTCACCCTCCCTCCCTGCGCCCCAGCGCTCAGAGCCTGGAGAACCCTAGGAGGGCAGTGCAAGGGTCTGTGGGGACAGCCCCGAGGCTGTGACCTCATGTCCACCCAGATGTGCTGATCGGCCCCAGACCTCCTGAGCATGAAGACCCTCACATAGTAAGGAGACCCCTGGTTGGTCACCCACGGTAACAAAATGGTCCCCAGTTTACAACAAGCATAGGGCAGGTTTAGAAGGCAGGGCCACTTGGTTGGGTGGGCGACTGGCCCTGTACTCGAATGTCTGCCTGAGCCAGGCTCCTGGGAGGCCTGTCCCCTGTTCTACACGACTGTGGCCCCCGGCAGGGGCCTGCGGATCCAGCCCCCTCCCCGCTCCTCCCACCGGGCAGCGCCTGGGCCCCCAAACTTAACACGGGGAGGGTGGTTCTCACAGGTGACCTGTCCCCACCCCTGTGTCTGAGGGGGGCGTATTGGTGGGTCCTGTGGGCCACGCAGACCATGACCTTGTGGGCTGCACCCTGGACACACGTCCCTCCTGCTACAGCACAGCCATGCAGGGCGTGGGGAGCAAACCCCACTTTTCTGCAGTTTCCTGGGGGCCTCTAACCACGACGCATCGGAGACTGCGGCAGACGTCCTGTGGTCACATGTTCAGGGAAATTGAAATTGATTCTGGAAGACACAGCTGTTCTGCCACATGTCACTTGTCCCCACCCTGGGTCGTCTATCCCCCCTGCACACAGGCTGTCTGCCCCCAAAAGACACCTGCTGGCCCCACCCTGCTCTGCAGCTCAGCCATGGGGCTCGCAGCCCTCAGGGATGGCCTGGGCTGCATCCCCACCATCCCACCCATCCCCCAGGGCCGGCCCAGCCTGTGTGGGTCACGCCCTGCTGAGATGCATCCCGATACACAGTCGTCCTCCAGCCCAAGGGTCCTACAAAGACTCGGACATGCGGGCTGTGCTGGGCTGAATGGTGCCTCCCAAATAATATGTCCACTGGACCCTGTGGATGGGACCTTATTTGGGAAAAGAGTCTTTGTGGATGTAGTTGACTTAAAGATCTCAAGAGGAGATCATCCTGGATTAGAGTGGGCCCTAAATCCAATAACAAGTGTCCTTATAAGAGAGGGGAGAAGATACACAGGGAGGAGACCGTGTGACAATGGAGCAGAAGCTGGAGTGACACTGCCCCAAGCCCAGGACCGCCTGGAGCCCCCAGAAGCTGGACGAGGTGGGAAAGATCCTGCCTTGGAGCTTTAGGAGGGAGCACAGGCTTGCAACACCTTGCTTTAGGATTTCTAGCCTCCAGAACTGAGAGAGGATAAATGTCTGGTTTGGGGTTTTTTTTCTTTTTTTGGTGAGGAAGATTGGCCCTCAGCATCTGTTGCCAATCTTCCTCTTTTGTGTTTTTGCTTGAGGAAGATTATTGCTGAGTTAACATCTATGTCAATCTTCCTCTATTTTGTATGTGGGATGCTGCCACAGCACGGCTTGATGAGCCGTGTGTAGGTCCGCACCCAGGATCTGAACCTGCGAACCCAGGTCACCGAGGGAGAACCACTATGACACTGGGCCAGCCCCAAATGTCTGTTGTTTTAAACCACCTGGTTTGTGGTCCTTTGTTCCGGCAGACCCAGGAAAGTAATGCAGGGCCAGGCACTCAGAGGGTGCAACTCTGGTGCCCACCCACGGGAGGGGATGGCAGCTCTACCCACCTCAGTGGGAACACCACCTGCTCCCACCCAGCAATCAGGTGGCCGGCTTTGGGGAAAGGGACCCTGTGGGCCGGTCCAGAGCAGAGGCCGAGGACTGACCTGTCCCAGCTCAGGAAAGGGGCCCTCATACATTGTCACAGCGTCACAGCAGCTGCACGGTCAGGCCAGCCTGGCCACAGAGGCCTCAGCCCCTCTCGGTGTCCTCAGCCGGCCCTGGTGTCCCCCACGTGTGTAAACTCTGGTATTGCACATGGGAAGCGCACAGTAAATACTCGCTAATGATGATGATGAAACAATTTGCAAAAAGTGAGTGCAGGCACAGCGGAGGCGAGGCGTAGTGTTGGCACAAGAGCTGGAGTGTCTGCAGGGACACAGCTATGAGTTAATAAAAGACCCTCGAGGGGCTGAAGAGCCCCCGCCCCCGGCTTCCCCCAGAGCGGGCCGGAGGAGGACCTGGCCTCGTCTTGTGCATATGTGTGTCTGTGCGTGTGTGCATGCGTGCATGTGTGCATGCATGTCTGTGTACACGTGTGTGCATTGCGTGTGTCTGTGTGTGCAGGCGTGTGAGATCAGGAACCCCCAGTCAGATTTTCTGAACCAGAAACTGGCTCTGACAGTCACCCCAGCACTCCTACAGAGACGGCGGGATGGATGGCTCAAAATGGAGTGGAGCAGGGTGTCCTCACTGCCCGGGCCACCTTGAGGCAGCAGGCTGAGTGGCCACCTTTAGCCTCCTCATTTTTTAATAGTTTTGTGAGACATAAATTCACATATCATACAATTCCCTGACTTAAAGTGTGCAATGGATTTTGATATATTATATTCTTAATTTTTAAGTTCCGATAAAATATGTATAACAAAATTCACCATTGTAACTATTTTTAAGGGTACAATTCAATGGCATTACGTTCACTGATAATGTTGTGCAACCATCACCTCTATCTATTTCCAAAACTTTCTCATCTTCCCAAACTGCAAGCCCCACCCCAGCCCCTGGTAACCCCTAATCTACTTTCCGTCTCTATGGATTTGCATATCCTGCACATTTCATAGAAATGGAATCAGAGGCCACGTGGGGTTTTGCGTCTGGCTTCTCTCCCTGCGCCTGACTCCTCAGGTACAGCCACTTCGTGGCACGTGGCAGTGCTTCACTTCTTTTTAGAGCCGAGTGATATTCCAGGGTGTGGACAGACCACACCTCCTCGTCCACTCATCTGCTGGTGGACACTCGGGCTGTTTCCCCGTCAACTCTCCTCCTCCAGCAGTCTCCCCAAATGGGGCCCATCCTTTGCCCCCACAGCCAGCCGGACCCCCATCCTGCCCCCAATCCCAACAGCACTTGTTACTCTCACAAAATTTTTTGTAAACCTACCCTGGGGCATTGCAGTGAAACTAAGTTTATTTTGTGTTCAGCTACTTATAATCCTTAGAAGTATCTAATCGTTCAGATCTCAGGCGTCCTATCTCAGGGCTTGCTCGGGTATTGCCGGGACAGGGAGATGGTATGGGGCCTCGAAGCCCACCTGGAGCAGGTGCTGAGAAAGAAGGTCATGTCCTGGGAGCCAAGAGGAGCCACTGCAGGGCTGGAGGAGGCAGCAGGTGGGCCTTCGTCTGGGGATCTCGCAGTCAACCCACAGGCAGGCGTGGGAGTCACTAGGGAGAGCTGACATCGGGGCAAGAACCCCAAGAAGAGCGGGAGCACAAGCTGGCCTGGGCCCTCAGAAACATGAGGCTGGCCTTCTGGGGCTGAGCCGGCCAGAGCACCCACAGGGCTGGCAGCCCCACTGAGAAGTGGTCATTAAATGTATAACGGAAGGGGACGCGGTTTATCACGGCTCACGGACTGGGTCTGACCAGGAGCGGTCCTGTTTCCGGCTATAAAACCTTATAGGGCAGCGCAGTTTCCTCACCCTGGGCTCCAGAATAACAGAAGGGGTGTGGGGGCCGTGAGAGGAGCTCTGGGTTCGGCGCTGAGCCGCGAGATCCGCACCCCATCCCTGTCACTTGCATCTCCTTCCTCTTCAACAGAAACTGGGCCCACGTGTGCCCGGCCCCGTGCTGGGATCCTGGCTGCACCCGGGACCAAGTCAAGCAGGGCCGCTGTCTCCGCGAGCTCCCAGGGCGGGGGCCGCGGGGCCGCACACCTGGCCGGCAGGGGGGCCCTGGAGCGAGGGAGCGTCGCTCCTGTTCCCGCGGCCCCGCCTTCGGGCAGGAGGGAGGCGGGAAGTCAGACGCTTCGCCAGCAGGGGGCGCACACCCTCCGGGCGCCAGGCCGTGGGGCCAGACGCGCATGCGCCGCGCGGGGACGCTTTCCGGCAGCGTGGCGGAACAACCCCGTCGTTTTGCGCCGTTTGGCGACCCCTGCGCGCGGCGGCCGGCGGCAGTGTGGCCGCCATGGCGTCGCCCTTCAGCGGGGCGCTGCAGCTGACGGACCTGGATGACTTCATCGGGCCGTCTCAGGTGGGAGCTCCTCCCGCCTCAGTGTCGTCCCCGAGAGATGGGGCCCCCCGTCAGGTCACAGCGCCGCGGGCGTGCGGGGGAGGCGAGGCCAGGTCCGGGTTTGGGGCAGTAGGAGCGGTCGTCACGCCGCCCTGGGGGCCCGGGTCCGGGTGCCGCGCCCTCCAGGGTGGGGACACGGAGCAGCTGTCGCCAGTTACCCATCCGGAGAGCGGCGGGCTGGGAGCGGACCGAGCCTCCGCCAGGCTTCCCTGGGCCGGTTCCTTCCGTGTGGACAGAGTGGGCGCTGGGAGGCGGTCCGCCGGAGTCACGGCCCGGGCCCAGTCCGCGCAGGGAGGTGGTCGACCTTGGCGTTGCCCTCGGGGGGCCAGACAGGGCTTGTCCCTGAAGGGGCAGGACAGCCACACTTGAAACCGGGCGTCGCCCTTATCTGGAGTACCTACCTATCAGCGCCGCCAGCTGTGCAGGGCGGGGCTCGGGGCCACGGCCAAGAGTCCCAAGAGGAGGGGTGGGCTGGCCGCAGCACCGCGCTCAGAGATGAGCTGGGACAGGCCTCCCGGGGCTGTCATCTTTGGGAAGGCGGTGGACCATGGGCTCCTCCTAGTGATGGTGAGAGAGACAGCGAGAGCTCGGGGAGGTGGAGAGAGAAATGGACTTTTTTCCAGGGCCCTGGGCAGGGAGGCGGCCTCCAAGCAAAGCTTTCCTGCTGACCCCTCGGCGTCCTCTCAGTAGCCAGTGTAACGCTGGGCACTGGCTCTCCCTGAGGTGGCCACACCTTCTGTTACACTGAGAAAGGGTGAAGTCAGGGGTGGTGATGTCTGCAGGTGCGTTGGCACCAGCCTTCACTTGACTGTCACCTGCTCAGCGGCCTGCAGTGTCAGCACGTGTGCCAGGTGTGCGAGCCACCGTAGCGCTAAGACGGCTTCTGCGGCTGGAACAGGAAGCAGGGCCGAGCCCTCGTCCCACGTGGTGGTGGGCATGTAGAGTCTCTTTCCCGTACAGGACTGCATCAAGCCCGTGAAGGTGGATAAGAGGCTTGGGAGCGGCGTCGCCAAGATCCACATCGAAGACGACGGGAGTTACTTCCAAGTTGGTCACGTAAGTTCCAGCTCGGACGATGTCGGACACGTTTCAGACACAAATGCAGTGACCATGAGGCCTCCCACGTCTCACTAGGCTTTTCTCACTGGTGAGAGGGCAGGGATGGGAGCGTGGGGGGCACAGAGGCTGAACGTGGAGCTTGATTTGTTCTGCAGGGGGGTCTCTCTCTGCAGAGATGGTGGTTCCCTTTTCCCCCTCCCTCTCCCTACCCCTGATTTCTAATTGTGTAAGATTGTCCAGTTCAGATCCCTTGTTCTTAGTGAACGCCTCCTTCCTGTATAATTAAACAACAAAGAGATCTTAATCTGATGGTGTTAAAATTCACCCCAACTGTCTGCCATTTGCACCTTCAAGAACATCTGTGCCAGGGCTGGCCTGGTGGCTCAGCGCTTAAGTTCGCACATTGCGCCTCTGTGGCCTGGGGTTCACCAGTTCGGATCCCAGGTGTGGACCTACACACCACTTGGCAAGCCATGCTGTGGCAGGCATCCCACACATAAAGTGGAGGGAGAAGGGCATGGATGTTAGCTCAGGGCCAGTCTTCCTCAGCAAAAAGAGGAGGATTGGCAGCGGATGTTAACTCAGGGCTAATCTTACTCAAAACGAAAAAAAAAAAGAGCATCTATGCAGTCCTGAGGACCACAGGCACTGAGTGCACCCAGCCCAGGAACCCCTCCCGAGCAGGGAGGAGCTGCAGCATGGCGCACAGTGGGGCCGGACAGGGGGATTGAGTGTTCACAGGAGAGAGCCGGCTGTTGGCTTGGTCCAGGAGGGTGGTCCAGCAGCACACCACGGCTCCCGCCCGAGCCTGGCGCAGCACGGGGGACTGGCTCCTTTTTAAGGAGAAGATACCTCACAAGGGGTCCCATGAATGAAGGGACCCAGGGAGGCAGGGGCTGCAGTGGGCCCCACCACCCAGGGCAGCCGTGGTTGATTTGGAGGGAAGTCGGGAAGCACATCCGTCCCCTACTTGGTGCAGCCTTGCAGTCTGGGCCTTTCGGCTGATCTGACTCTAAAAATGTACATTGAGCCCAAATAGTGGCTTTGGTGCAAAGCTCAGGCCTAGTGAGCCAGCTGGAAGGGAGTTCCAGTCTCCTCGGCCCACTGGTCACATTCCGGGCCCCTGCAGGTCACCTGGCCCTGGCTCAGGCCATTCCTGCATGTGCAGAGGGAGTTGGGGCTCAGGCCGGGATCATTTGCTTCTAAGAAAAGTCACTGGGTGTCAGCCCAGTGGCCCGACTTGAACACCAAATTCTGTGTCTGTCTGGCCCAGTCTGCCTGTTGTGTCCCTCGCTCGCTCCTCTGGGTGTGGGTGCTGGTAGGCAAAGCCCACAGGGCACAGGCTCCTGCCAGCTCCTCCCTCTGCTCTTCTTCCCTCATCCTCACCCTTGCCCTTCTCTTCCTCCTCCTTATAGAGCCTGGCCTTTGGCGTTTTCCTGCCCCCATGGCCGCGTGACTGCAGCCTGGGGACCAGCCACCCCTCCAGGACCCCTGTGGCAAGTCGGCTGCTTCCCTGCAGATTTAACAGCCCCCATTCTGCCCCTGGCAGGCAGCAAGCCTCATTAATACCATTCTGATGATCCAGCCGAATTTGTACCAGAGTTAGAATTTGACGGTGCTATGAGAATTTAGAACGTGTATGAGTATTTCTGTAATAACTATTTCATTTTTGTAAATTGAGTGGCACATAAAACCAGCCAGCTATCATGGTGGTTGGTGGTGTTTTGAGCGGGAGAGTGAAGGCTCCACTCTCCTGAGAGCTCTGTGTCCTCGTGCAGAAGGGCCCTTTGCATACCAGGTTCTCGTGTTCCAGGACGGAGGGACGCGGAAGCTGGAGAAGGCCAAGATCTCCCTGGACGACTGTCTGGCTTGCAGTGGCTGCGTCACCTCGGCAGAGACCGTGCTCATCACTCAGCAGAGCCATGAGGAGCTACGGAAGGTTCTAGATGCCAATAAAGTAAGTGGTGGGCGGGCTTCAAGACTCTGCTTTAACCCAGCATCAACCCCCTCCATTCGTGTTGTCAAGGGCGGCTCATCTTCTGGTGCCACTTATCCTGTGTCTCCAGGTGACTCCCACATTTTTAAGTCTCATCAGTGGGATGACTGTCACAGTGAGTTTCTTGTCAGTATCCTGATACTGAAGTGTTGGGCGTAAAAATGACAGGTCCTGATGGGGCTGGGGCAGTCTCTCGCCGGCTCTGGCCCTCTGGGAATCTGGAGATGACACGCAGAGTGAGTGGTGCGTCCCCTTGCTTTGCAGACAGTGGCGCCCGGTCAGCAGAGGCTGGTCGTCATTTCCGTCTCACCCCAGTCCAGAGCATCGCTGGCAGCGAGGTTTCAGCTGAATCCAACAGACACCGCCAGAAAATTAACTACATTCTTTAAAAAACTAGGTAGGCGTGGAACCTTGGGTGAGCCCGGAGCCCGGGGGCGTCTGGGGGGCGGTGCTTCACGCCTCCGAGTCCCTGAACTTAAACACGTCAGCAACTCGATTCTGAGTTTGACTTCGGCTTGAAGTTCCCGTTTGATGATTAAGAGCAGCGTCTTTTACGAGAAAACTATCTGGATTCTGACTTTGCACTCTCCAGGGTCTAAAGTTCACCCACTCCTTGTACTGTTTTAAAATTATCATCACCAAGGTGCATTTCCCAGGTGCAAGTTGGGTTCTGGCTCAGATTGACTTTGGTCGACCTCTGCGTGCCAGGAGCTGGGCTGGGAGGACGTGGGGTGAGCCCCGGCGGAGGCTGAAACTGGGCACCATGCGTGGCGTGGCCCAGTCCCGGGCAGCCGCTGAGCTCAGAGGAAGGAAGCCAGTCGTCATGTTACACACGAGCTTCCTGGGCAGCCCCAGGCTGTCCACAGTGGTGTGTCCTCTGGCGCTCTAGAACCGTGGGCTGCCTCTGGCCTCAGTGGAGCAGCTGAGGGACCACTGGAGGCAGAACCCCTGCTCCCAGGGGCATGGTGGGCACGCCTCGTGTGCCAGCCACCCTTCCTGGCGGTGAGGCGGGTGCTTGTTTTCCAGGGGCGCACTATGTGTTTGACACCGCCTTCTCGAGGAACTTCAGCCTCCTGGAGAGCCAGCGAGAGTTCGTGCGGCGGTTCCGAGGACAGGCTGACTCCAAGCAGGCCTTGCCTGTGCTGACTTCCGCCTGTCCAGGTGTGCTCATGCTGCTGCGTGACACCGGCGGCTGCACGTGCGTGGGGGATGCTGGAGGGAGCCGGAGGGCTCTGCCAGAACAGGCCAGGAATGCCGGCCCAGAATGGCCTCTTCTGTGGGAGGAGCTGCCCTGCATCACCTGTGGTCGCTTCAGTTCCCTGAGATGGCGATCACATGGATGCCAGACACACGTGACAGGGACAAGAGAGTGGGAAGGTTCTTTAATGGGACCTAGCTCCTGGTACAAGTTGGTCCACCCCCAGACTGCCATGTCACCACTGAGCCAGTGGGAGGCGGTTTGTGACCACCCTGTCTGTCCCATGTTGGTCTCAGGCTGGATCTGCTACGCCGAGAAGACCCACGGGACCCTCCTCATCCCCCACCTCAGCACTGCCCGGTCCCCGCAGCAGGTCATGGGGTCCCTGGTCAAGGACTTCTTCGCCCAGCAGCAGGTAACAGCAGTGTTCCCACCGGGAATGACTCAGTGCCCCTGTCTGGAAAGATAAGCCAAGACCTGCAGTGTCCACAGACCTGCACACAGAATCGTGGTCCAGGCCATGCCTGCAACGTCTCCCCACCTCACCCTAACACAACCCCATTACTGCTGGGGCCAGGCAGCGACCCTTGTTCTCCACGTTTCTTGTGCAGCGACTGACCCCTGACAAGATCTACCATGTGACAGTGATGCCCTGCTACGACAAAAAGCTGGAGGCCTCCCGACCTGACTTCTTCAGCCAGGAGCACCAGACGCGTGACGTGGACTGTGTCGTCACGACGGGTGCGTGTCCTGTCGCCCCGAGCCTCTGGGTGTGCTCCCCAAGCCCAGGGCACAGGACGCATCACCCGAGTTCTGCTTGTGGCTCTGGGTGGAGCTGCTGTCCCCTGGTCAGACCACCTGGGGAGGCAGGGGTCCGCCCTTCAGAGCCAGGTCAGCATTTGCAGCTGTCCCATCATCCAGGACCTGCAGCTAACGGGGCCCCCGCACTCCCTCAGTGTCTGCACGGGTAGTGGGGGAGAGTCTTCTCAGCCCCTCGGGCTCACATTGGCCACCCCAACCTCACCTGTGAGCTGAGCAGCCTCGTGGTTCCCTGGATACTTGAGAGAGGGAAATAAATGCCTGAGAGCTGGACAGTCAGGGGAAGGTCACCCCACATGAAAACGGTGCCCCGTCCACCTTGCAGGTGCACTGCTGCGGGAGCAGCCTGGGGACAGGCCTGTCCACCCTATTGTGTCGTCCTGAGGGTGGGCTGAGGTCCCTGGGGGCAAGGCAGCTGTCCTGAGGGTCTTCAGATGTGGAGTCCTTCTTCCCCGCCTCTGTGGCTGGGCATCCTCCACCTGCAGGCCAGGGGGGATGTCTGGGCCTCTAGGGCCAAGTGGCTAGGAATGCAGGTGACATGCATTTATTGTCCCTGTCTTTATTGAGATGCCAGCTGAAGAGCATCTGCGCTGTGGTTTCATCGCAGGAGAAGTCTTCAAGTTGCTGCAAGAAGAAGGGGTCTTGCTGTCAGAACTGGAGCCCACCCCCCTGGACAGTCTGTAAGTCACTACCGGCCTCGGTGGAAAAGTAGTGTGTCTGGCATTGGGACAGTCAAGACGTTGGGGGTCGCAGGTGTCCTCGTGGGCAGCAGAAGTGAGAACGTGGTTGTGGTCAGTGTCCCCAGATAGACCTTGGTTTCAGTGTCCCCCCCCACCTCTTCCCCACCACGGCTTCCTCCTGGTCGGTTCCACGTCTGCTCTGTGGCCTGTCTCGCTGTCCACAGAGGTGGCTGAGTTCACGAGATGGCCTCTGGACAGTTAACTGATGGTTATCAGAGCTGACCCCAACTTCATACAGGTCTGAGCTCCCCAGAAGAGATGACTCAACGGAGGAGACAGTCCTTCCCTCGCCTGGGCTGCCTCCTGACACATCGACAAAGCCCCTGGGGGTCTCTCACTTGTTAGAAAACAAACACCCAAAATGTGAGAGACAGGTTACCGGGAAGCCCTGGCAGCCAGCAGGTGCTGCCACCTGAGGCCCCGCCCCTCCCCAGGTGCAGCAGACAGCAGGTGTGCTGCCACATGAGGCCCCGCCCCTCCCCAGGTGCAGCAGACAGCAGGTGTGCTGCCACATGAGGCCCCGCCCCTCCCCAGGTGCAGCAGACAGCAGGTGTGCTGCCACATGAGGCCCCGCCCCTCCCCAGGTGTAGCAGACAGCAAGCATGCTGCCACCTGAGGCCCCGCCCCTCCCCAGGTGCAGCAGCGGGTCTGCCCAGGAGCCCACCAGCCATCAGGGTGGGGGCTCAGGGGGCTACCTAGAGCACGTGTTCCGGCATGCGGCCCAGGAGCTCTTTGGAGTCCACATCACTGAGGTCACCTACAGACCCCTGAGGTCAGTGGGGAGGGCTGGAGCCTAGGGGCAGGCAGCCTGGGCCCTGGGTCTCCTCGCTGAGGCAGGCTCAGTGGAGGGTGGCGAGCTGGGTTTGGCACAGACCCTCTGGCACGGGGCGTGAGCTGGGCCCTCCTCTGGCTTGCATGGGTGGGCAAGTGCTCTCCAGGCCTCAGTCTCCCATCGTAGGGATGTGTCCCCTGTCCACGCCACGGTGGTCCGGAGCCCCAGAGGCAGTGGTGGCAGGGCGGTGTGCTGGGCATGGTGTGTCCTGATCTGACAGCTCCATTCCTCGAAGGGAGGGCTGGGGCCTTTGACCTTGCCACACCTTGTGGCGTCCTAGGAAGGAGGGGTTCCCATTCTCCAGATCAGGAAACCGAGGCTTGGGGTGAGGTTGCCTGCCCAACTCTTGGAAGTGAGCTTTCCACTCTCCCCCTCTATCACCGTCCCCTCTGGGAGTGGGTGAGGTTGTGGGGTGGGGACCAGGAGGGAGCCTGGGAGTGTGTGTGGACAAGCCTAGACTGTGCCCCCCTCAGGAACAAGGACTTCCAGGAGGTGACCCTGGAGCGGGAGGGCCAGGTCCTGCTGCACTTCGCCATGGCCTACGGCTTCCGCAACATCCAGAACCTGGTGCAGAAGCTCAAGCGAGGGCGCTGCCCGTACCACTACGTGGAGGTCATGGCCTGCCCCGCAGGTAGCTCAGCAGGCCCGCTTCTCACACAGAAGTGGGGGGCCCTTTCTGGGAACAGGGCTGCGGGCAGCGTCCCGCCAGGGCAGGAGGGGCAGATGTGGGCCCCGGCCCCTCCCCCACCCGGGCAGTCAAGAGGCTGAGGGAGGCCAGCATGGGAGGGGGCGTGCTGTGACCCCGGTGCATCGCCACCCTCCTGTGACCTCGCCCTGGCTCGTCCTGGTCTGCTACAGGCTGCTTGAACGGCGGAGGCCAGCTCAAGGCCCCCGACACGGCTGACAAGGAGTTGCTCCAGCACGTCGAGAGGCTGTACAGCATGGTCAGGACGGAGGTGCCAGAGGATGTGCCTGGGGTCCAGGAGCTGTACAAGTGCTGGTTGCAGGGCGAGGGCTCAGAGCAGGCTGGCCGCCTGCTGCACACGAGCTACCACGCGGTGGAGAAGGCCACCTCTGGCCTCAGCATCAGGTGGTAGGAGACTTGAGGGTCTGCCGGCCCACTGCAGCCAGTACTGGGACTCCCAGGAAGGCGTGCACGGTCTCCAGCAGGAAGTCACGCCCCGAGACCCCAGAGCTGCAGGGGCGTATTGGAATCTGCGAGGAAACAGGCCTCAGGACCCACAGCCAGTAAAGGTGATCTCCAGCTTGCACTCACTCAGACTCCCCGCTATAGGAGGCTGGAGGGTCCACGGGGTCCTGGAGCCGTCCCAAGGGCCCAGGCCCAGCTCAGTGCCCTCACTCCTGGTTGTGGTGGCCCAAGTGTGTGAGGGTTTCAGCCAGTTCCATGGAAGGCTTAAGACAGAGCAAAAGTGGGGCGCCTCACCCCCCATTTCTAGAGTCACGCATGAAGCTGCGGAAGGAGGGCTGTGCCAGGCTGGACCTGTCAGGCTGGTGAGCTCATAGACCAGCGTGGAGGACACTGGTGGGAGAGGGACGCCTGGCCATAACACTCACCTGGGGACGGAATGCCCCCTTCACCTGGAGCCAGATGTTCACTGTAATGCAGCTCTGGCCTCTAGGGCCTGAGAACCTGCATTTTCTGGGCAGAAAGCAGGCTCTGTCACCACGAGCCTCAGTGGTCTTTCCAGCTGTCTCATAGCCACAGCTGGATCCCCACCTACAGGGGTGGGGGGACACTTTGGGCTCGGCTCTAATAAAGGGACCTCCCTCTGAAAACGGCTTCTCTCCCAGAGCATCTGCCAGCATTGAGAAAGATGCCTTTCAAAACTTTATTCGAAGTTCAGAAGCCCCGTGCACCCCACAAAGCTGCTTCTTGAACACCCCAGCCCCAGGGCTCACACCGGCCCAGAGAGGAGCCCCACACGTCCACTGCCAGGAAGCACGAGAGTGCTGGTCTCCAAGGCTGGGCAGCCACCTGGGCAGGGCCCAGACTGCCTGAGGGTCGGGGGAGGAGGGATGTGCCACCTGGCCCCACGGCGGGTCCACACGGGGCTCACTTCTGTCGGGGGGTGCTCAGGAGCCCCCACTGCAGTGCCAGGAGAGCCCGGGCCTGTGGCTGCAGCGGTTCGGCCGCGTGCTCGAAGCTCGCCCGCTCTCTGCAGAGTGCCTCCAGGACCTCGGCCGGGGCCACCTTGCCTGTGAACTTGCGCACGGACTCCTCTCTGCGGGGAGAGGGGGCGCTGTGAGGGCTCGGGGCTGCTGGGCAGGCACTGGCAGAGGGCGCTGAATGAGCAACCTCTCCCCAGTGCCAGTCAGCCCAATAACTGGTCCCCTGACACCTCCCTTAGTGTCCAAATGACTGTCAGGGAGGCCCCAAGGATGGCGGCCGGCCTTGTGCCAGCTGGCTCTGCAGTATGGCCCCCAGGGAGGGCTCGGGCCTCCTGAGATGGGCTGGCACGGGAATGCCTGGGATGCTGGCCAGTACTCACGCCACCCTCAGGAAGGGGTTGTAGAGGAGCTCCTCGCCCAGCGTGGACGGCACTGTGGGCACGTCATCCTCGTCCCTCTTCTGGAACGACCAGAGGCCCTGTCACGGCTCTGTCTGAGGGCCCAGGCAGCTTGGCTCGGCCCCAGGCTAGGGGCGCAAGCAGAGGAGAGGCTGCCTTGCCCAGTCTGGCCCCATCCTGGACCCTGAGGGCAGACACTTGCAGACCAGTCCTACAGGCTGCCCAGCCCCTTGTCAAGGCCACCAACCTCCCCTCACCAGTGGGAGCCTCAGCTGGACAGTGCACCCCAGGCCAAACCAGGTCTGGTCACCTGTGGCCAGTCATGGCTGGCATCCCCTGTAGTGCCCCTCCTGGGTCCCAGTCCTCCCCCACTTGCCAGCCCTCGCCATCAAGGGAAGGAGTGACCGCACCTTGGCCCACGACAGCTTGGCCCTCACGTGGTCATTGCAGGGCTCCACTTTCTGCGCAAACTCAAGGTTGGCCAGCGTGTGCTCATGGCCACAGAACACCTTCTGGAGAAAGGAGGCGCTCAGGGGGTCCCTCACCTGGCTGGCTCCTCCCCAGTCCCCAGCATCCTCCCACACTGGGCTGCAAGTCCCCCTGGCACAAGGCAGGTGCAAAGCGTGTGGGTTGTGCGGGGAGACTGGATCCCAGGGGGAGGGGAAGGGACAGCCGCTCACCGTCTCGGGGGGCAGGATGCCCAGGGTCTTGGCCAGGCTCCGGTACATCTGCTGAGCCGTGCCCTCCAGCCGCGGGCCGCAGCCGGCCACAGACAGCGCATCCCCTGGGGAGGAGTGGGGTCAGAGAAGGTGGAGCCGAGTCAGAGGGAGGCGTGGCGGGGGCGCAGGGCAGCTGGTACCCGAGAACAGGGCGGGCGGGTCCGGACACTCGTCTTCCCACAGGAAGTAGCTCATGTGGCCGGAGGTGTGGCCTGGCGTCAGGAGGCAGCGCACGTGGATAGCCCCAAACTGCGGCAGAGGGGCAGGCGGGCCTGTGAGGCGGCGGCCGGGGCGCCCTCCCCACCCCTCTCGGGCGCACGCTCACCCGCAGCTCCTCGCCGTGCGTCAGCCTGCGGGTCAGCGCGCAGATGCGCTCGTCTGCGCCCAGCACGGCCAGCCCTGGCCACAGACGCGCCAGCTCTACGTTGCCCCGCGCGTGGTCCCTGCGGACGGGCGGAAGCACGATCAGGCCAGGTCGGGATGGGGTTGGGCGACGCTCTCGCGCCTCGGCCCGCCCCGACCTCGCTCACCAGTGGTGGTGGGTGGTCAGCACGGTGGTCAGTGATACCCCCTCCCGGCCCACGATCTCCAGCAGCTGAAAGGGACGGGAGTTAGGAAGATGGGACGGTCCAGGTGGCCGCCCCCCCACATTGCGGTGCCAGGTCTGGTGAACACAGAGCCCCAGGCAGCCCAGGTGAGGGTGTCCAGCAGACAATTACTGAGCGCCTCGTGTGTACGGAACAGTTAAGCCGCAGAGGATGGGCGAAGAGGAGGCCAGAAGCAGTCCTAACCTCGGGGGAGACACAAGTAATCAAGGAACCCTAAACATCCAATAACCAGAGGTCAGAGAACAGGAAGGGTCTGCTCCCACCAGGGTGGTCGGGGAGCTGCTCGGAAGGGCCTGGGCCCACAGCCTGCCCTCACCCTCTTGGGAACGGCCACGTCCACGGCCACAGCCTCCCGCGTGTGCTCCTCGATGACCAGGTACATGTAGTTGTCCTCAAGCACAGGGATGACCTTGACCTTCATGGTCGCAGCGCTCAGCCACTCTGCGCCTCCTCCAAAAGAGGGCCCCAGCCTTGTGAGCCCCTTCCTCAGCGTGGAGGCTTCCCTCTCCAGGCCGAGGCAGGGCTGCGCAGGAGGGGTCAGCTCCACACACACCGGGGGCCAGAAGGCCCCAGATCCCTGCTCCAGGGACTTCCCGGAGGACGCCACGCTCCGGGCTTACGGTGCCCCGCAGCCTCGGACGCCAGCCCCGCCCCCGCCCGCAGGCCCCGCCCCAGGCCCCGCCTCCGTGAGGCGCGCCCATCGGCGCGTTTCCCCTCCTCCGGCTCCGCCCCCGCCCGGGTAGCGGCCCCGGTAGGCCCCGCCTCCCTCCCAGGCCCCGCCCCCAGGCCCCCTCCCGCCGCCGCATGACCCCGGCCCTGGACAACCCCTCCTCGGCCGCCCACTGACCCGCACGGGCTGCGCCAGCGGGCTGCGCGGACAGCCAGAAGGACGGCCGGACAGAGGCGGACCTCGGGTGCCGGTCACGGGGCCTGGACGGAGAGCGGCGCTCAGCCCCACCGCCGGCAACGGTCTGCGCCCCGGACGCAGGCACCCCGGACGCACCCGCCCCGCCCGGCTACCCGGAACCTGCGCGCGGCGGGGACGCGAGCACGGCCAGGGAGCGCGCGCGTGCCAGTGGGGGGGCGCGCGCACGTCCGGCCCCGCCGCGCCCGGCGCTATGGCACCTCTTGCGCGAAGCCCTCCAGGCGCCGGGGCAGAGCCAGCCCTCCCGAGTCCCCCGGTCCCTGATTGGGATGTCTGCACCCTCTTCGCTCAGGTTGGGGGTGCGGGGAGCTGTCCAGTTTGTTCGCCCGCCCGTCCCACCACTGAGCCAGCACCAAGAGGCACGCAGAAGGCGCCTAATGAGTGTGCGAACCCACACGGTAGGACAGGGCAGCCAACAGTAACTACACGGGCAGCTCCACTCCGTACGCGCTGTCCCACACCTCCCCAGGCTGGGCGCTTTCGTGCACCCCTGATTCCATCCGCACCCCGGGTAAATGCAAGGGTCTGGTTTGCATTTCCCAGATGAGGAAACCGAAGCCAGAAAAAATGGGTCGCCGTGTATGGAAGGAGCTGAGAGAGGTCCCACCACCTCCCCAACCACTGAACTGCCCTGCCTGCCCTCATGGGTGGGGCCCTGGCAGTCTCTGGGAACCAACAGGGGCCTTGGCAACGCAAACCACCGTGTCCCAGCAACAGGCCACTAAATGAGGCAGCACTAGGCTTGGGGCAGGCCAGAGTTCCTTTTGCCTATGGAGCGTGTGGTGGCCACAGGCCCCAGACCAGGGGCCCCACCTCGGGCCATTGAGAATGTGAGTCCTCCTAGGTTGCTGCTGCTCTTGGGGTCGGGGGTCCTCCCTGTCCCCTCAGAGGTTAGGAGAGACGCAAGTATCCATGTCCTGGGCCTGATCCTGGCCATGGGAGGGGCTGCCCCAGCTCAGCCAGGCTCCGTGTGGGGGTGGATGGCTGGTGGCTCCATGGGAGTGAAGGCCACAGCCCAGGCCTGAGACCCACCTGGGGGATGGGTGGTGGTGCCTCCCTAGGTTCTGCCACAGGCGGATGACTGGCTGCCAGGAGTCCCTGGGGGCGCCCCAGCCTGGGCCACCAGCCTTGAGACAGAGCTTCCCTCAGATCTCGAGCTGAGTGAGGAGCAGCGGCTGCAGGTGGGTGTGGGGGCCCTGGAATGCTGGCAGGCGGAGGGCTCCCACGGAGCCCACCTCTCACCCTGGCCACCCACAGATCTCCAAGGAGCTGGTCGACCTACAGATCACAACCCACCGCCTGCGGGAGCAGCACGAGGTGGAAATCTTCGACCTGAAGAGCGAGGTGGGCACTGATGTGTGCCCACGTGTGCCAGCCCAGCAAGGGGGTGGGTTGGAGTGTATACCTAGGACCAGTGCGATGAGGGGTCTGGCTGTGATTGTGCACACTCACAAAGTGTTTGTGAGCCCCGTCTGTCCCATGTGTGCTGTGTCCCTGTGTGTGCCCAGAGGGATGCTGACCTGCCCCAGGTGGCTGCCCTGCAGGTGCACCTGCTCACCCTGGTCACCCCACAGGTCCTTCGGCTGGAGAGCCGGGTGCTGGAGCTGGAGCTGCACAGAAAGCGAGCAGCCCCTGCAGAGGCTGACCTAGGGCACCGCCAGGTGCCAGCACAGGAGCTCGGGTGCAAGGCCAATGGGCAAGGACAGTCTGACCGCCGCAGACTCCAGGTCACAATGAGCGCATGGAGAGCCTGGCAGGGTGGGCTGGGTGGGAGCTGAACAGGGGTGCAGCAGGGGCACAGCGAGGCTGGGACCGGCTCTCCCTTCTGTACAGGTGCAGCTCCAGGACTCCCTGACCCCTGAGAAGGAGCGGCAGAAGCTGGGGAACAGCAGAAGTGTGCAGCCACCTAGCCCGGGGGTCTGTCCAGGTTTCTCCTGGCCTGGGGTGGGGGTGAGGCAGTGCAGGGGACCCAGAGCTTAGGGTCTCATCCAGCCAGCCTTTGTGCACCCCATGGCTGCAGGAAAAAGTGAAGCAGGCGTTGGAGCAGCACAAGGCCCAGCAGCAGGCACTGGAGACACGCGTGTGAGTGGCTGCCTCACCTAGGATGGGGAAGGCCCAGCAGCGCACAGTTCACAGAGTGACTGTACCCAAGGGGCAGAGGAAGTCCCCCACGCTAGGGCCACCTGAGCCTCATGTCCATGTCTGCAGGGCAGCCCTGGGCCAGCAGCTGCAGGGAGCCCGAGAGGAGGCCAGGACAGCGGGGCAGCGCCTGGCTGCACAAGCCGTGGTGAGGCCCAGCACTACCTGCTTTGAGATCCGGTGTAGGGGACCCTGCAAGCTTAGCAAAGGTCCACCTCACCGGACATCGGTTCAGAGCCGCCTCCATCCCCAGGTGTTGTCCACCTGCCAAGGCCAGCTCCGCCAGGCCGAGGCTGAGAATGCCCGGCTGCAGCTGCAGCTGAAGAGGCTGAACGAGGAGTACGCCATCCGGCTGCAGCGCTGCGCCCGAGCCGTGGCTGTGAGCACGAGTGGGGCAGCCCTGGGGAGCCCACGCCTGGCCTGGGTGTGCTGGACGGCTTCAGGGAGACCCCCTTGGCCTGGCTGCTGCCCTGCCCCGCCCCACCTGCTCCACAGAGGGGATTGGGGGGGAGGGGTGTGGCGTGCCCCAGCCCCGCCTCATCTCCTCCAGGAGTATGCAAATGATGCAGGCCAGGCACCTACTGCTGCCACCCTTCGGACATTCCTGGACACCACTCTGGAGGACATCCGGGCAGCGCATCACAGCCGTGAGCAACAGCTGGCCCGGGCTGCTCATGCCTACCGCAAGCGCCTAGCAGATCTGAGCCGTAGGCATGAGGAGCTGCTGGCCGCCCACAGGTGGGCCTCTCCTTGAGCTGGGCACCTGGGGTGGAGTGGCCCTACGTGACCCACCATGTGGTTTAGTGTGCCGCAGGCGCTGGCAGACCCCAACGGGGCACCCGGGACCCCCAAGGCTACCTTTGATGCAGCCATCTCCAACCTGGAGCCACTGCCCCTGCATTTGATCACTCAGCTCGGCCACCTGTGGGAGGACCAGGCGAGGCTGGAGATGCAGCCCCGGAAGCTCCAGGCCCAGGTGACCCCTCCCTGCTACCCCACACTGGCTTTGGGACACAGAACCCCAGAACTCACCTCAGGGTCCATCCCAGGCTCAGCAAAGCCCCAACCCCACAGCCTCTAAGCAGCCCGCTTTGTTCAGCTGACCGGGAACATCTGCCACGCCGCCTTTACAGTCCAGCGGGCTTACGGTGCTGCTCTTGCTCCCACAGAAGGGACCGGGTGAAGCCTCCCAGGGCAGCACATCAGAGCCACAGTGAGTGCCCTGGTGTGGGTGTTGGGGGGGCCTGTGGGGGCGGTCATTCATTTATTCTGCCAACTCTAACTGCTGGGCGGGGTTCTGGTTGCAGCGGTGAAGGAGGGGGCCCATCTGTCCTCGGGTCTCGGTCTGTGTGGGAAACACTAATAGTCACAGAAAAGCCAGGTGCCTGGGGCGAAGAGAGGCCCTGACAGGAGAGGTGCTGACCTCGAATGGGAGGGTCGGGGCTCTCCCAGAGGAAGGGACATTTTAGCTGAGACCCAGAGATCCCAAGGATGAAGACATGTGGTGGGACTGCCAGCAGAGGTCCTGACCCCTAGATGGGGCAGGAGCAGTCTACCTGCTGACCTCTGGGCCTCAATGTTGCCAACCATGCAATGGACAGGGGCTTGTGCAGGCTTACCTCCCAGGGTTTTGGGAAGCAAACCCCCACCATGGGGAGAGGCGCCCCCATCAGCATCCCTACAGACATTGGGGCCACTGTTCAAGCTGGCTTTGTAGCTTAGCCCTCCCTGAGCTGCTAGTGGGCCCCCTGGGCCTGGGCTGCCCTGCCCCCAAGGCACAGATGGCTCCCAAGTCCAGACAGGGCCCATAGTGGCTGGCAGGCCCATGCTGTCCCGCACTCACTCCCAGTAGGCACCTTAAGGATGTAAGTGCCTCAACTTGAGTAGGGTCACTGGTCAGCCCCTCACACTCTCTCTTCACAGGGACCTGGAAGCTGCATCCTGGGCCCAGATCCGCCAAAAGCTCCAGGACTTCTCTCGTGGCACCCAGGTAGTGGGCAAGGCCTGGCTGGGACCCCTCCTCACACTGTGCCCTGGCTCATGGCTTATACCCCCCATGCCAGGCAAAGCTGGAACGGGAGCGGGCACAGCTGCTAGTCCGGGCCACGATGGCTGAGGAGCAACTTTCGGAGCTACAGGAGTATGTGGACCAGCACCTGGGCAGGTGGGCTCTTGGGCAGGTTGCCTGGGTGTGACCTGCGGGCCTCAGTCCCAGGCACTAGGCTTGTCCACGGCCACACAGGTGACTAAGCCTGGTCCCTCCAAGCAGGTACAAGCAGGAGATCCTGAGGCTGAGGAAGCTGGTGGGTAGAGAGGACCCCTGGAAAGTCGGGGGTATACCTGCAGCCCAGCCCCAGCGCCCAAGGACCCGAAGCCGCTAGCTGGTCATTGGATACACTCGGAGCAGAACTCTTCCCGGCCAGCATGGAGTCCTCCCCACAGTGCTCCCTGGGGGCCGTTCCATGCAGTCCTCCACCCAACAAGAGTCAGGATACAGCCTACTGAGTCTTTATTGTGTCCAACTGCTCAGCCAACAGGAGAACCAGGGACCCCGGGGACTGAGGCAGAACCAGGTCCTGAGGCAGCCTGCCCAGCTGGCCCCCCACGATGGATGTCATAGGCCCAGACGCGGTCCAGGCCCTCACCCACCACAGCGACAGGCTGCCAGGTGGGGAGGGGAAAGCGCCCGGACACCACGCGGGCCCCTGTGGGCAGCTCCGCCTGCAGCTTGTCCTCCAGCAGAGGGAGCTGCGGGAGAGAGCAGGAGGGAGGGTGGGCAGGGCAGAACACAGCTGCCCCTCCCAGCTTCTCCCGGCCCAGCACCTACACTGGGTGGTCTGGGCCTCCCCTGGGCTGGCACACCCTAGACCTACCACGCTGGGGGCCAGGAACACAGACACATTGTAGCAGTCCCTCAGGTTCACCTGCAAGAAGAGGAGGTCACCCCGGAAGGGAATGTGGTCCCAGCCGAGGAAGAGGTCTCGTGGGCATGGGGTCACTGCAGCTTGCGGGTCCTGGCCCCAGCCCGCCCAGGTTGCAGGGGCACCTGGGGCTGTCAGCAGGGTAGCCAAGCCAGAAGCGGAAGTGTGGAGATCAGATGTGGGGCCCGAGGGGGTCCAGGACTCCCAGGGTTACCTTCCAGAGGTCCTCTCGGCGGTAGCAGACACTGTCGGCATAGCCGGCCCTCCAGGCGTGCAGCCGCGCCAGCCCCACCAGCCAGGGATTCAGCTCGTAGCCCACAGCCGGACGGAGATCACATCGGTGGGCTGCCAGCACCTGTGGGCACGGAGAGCATGGGCACCGGGAGGTGGGGAGGGGCGCTGGTGGGAGGGGCAGCGGGGACGCACCCCCATACAGACACGACTTACGATCCTGCCATCGCCAGAGCCCAGGTCCACCATCTTTCCAGGACGGCCTCGCAGCAGCGACAACACGTGCTCCACCTGCCGCGCGCTTGCACCGACGTAGGGCACCTGGGCAGGGAGACGGGCAGGGCTGGGAGGGCTGGAGTCCACTAGCCACTCCCGCCCCTCACAGGTCGGTCCCCGAACCGGACTCACACGGGGCGGGGGGCACCTGCCTCCTGGGCTTCCTTTCTTAGCGCGAGGCTGTCACGCCCCACCTGAAGCAGGTCCAACGCACAGCCGGGCCGGCCGGCTGCTGCAGCCCGTCGGCTCACACTTGGGCCCGGGCCCTCCACCCAGGCCCCGCCCCTCCGGGAGCCCCGAACCAGCCTTGGCCCCTCCCCTAGGAACCCAGCCCCAGGCCTGGCCCCGCCCCTCCTTGAGCCCCGCCCCCAGTTTTGGCCCCTCCCCTGGAGCCCAGCCCTGGCCCGCCCCTCCGGGAAAGCCCCGCCCCCAGGCGCTCGAGGCCCCGCCCCGCACCTGCAGCCGCAGCGGCACGCGGCGGAAGCCGGGCTGCAGCAGCAGCGCCCACACGGCGTAGGCGGCCAGGCCCGAGCCCGCCGCCACCTGCAGCAGCTCCCACGCGCCCGGCCGCCGCTCGCGCAGCTCCGTCAGTGCCTCGGCCGGGTCGTCCTGCTCCATAGCTGCGGGACACGCGCGCGGCTCAGGGTCATCCCTTCCGGCTCGGGTCCGAGACCCTCACGCTCGGGCCCAGAGGTGAAGGGGCCGCCCCCCCGCCGCCCCCCACCGGCACCGCGCCCCTTGGTCCCGCTCCGCATCTACCCAGCCCGCGGCGGCGACGCCGGAAGTGTCGCGGCGGAGGCCGCGGCGAGACGCCGGAAGCGGCGGGCACGGCCCGCGCGGCCGGTCCGTCCGTGTTCAGCACCGGCGGGGCCCACGGCTCCTCCCGCGGGTTCCGGCGCCGCCGTGTCCGCTGGCGGCGGGCGGCAGTCGGCCCCGGTGGCCACTTCGCGGACGGTGGCTTTGGGCCTGTCCTGGCGTTGGGGCCCTGGGAGGGCGACCGGCAGGCCCCGCTCCCCCGGACGGCGCATCCAGCGCGGCGACGGCTTCAGAGGCCCGGACGCCGGCGGAGCGGGGTCCCGCGATCGCGCGGCCGGGGAGGAGGGCGGCAGCCCGGCTCGGCTCGGTGGGACACGGGCTCGCCACGGAGAGGGGCGGCGGCCGGGCGCCGACGGCTCCGCAGACCCGGACACTCCTGAAGCCCGCTGAACCCGTGTGGCCGGAGCAGGGCCGGAGGGGCGCCGCGGAGGAGACCCTCGTCCTCCAGAAAACGTCGACAATAGAAAGTTTGGGGGGCTCCTGGCATCGGCGTGGCAAAGCCTGGGGGTGGGAGAGGCAAGTGGGGGACAGAGCCCTGGGCCAGGTGGCGAGCCAAGGCCGCCTCCTCAGCCCTCCCTGAGGCCAAATGCCCACGAATGTCGCGGGCTGGTCTGCACACAGCCCTGGCCTGGCTCCCCCATCCCCGGCCCTGGTCAGGAGCGCCGGCAGGACACCGTGGGCACGCCCGGGACCACTGCCGTCACCCGGAGCAGACTGCCTCACGCCCCCGTCCGCACTTGGCCCCAGCTGCCACCAGCCCTGAAAGACAGGTGTCCCTGTGGCAGGAAACCCCAATGCCCTGCTCCCAAGACCTGAACCCCTGGCAGGCTCAGAGCTCAGAGTGTCCTGTCTCCTTTGGGGCTGTCACGGGGCCCTCTCCAGAAAGGAAGTGTATGCACTGGGCTCAAGGCTGGGGGCGTGCCTATACAGCACCCTATTCTCGTCTCCGTTCCTTGTGTCATTCCCAGTGCCCTGAGCATCCCTGGCACCTAGAAGGCACTCCATAAAAGCTTGTTGACTGAGTGGACACACTAACTGCACACTCACAAGGCTCACATTCCCATCCAGCACTCTGCTCCTCAGCCTGTGAGCACTGGGCAGTCGGGTGCACACCCCTGTGAATGCACACGCAGGCAGGTGCCCCACAGGCCGGCTCCCGTGCCCACCCTGCATGCACGGCTTGCCTTTGGCCACTCTCCCCAGAAGTGAGAGCCCTGACCCAAGCTTTCAAGGCGTGTCCTGGAGCACCTTCACCCACTTAGCCACACCCACTTCTGCCCTTTCTGCACCTTAGGTGTATACATGGGAGGCTCAGGGCACTTCCTGGGGCAGGTGGGTACAGGCCAGCGTCCAGCCTAGGGCTCACCCCAGAGCAGCTACCCTGAGTTTTTGTGGATGGGTGGTCCAAGAGGTAGTCCACCGTGACCACTAGGTGTGGCCAGGGGCCCCTTTCCAAACAAGAGGCTGTGGGGAGCTGACTAGAGAAGGAGGACAGATGCTGTGGGTGAGGGTGCTGCTCAGCCCTGGAGAGGAAGCCAGGGGCCTCCTTGGGGCCTGCCCCGATAGTGCAGAGACCTCCCAAGACAGGAGCAAGAGCACACACCAACCACCTCCTCCCAACCACTGAGACATCCCTAGTGGGGAGAGGCGGGCAGACAGGATGCGAGGGTCTGCAGTCCCGGAGGGAGGTCCAGGCTACGGATCAAGATGCAGAGTCCTCTGCACATTTGCGGTATTTTAAGCCTTGAGGCTGGTGCAGCTCTCCAATGAGAGAATGTTGATGGAGAGAGGAGAGGTCTCACATTTGAACCCTGAGCACCCTATGGATGGGAATTTGGGGAGGTGAGAGGGAGCAGCAAGGAGCCTCGGGGCAGGAGGCGGGCAGAAGTGGGAGGAAACCCAGTGGGGCCTGCCGTCTGGGGTGGCAGTGCTCCCGCACCCATAATTCTCATCAGACCCCACAGCAAGCAGGTGGTCTAAAGGAAGGGAGCGTGCCCCCCACACAATCGCAGCTTTCAGCCTGCCCCATGGAAATCCCAGGGCAGCCATTGGAGGCAATCCGGAGTGTCTGCACAGGGTGTGGCACACACTAGGGGCCCTATGTCAGCCGATCTGGAGAAAGGGGCCTGTGTGTGAGCCCTGCACAGCCTTGTCCCTCTCCCAGCCTCAGTTCCTGCCTGCAAGATGGCAGGACCCCTGGCCTCCACCCCTACCCGCGGCCCCTTCCCCAGTGAGGGCTGGCAGGCGAGGATGGGAAGCTGATTCAGGGCTCAGCCCAGGCATCCGCCAGCACTTGAGCTGTGCCTCTCTCTCTCTCCTGGGAGCTGTCGGGTTGGTGTGAGCAGAGGCGGCTCATCCCCAGTTCAGGATCCCCCACAGGCACCCCCCACCCTGGGGGCTTTCAGCCTCAAGACTCTGGGCTTTGTCCAGAAGCGCACTGGCCCTTTATGCGGCTGAGGCTGAGGAGGAAGGCAGGGGCAGCAACAAGGGGGCCAGTGGCGGGAAACGGTCCTTAGAGACCCCATTGTGCATCCCCACCCACCGGAAATAGGGAACAAGCAGGACCCCGCAGGGAGACCCCACACCCCGCGGGCTCTGTGCCACATCAAGATGCTCCAGGATGCTCGGCACGTTGCAGGGGCCTCAGGACAGAGGGGCCCATTCTTCCCTGAGGGCAGGATGGGGCCAGGATGACTCTGCCGGGCTTGCAACAGACCACTAAGGGAAGGCGGCGTCCTGCCAGATTGCAACCCCTTCCTCACAGGCTGGGAGTGGTGTTCACTTGCTGCCCCCAACAAGGGACCCCACCCGCCTTAGACCTTGGGAATTACGGTCCCTTTCCCACTCCCACCCTGAGCCACGGAAGCAGCTGGCACTAGGAGCAGGAGCAGCAAAGCTAAGGCTTATGTGAGTGGGGGATCACTGCACACCCACCACCCAGCAGCAGCCCCTCCCCAGGGCATGGGCATGGGCCACACTCCCACTCACTCCCTGGGCAGCCTTAGCCAAGGCACCATTGCCTCCGGCTCTGTGAAGCAGGAACCTGAGCAGTCCCCAGGGTATGGGAGGATGAAGAGAGATGAGGCAGCCCAGGGCTGGGTGCAGGCACAGGACACTCGAGCTACGCTGGCCAATGTAATCCGTGTTCTTATTGGTTATCGCTATTTCTTCAGAAGTTGTTGTATCTTGATGTCTCCCGGCCTCCCTCCTACAGGCCCCTCCCCTGCACCCTGCTCCCAGGACCCTCAGTCTAGCGCCACCTCACAGGGGTGGCGGTGGTCGGCGTGGGCAGCTGAGTAGGCCCGGCTGAATTCCTGGAAGCGCGGTGCACAGCCCAGCCAGGCCTCACCGAAGCGGCTCCAGCCCATGAAGACGAAGGTGCCAGGGCCAGGGCGGACGCCACAGCGCAGCGGGGTGCGAATGGAGGCCTCCACCTGGCCCCCAGAGCCCCCCACCTGGAACAGCGGCAGTGTCTGGCGGAGGACACGGGCAGCTGCCACGGTGATGACAGATTCCTGCAGCTCTGTGTCGTGGGCAACCCCGTGGATGGTCCCGTGGATCACTGTGGGGAGACGTGTTGGCCAGTGGTACACAGGGGAGGCCAGCCCCAGGCTCCCCCCGCAGCGGGACACTCACCAAAGTCACTGGTGCACGCGGCCAGGAGGAGCTCGGCATGGCTGCAGGGCCTGCAGGCACCTAGCGTGCAGGGGAGGTCATGAGTGTAGGCCCTGCCCCCTCCCAGACCACCAAGGCCTCCCCCCAGCCAGAGGCAGGAGGAAGAGGGGAGATGACCAGACCCCCCCCCCACCCAGGGCCCGATTGCAATGGGGGATCCCAGAGAGCAGGTGGGCACACACCCTGAAGATATTTTGCATTCAGGGTGACACTTGCAGACTTGTGTGCATGACACATGCATGCTCAGACCTGGGCCCAGGGGCTGTGCCCAGCACAGGGGCACAAGGACTACCTGTCCCTCTCCCAGCCTTACCTGGAGCGCAAGTGTCTGGGTGCATGCTCTCACACACCCACCTTACATAGCACACCAGCCTGTGGTCATCCCTGTGGCCTCCCAGAGCTGCCTCCTGGGGCCCAAAGACACCAGCCCTGACAGGGTGGCAGGAAGTTATGGTGGGCTCTGGGGTCTCTAGCCCAAGGCCAGGGGGCAGCACAGAGAGACCCCCATCCCCTGTGGGGTCAGGCTCCAAGCTCCAGGAGAGCAAAGAGCTGGGCCTGGTGCCCTGCAGGGAGGAGGGGCAGCATCTCCATGGCAACTGGCTCACATTAGACTTTTGTTGTACTGGACTGGGGGAGGGGAGGGAGGTCACCGCTGGGCCAGGGAGCCCTGGACAGCTTTGGCCGGAGGCTTTGATTCTGTCCTCCGTCAGCCCCTTTCCCAGCCCCTCAGGGGCCTGGGTTGCTCTGCCTGGCCTCCCCTTCCCCCATTCTGCCCCTGGTCAGCTCTTTCCCTAAACTGAATCCCGAGGGACTGCCCCTCCCTCCCCCTAACCTGTCGTGGTGCTGCTACTAGCTGTGTGGTCTCTGACAAGCTGCTTCACCCTGGCGCCTCAGTTTCCCCCTCTGTGCAGTGGGGACGACAGGCCATCACTCACCATCCGTGCCAAGGCCATGGGCTTGCGGAGGCAGCTCTGGAAGCCGGTCCTCGCGCAGTTCAAAGCGGAAGGAGGCCACGCGGCGGCTGATGTCGGGGTGCGGGGTGGCCTGCAGGAAGAGGGCCTGGCGCTCGCGGGGACCCCAGCGCACGCACAGGCCCCCGGCCGGGCCTGGGCCCTCGGCCAGCAGCAGCTCCAGGGCGCCGCCCGCCCGCTCAGCGAAGACCTGGGCGCCCGAGAAGGGCCGCGCCGGGCGCAAGCAGGTGATGCGGGGCCGCGCGCCCCAGTCGGGGCGGCCCAGGGTCAGGCGCAGCGCCCCGGCCGGGTACAGCCACTCGATCGCGCCCTCCGCACAGGCCAGGGCCAGCTGCCCCACGCTGCCGGGCTCCTGGGTCAGGCCGCTGGGGACAGGACGGGCGGCGCTGAGAGGGCGGCCCGCGTCCCCACGAGCGCAGCCCCCTCCCTCGCAGCCACCGACAGCCGCGTCCACTTTGAGGGGGAAACTGAGGCTCGGCGCTCTCAGACTCTGGGAGGGCAGGCAGGGATTTGGTGCCGGGTCAGAGCACCCCCATCCCAAAGGGCGGGCGACACCGTCCCCCCAGGTCCCTCCTAAGGCGGAAGCACAGCCCCAGGGGCTTGGCCCGCGCGGGCTTCCAGCGGGGGTCGTACCTGCCCCTCCAGCGGCAGCGGTCCTCCGAGTAGCCGGCGCGGGCGGCCGCCGCCAAGAGGCCGCAGCAGAGCGCGCAGAGCAGCGCAGGCGAAGGCATGGCGCGCGGGCACGGGGGGCGGCGGGAGCAGCCGGGGACCCCGGCCCCGCGCAGCCCCACCGCCCGCGCCGCTCGCGGCCGCGCGGCCCCTCCAGGAGCCCTGGAGCCTCAGGCGGCGGGCGGGGCCAGGCGGCCAATCGCCGCTAAGCCCCGGAACTTTCCTCCAATCGCAGCGGCGCTCGGGGGGCGGGAGGCCGAGCCCGCGGCCTGGGAGGTGCTGGGGAGGGGGCTCCCCGGCCGGATGTGCTCTGCGTCGCCCCCTGAAGGTCCTCCCGCCCGCGGCCTCGCCGTGCACGCCGTCCTGGTCCGGCCACTGCCCTCCGAGCCCTTGGCCGGCGTGGGGGTGGCGTCGGTGCGCACTGGAATCTCTGCAGGGGAGGGCCGCTCATCTGGGGTGGCCACTTTCCAAGTGCGCGACCTGCGCTCCCAGCCCCTATCCCGCCCGAACCCGGCCCTGGTGACTCCTCCCGATAGGCGGGAGTACCCCAGGGATGAGGGGACAGGTACTGAGGCTGCCAGCACCGTGGAAAAGTAGGAGCGGGAGGACAGCCCTGAGCCCCCAAATCAGACCCCCAGGAGGTTGGGACACGCTGAAATGGGGCTGACTCTCCAAGAGGAAATGCCCCAGGGTCCGTGTGAACGCCGCCTCCGAGCGGAGGGGTGGGGAGCCTCAGAGATTTCCCGGCTGCAGGACCTCTCCTGAGCGCAAGGGGTGGGGAGCTGCCGTTCAGGTGGAGACTGGAGGGAATTCCAGGCAGAGGGGAGGAGCAGACAGCCTTGGCAAAGGCCCTGGGGTATGTACCGAGTGGACCTCTCAACAGCCTGGTGAAACCCGAGAGTCAGATCACAGGGGCCTTAGGCACAAAGCCAGGAGTCCAGCTGCATGCTGGAACCCTTGAGGTCACTGAGAGCTCTGGCTGGGGTCTGCAGGAACCAGCATAGACTGCCTCTGTGGGTGTGAACCCTCCACCCCACTGTCCACCCCCCACCCCTAGCCCTCCTGCTGCTCCTGGGCCTGAAGCACATGACTGACAGATGAGGGAAGGTGGCCCCAAGGGGCAGGGGGAGGCTGGAGCCACTGCCAGACTGAGGTACCACTACCCCCTCCCCTAGCCCCAAGGCCCTCCCAGGCCAAAGAGGGGTGGGACACCTATGAGGCTCAGGTGGCCCTTTGCCCTGAGCAGGGTCGGGTGAGAACCAGCTACCAGGATAGCAAATAGCCAAAAGGTGGATGCAACCCAAGTGTCCATCGATGGGTGATGGATAAACAATGCCATCCATCCGTACAGTGGAATATGATTGAGCCTCACAAAGCAAGAAATTCTGACACATGCTACCACTTGGGTGAACCTGGAGGACATCGTACTAAGTGAAATGAGCCAGACACAGAAAGACAGACACTGTATTTGTTCACTGTGTGAGGTCCCTAGAGCAGTCAAATTCGTAGACACAGGAGGCAGAAGGGAGTGCCAGAGGCCAGGGGAGACAGGACGGGGAGTGAGTGTTTAATGGGGACAGAGTTTCAGTTTTGCAAGATGCAAAGAGCTCTGTGGATGGACGGTGGCGACGGTTGCACAACATTGTGAAAGTGCTTGATGTCACTGAGCTGTGCACTTACAAGTGGTTCAGATGGTAAGATGTTTTTCACCCAATTAAAAACAAAAGAAAGGGGTGGACAGGGGAGCTGGGCACACAGAAGGCAAAGGAGGCACCAGGCCGTGGGTGTGGGGTGGGCTGCCACAGCTGCCCTTGTGGAGGCCACTGGTCCACTTCTGGCTGGTCCCTAGGGCCTGGGAGGTGGACAGTAGGCTCCAGGCGCCCTCTGGTGGCGGTGTGGGGGGTCAGCCTCAGACCCACCTCTCCCAGTCTCTGTCCATCCCAGCCCTCCCCCAGAGAATGGGCCCCAGTCGGTGGGTGCCAGGGAGGGGCTCCTGGCCAATCACCTGGTCGGGAAGGAGCCCACGCCTGGGCCTGAGCTGTACCCTCAACACTGGGCTTTCCCTGCCCCTGCTCCAGGCTCTTCCTCAAGGGTCTGGGCAATGATGCCAACTGTCACCCGCAGAAGACCTGGACAGGGGCCGCCTCTCCTCACAGCTCCTGGCCCCAACCCAGGAAGCACCGGGTGTCATTAGCTGTGGGGTCTGCTGCCCACAGGCAGGGAGCCCAGAAGGCCATGCCAGGCCTCGATGCCACAGGTGCAGGACCAGACACGCTGCAGGTGCCCAATAAATACCTGGAGAAAGAGTGAGCGTGTGTGCCAATGAGTGAATGACACCCCAGACCTCATGTAACTCCCCCGATGTCTGTGCTCAGTTTGGGGGCTCCTTTGCATGCCCCCAACTCCAGGCCCTTCAGTGCCCTGACCCTCCAAAAGGGGCCTTTCTCCATTCCTACCCAAAACCCAGGTCCTGGCAGAGGGCTAGAGCTGATGCTAGGACAAGGAGCAGTGTCCAAGGTGAGCCATGCCCTGAACAGTGCCCGCGACAGGGGGCCCTGCCCTTCAGCAGGGGAGGTGACCCGGGGGTGAAGGGCACCATTGGGAAGCCCGCAGTGCTGGGGCGCAGGTGAGGAGCGCTCATGAGCCACGCAGGGGCTGGGCTGGCCGGGGCCTGGGGGGGCAACATGCAGGCCAGGGGGAATCGACAGTCGATGGGAACGAGGGGCAGGAAGAGTGCCCCTGGTTTGGGGAGCAGAGGGCAAAGGCCCCAAGTACAGGATGGAGCTTGGGGCAAACCAGGAGCTAGGAAGGTGGCCAGTGGGAGGCGGGCAGGGCCAGCCCCAGGCCCATCGGCCATGGGTGAGTTTGGACTTGGCTTTGAGGGGACAGTGAACAGAGCTCCTGAGGAAATGGGGAGTAAGTCCAGACGTGGGGGTCAAGGTCTCCCACCTGCCCAAGACCTCCCACCTGGGCTCCCCTCTCAGCCAAAGCAGGGGAGAGGGAGAGATGTGGGCTGAGCAGAGGCCAGCCCTGCCGGTGTCCCCAGCTGAGCCTGTGGTTGCCCAGGCCCCTGCAGCCAGACTGCCTGAATGTGCCACACACACTGGCCCGGGGCAGGGTGCTGCCCCCCTGGGTGGGGCTGGGGGCCAGGGACAGTGGGCAGAGTTCACACAACTGAAAGCCAGCAGGTGCCAGGAGTCTGCCAGAACCTGGGCCACTCAGTGACACACTCCGATGGTGCCCACCATGAGCACTGGCCTGGATCACCCATGCTCAGCCTGACCTAGGGAGCCCCAGGGTGTAGAGTGACCAGCCCTCTCAGAAACCCCATCGGGGGACGGTCATATCTGCCAGCTCTTCCAGGCAGCCCTCACAACCTCTGACTGCCCTTCACCTGCACCCCACTCCCGGATGCCAGTGGAATCTGGCCTCGCCCACCTACAGGCCTGCACCCTGGGACATGTGGCATGGTTCCTGCAGCGGGCATGTTTCCCTCCTCCTGACGAGAAGTCCACCCCCACACACCTTGCATCTTCTCAAGGAGCCAAAAATGCAGCTGCAGATTGATTTGCAGCTGAGCTAAAAATAGCTGCCAGGCTCCAGCCAGGGCCCAGGGAAAATATCCATTGCTAGGAGACAACCGTTACTGGGAGACCGCCATTGCTAGGCAACAGGGTTGCCATGGTGACAGCTGGCCCTGAGTCATCTTCAGCCCTGGCTGCTCCGCCCCCTGCTCCGGGTGGGTTGGGCCTGGGTCCCAGGAGGAGAGAAGGCGGGGAGCAGAAGCTGGAAGGCAGCAAAGGGGCCTGCTACCTGCCACCCGCGGCCACCACGGCCACCCCAGGCTGCCAGGTTCTCACTCCTATGGGCGCCCACTCTGGCTGCAGAGCAATCACGACAGCCCAACACACCTGTGGTCTGCCACACCCCACGCCCACCCCCAGGCACTCTGGGGCAGGGCAGAAGCATGAGGGACTCGGTGTCCATCTGGCCCCATGGCTCCATAGCAGGAGGCTCTGGAGCCAACCTCATCACTATGCAGCCCGGGGCTCTCACCACCTGTGCTGCGCTGGGAACTTCAGGGTACCCCATGGGCCCAGGCCCATTTCCCAGTTGGGGAAGTACTTGCCTGAGGCCCCAACCAGGGATGGGGCTCCAAGGCACATGTACTACTCCAAAGCCCCCCAAGGAAAGGCCAGACACTTCCTGTGAGGACAGTCAGAGCTGCTGCCCCAGGCCTCAAGAGCCCCAGGGGTAACTCCCGCTGTGAGCAGCCCCAGCCCCTGAGATGACAGTGGCTCCCTCTCTCAGCCCTTCAAGGTCACAGGGCAGGGTGTCAACAGCCTCTGGTCCTCAACCCCCGCCCAGGACTCCCAGAGTCTGCACTGGGGAGACTCCTCTGTGCCCAGGCATCAAGATGAGGGGTGCTCCAAGTGAGGGGTGCTCCAGGTGAGGGGTGCTCTAGGTGAGGGATGTGGCGCCCTCCTGGACCTGCAGGGTGGCCAGTGTAGCTGAAGTTCCAAGATCAAGGGGCCAGGTATAGGGAAGGCTGTGGGCCGCAGTGCCGGAGACTCAGGGCTTCGCAGGCTGCAGCAGAGAGCAAACCCCTGGGCAGACCGGGACCATATCTGCACTGCAGAGTCATCCCCCTGAACCATGGGGAGAACAGGCGGGGGCAGGAGAGACAGCCTCAGCGATGGAGGAGAGAGACTGTGGCACCTGGCGGGGGAGGGGTGTCGGAGTGGAGAGGTGAGCGGGGTCCACAGGTGTTCAGTGTGCCCGCCTTCTTCCACGTAGTTCACCTCCTTCAGTGTAAGCACTCTTCGCTCAGAGTCTTCCAAGACAGGCAGCCTCTCGGGCCCCTTTGAGGGCACAACTTGCTCTCTGCCTGAGGCCCTAGCACCTGCTGAGGGGCAAGAGCCCCCCAAAGCGTGAGGTGAAACCTTGCCTGCTAGTCAGTGCACCGTCCACGCTGGGGTCCGCGCCAGGCCAGCGCCTGCACACATGGTGTGGAGGTGGAGCTGGGAGGGCAGCCTGCAAGACCCACACACCGGAGGTGGCCGGATGGGTAGGACAACACTCCCCGGTCATCCCAGATGTCTTCACGCCCCCCATCCTGCCGGCCCCCACCCAGCCTCCTCTTCAGATCAGTGTCAGCACAGGGGCAACACTGAGTCCTCAGTCCTTGCCACACAGGAGAGCTGCCTTCACCCCAGCCAGCGTCTCCCACACAGCAGGAACGGCACCCATGCCCCAAACCAGCCAGGGCCCAGCCAGCCTAGCTCTCCCCCTGTGCCCCCACTGCCCCCACCTCACACCAGCCCCCGGGGCCCTGATCCCCATCGAAACGCTGCGAACACCAGCTGGTTTCAGGTGTATCAAGACACTCTCAGGGGCCTCACTAAGCCCTCAGGCTTTCCCTGATGTGATGGGACCTCTGCTCCCAGGAGACCTCCAGATGGACACCATCAGCCTCCATCCTCTGCCCTGAGCCTGCTGGGAGTCCTGGCGTCTCCTGGCCCAGACATAGCCCTCCACACCCACCCTCTTTCCCAGCCTGGTCCCTGCAGTGGCCTCTCCCCACTCCAGTCCATTCCAGAGGAAACCCACTGTGCTCCTTAAGGCCTCCAGACCTTTGCACATGCCTTCCTGGACCGCATCACCTGCCCTCTCACTCTCGGGTCTCCACTCAAGGGTCATGTCCTGTCCTCAGGAGCGCCCCTCCCCCCCCCCCCCCCCCCCCCCCCCGCCTCCAGCAGGTGGCCCTTTTGAACTTTCATCCGCTCATCACTCTCTGAAATGATCTATTGGTCCCTTGTTTCTCAGCCTGCGGGGGTGCATGTGTCCCGCACCGAGGGGGGGTCCTGGGCCTGGCACCCAGCAGGTGCGCAGGAGATGTGAGGGTCGTGAAGGGGGCCTGGCCAGCGGCTCCGCAGGAGGGGCTGGGAGGGTGAGGGTCGGACCGTCCTCGTCCCCGGGTGGCAGCTCAGGACCGGGATGCGCGGGGCCGGCCCCCAGCCCCATAGGACCGCGCACACCCAGGCCAACCGCCGGTGCCAAGGGGCTGGAGTCCTCTTCGCCCCGCAGGATTCGGGGTTCCCACTGCTCCGCGCGGGCAGGGCTAGCTCCCGGCCTGCTCTCCGGCCGCTTGCCCTGCCCTTCCCTCGCCTCCCTCCCTCTCCTGCCCGCCCTTCGCCGCCGGCGGTGCGCCCGGGTTTGTTATTGTGAGGGCGCCCGTGGCGAAGGGGGCGGGGGTGCGTGCCAGGCTGGCGCGTGCCCGTGGGCGCCGTGGCGGGAGCGCGCTGTGCGGGCGGCAGGGCGCGGCGGGGCGGGGCGGGCGGGGCGGGACTCGGCATCCTCGGCGCCCCCGCCCAGGCTCGCCAACCCGGATTGGCTCCCGGCGCCGGGAGCGCGCGAGGGCGCGGCGCGTAGGGCCGGACGGGGGGCGCGCGCGGCGCCGCCGGCGGCCGCGGAGGAGCGCGGGGAGGAGGGCGGAGGAGGAGCGCGGGGAGGAGGGCGAGGGGAGGGAGGAGGCGCCCGCCCGACTCCCTGCAAAGCGGCCTTATTTATCTGGGCACAGCCTCAGCCTCCCCGGTGGGAGGCTCGGGGCGGCCGATCCTCTCCCACCGGGGAGCTCCTCTCGGGGCGCGGCCGAGGGGGCCGGCCAGGCCGGCGCGGGGCGCTGGGCACGGCCGGGCCCTGCCGGCCAGGCCAGCACCTCGGCCGCCTCCCCGCTTCGCGGGCGCCCATGCCGGGCTCCCCATGACGGGAGGACGCCCGGCGGACAGCGTGGCATGAGCCAGGAGCCCGGGCCGAGGTAAGGTGTATGCGCCGGGTCAGGCTGCGGGGCATGGAGGGGGCCAGGGCACGCCAGCGCCACGGCGGCCACAATGAGGAAGGGGCTGGAGGGGGCTTGGGACAATGCCGCCGCCACCCCCACCCCAAGGCTTTCCTAACCACAGCCCTTTCCCTGACAGCGGCCGCAGGACCTCCAGCCCTGCCAGGCCTTCCCACAGCCCCTCCCCCCAGTGGCCAGTCTGGTCAAGGCCCGCTGCCCATGGCAACTGGACCAGAGCTGTGGGTCCGAGCTACCTGACAAAGTCCCCGTGGAAGCAGAATTGCAGGTTCCTAGCCTGCTTGGCTGGGTGAGGTCCCGGAGCCCCGCTGCACTCTGGGCTCCCCACCCTGGCACCATGAGCCCCTGGGCCTATGAGACAGGTGCTAGGTACAATTATACCCCAGGAAAAGCTCTGAGGTCGCACGGCCCGGGGGCTGGTCTGCCCGTGGACACCTCCTGGACCCGGGCCTGTATGGAGCTTCCACAGTGGGAGGACAAGGGGAAGGGAGGGGCTGACCACGTGCCTGGTTCTGGAGGAAGGGTCGGGCCTTGGCCAAGGCTGGAGGGCCTCAGAAGGGGGCACTGGGCACCCTGAGACTTGCTGGGGGGGAGGGGAGCTGTCCTCCTGGGAGTTTGAGCAGATAGGGAGAGTCCCCTCCCCGTCACCCCAGAAAGACAGAAGGCCTGGCTGTTGGAGCCTCAGGGAACCCATGGCCCAGTGGCCACTCCTCCAGCCCCTCCCGGCCTCTGCACAGGAAGCCTTCCCTCCACAGAGAGAGCAGATGGCCGATGTTGCTTCACCTGCCCCCTCCGTCAGGCCCCTCTCCACACCTGCCACCTCCCAGGGCCCACTGACCAGGGTCAATGCAGGCCTCCCTGGTGCCAGGTGGGCACAGGGCCCCTTCTTCCAGCCAACTCCTTTGAGGGCTGCTGGACAGCAGCCTTGAAGCAGAAGGCCTGCGCTGGGCTGGGACCCTGAGAGGTTTTGGGGTCCCACAGGCCAGGGCAGAGGCCTGAGGGAGACCACTGGCCCAGGAGGTGGTCACAGGGCTGGACCAGGAGCTGTCTGGGAAGGAGGGAAAGTCAAGCCTCAGTAGTAAACATGGGCAGTTCAGACCCCAGGACTCAGCTGCCCCGGTGCCCGCTGCCTCCACTACGTGGCTTCCCTGCCTCGACTGCCCCGTACCTCGGGCCAGGCCCATGGGGACCTCTAATGCTGGGGAGTTCACCGGACAGGCGCCACTCTCCAGCTCACGCCTGCTTCCAGGGTGTTTGTGAGTCCCAGCTCCAACTGATCAGGAGGGAACAAGTGGCCCCCGGGGTGGGGGGACCTGGGCCCAGGAAGGCCTGTGCTGCTGAGAGCCAGGGAGACATCTCGCCCCGAGGTGGGGAAGGGATCCTCAGCTGGCGCTGCTGGTTGCCTGCAGTCCCTGTTCGGTCACACGTGGGAGCTCACTGCTGTATCTCAGAGGGCTGGCATGGGGAAGAGTGGAGGTGGCAGCGAAGGAACCTCTGTGGGCTAAGTGGGTGGCCTGGGAGGAGCCTCAGCCAGACCAGCCACAGAGGGTGGGCTCAGGCCACATTCCCCGACTTGGCAGGGAACAGAGGAGGGTTCGAGGCAGCCCCCCAAAGCAGCAGGCACTGCCCACCCCAGGCCTAGGCCCTGGGGGACTCAAGTCCTTCAGAGCAGCGGGGCTGAGCTGAGGCTCAGAGCCCAATGTCTACTCCCCGAGGCGCCCAGTCCCCACGGCTGACTGTCCTGAGCTTGGCCACAGGACTCAGTCTGCTGGAACATCAACTCTGGCCTCTTGTGAGGCCCACGTGCTCCCTTCCCAGAGCCCCTGGTGCATGGGTGGGGCAGCCTGCACCCCAGAAGCACCTCTGAGCTGGGGGCGGGAGGGGAGCGCTGCTGCTAGGACATGTGCAAGGTGGCAAGGATGTGACTGTGTCTGAGTCACGGGGCTTGTCATGGAGTTTGTCAGCCTGCTACCCCAGTTGTCACCCCAGCCCCCAGGGCTGCCACCGCAGATCGACCTGATGTGAGTTTTTCTGGCTACCCATGCTGTTCCCGGCTCCACGGCCCTCAGCGGGCAAGGGGAACTGGTCTGTGTTCTATTGCGGCCAGGCCCCCGAGCATCCAGGGTGGGCTGTGTCAGATGGGGACATCAAGGGTGGAGGAAGAAACCTCTAAGCTGGAGGCCCTGAGTGGGGGACGGTTTCCTGAGCATGAGCGGTCCAAAAGAAGAGTGTCCGGGGGGCTGGCCCAGTGGCACAGTGGTTAAGGGCGCACGTTCTGCTTCAGCGGCCCAGGATTCGCTGGTTTGGATCCCGGGTGCGGACATGGCACCACTTGGCAAGCCATGCTGTGGTAGGCGTCCCACATATAAAGTAGAGGAAGATGGGCACGGATGTTAGCTCAGGGCCAGTCTTCCTCAGCAAAAAGAGGAGGATTGGCAGCAGTTAGCTCAGAGCTAATCTTCCTCAAAAAAAAAAAAAAAAGAAGAGTGTCAGGGGTGGACATGCAGCTTGCAGCCTCTGGAAGGAGAGCAGGGCATGACAGGGACAATGCAGGGAGAGACCCAGGGGTCCAAAGCAGAACTGAGCAGAAAAAGGAGGCCACAGTGGGGGCATCTGGCCAGCGGCAGGCCAGCTGGGGGCCCGGGCTTGCCCTCTGGACCACCATGCCTGGCCTGGGCTCTGGGAGTCAGACAGACTGGGGGTTTGGGGGTCAAATTGCAGCATTGTACAACTTCTGAAAATTGACTCTTGAGCCTCACTTTCCCCGTTCCTGGCCTGGCAGTGTGCAAAGGGCTCAGACCAGCAGTGGGGGGCATGGTGCTGGGAAGAACAGAGCAGGACCACCTGTTCCCTGCCCCCTAGTGGCTCCTGTCCCCTTCCCCTTGGGTCTGACCAGATAATGGGACACGAATAGCCAGCTTCCTTAACTTTGCAGCTCCCAAGAGGGGACTCAGCCAAAAAGGAGACACAAGTGGTCCTCTTCCCAAGGGTCTGATAACCGCAGGGCCAGCCCCAAGCCCCGGGGTCTTAGGAACCTTCTCAGAGACTCTGGTGCCAAGCCAGTCCCAACCCCAGTGGCCTCCCTCCCCTGTGGACACTAGCCTCTTACAACCAGATTTATTAATTGAGCTACAGCTTCCCTACTGACTGCCCTCCTCTTAATCTGACCTGCCCTCCATCAAGGCTCCTGGGCCTCTGGCAGCCGCACCCCTTTCTGTCTGACCCTGATAACTGGACAGAGATTCCTACCTCCATCCACTCATTCATTCAGCAGGCACTCAGAGTCACTCACCATGGTGCCATCTGTCCTCAAGGAGTCCCCAGCCAAGGGGAGAGGCAGACGGGTAGACAGTGATGACAACCCATGTGATGACTGAGACCCTGGAGATGCTTTCTCAGTGCTGGGGGTCCCACAGGGGGAGGCAGGTGCAGCACTCACACTGAAGAAGGAGAAGGAGCTCGCAGGGTTAAGGAGCAGGGAGGCCTGCGAGCAAGCAGGGGCTTCAATATGTGTTTGGGCAGAGGGGGAGTGGAGGAGGAATGCATGACAGGGGGTCTGGCTGGATGGTAGGTTCAGGGCTGAAGAGGGGCCGGAGGTGAGGCTGTAAGGTGGACTTGCTGGGTCTCAGGGCCCAGTGACTTGACCCACAGAGGAGACAGCTCCTGTGAAGCCCCAGCATGGCCATCTGCAGACTGTCAGCCTGGACGCCGCCACATTCTGGAGTCCTCCCAGGAGCCCATCACTCTAGCTCCCTAGCTAGCTCCCTAGGTCTACCCTGGCCCCCGTGCTTCGCGGTGAGTCGGCTGGGGAAACACAGAGGCCACAGTCAGCTCTGCTCAGGCTGATGAGAACAAGACAACTAAAGCAGTGGCCCTCACCTCCCTCCTTCCCCCGGGATAAGCCCAGAAGCCTCGGGTCCTGAAGCCTATCCTAGGAGGGGACCTCTCCCAGAATTCCCCCCCACACTGAGGAACCACGCACCAGGGATTGAGGCTGAGAATGTGCAAGCTTGGCCGTTTTTTTTTTAAAGGCTCTTTTCCTGGCATTAGCTCCTGGTGCTTATAGGGGGGAGGCAGTCCCAGCAGACTGGCAGCTGCCCCTACCCCATCCTGGCAGGAAACTCCAAGCGGGTCCTCTGAGCCCTGGGTGCAGTGGTGGCAGTCACAGGGACCAAGAAGGGGGTTGGGGGGCTCTGCAACCCGCCTGGCCCCGTGGGTGGGGCCAGGGCCAGGCAGAGAAGCCCTTGTTCTAGCCCCCCAGGGACCTCTTACTTAACTGGCAGGAAGACTCATCTCCGACCATGAGCTCAGCTTTCTCCCAAAGCCCTGAGCCCTGGGCTGAGGTGTGGCTATTTCCAGTTTTGAGCTACAGAGCAGAGCGGGGGATTCTCTGGCTGGGTCAGTGAGGCTGCAGTGTGAGGAGCAGCTGGAGCTCAGCAGGACCATGGACAAGGTCGGGAGCAGCAGGGTTGCCTCTGTGGGGAGGCAGCTCCGATCCAGGACCCAGGGGTAGGGCTGATCCACAGGCAGGGCAGTGCCTTCTGGCCAGGGATGGGGGTGTGGGATGAGGGGCAGCCAGACCTCAGACACTGTCCCCAAGCTGCTGAGGGCCAGCCTCAGCCTGGCCCCTCCCTCTCCTGGGCTCTCTCCCATGGGCTGTCTTGTTTTCACCAGCTGGACCCTGAGGGCTGGAGGGTGGGGATGGGACTGTGGGCGTGTGCAAATGTGAGCTCCAGTGGGGGACGGGAAGGGAGCCCCGCTGATGCCCGGGGCATCCACGTGCATCCCCCCAACTCAGGCGCTCCACGTGCACACTCCTGACTGGGAGCATTTTCAACCTAAATCGGCACTGCTCTTGAGTTATTTCTCCCCTGGTGCCGCCTCCGCCGCCTCCTCCGGATCTTAGTCGAGCGGGCGGCTTCTCCCCTCTCCCCTCTCCGCCTCCAGGGCCCCTCCCTGCTGAGCTGGTTTGCCGGCCGTCCCCCACCCCGCCCCCACCAGCCGCTGTCCGCGGCGGAGACGGCCGGCCGGCCCGCCCGCCGGAGCACGCGCACAGAGGCGGGAGGGGCGCTGTCCATGGTGCTGCGCGCCGGGCGCCGCGCTGGGCGCGCCTGGTCTGCGGGAAGCGGCCCGCCCCGAGCCGTGAAATCATGGCGCCCCGCTCCGGGGACACAGAGGTATTCAGGCTGGGGCTGCCTCTCTGTGCCCAGAACAGCCCACAGGAGGGAGATGCCGGGACAGCATCTCCCATGGCCCTAGGAGTGGGGGCCTGTGGTGGGCTTCATCCTGTCCCTCCGTGAGGCACTGCTGTCCCACGATGGTCCCCTTCTTGTGTACTGGTATGAAGCAATCTGGGGCAGCCCTCATGTCAGGTCGCCCCCGCCACTGTGGGGCAAACTGTAACTCTTCAGAGCCTCAGGTTCCAATCTGAAAACGGGGGTAACAGTAGTGGCCACCCCCCTACTCCCCCCCTCCCCCCGCCAGGCTGCCTTGAGATGGAAATACATGATTATCTCAGTGGGCATTCTTCTGCAAATGTGGTTATGGATGTCGTGTATCAGCCAGTGTGCTGCTGCTACTACTTGGTCCTGAGCTGTAATGAAGGGGCAGCCAAGATGTGGGAGCCTCTTCTGGGGAGAGAGTGCCCGCGGGGGGGGGGGGGGGGGGTGGAGCACGGCCAGACTGGGAACTCATGGCTGCCAGGGCAGCAAGGCTTTTGGACCCAAAGCTGGGTTGGCAGCTATGAGGACCGCATGTTCCAGTGAGACCTCTGGTCCCAGCCCAGGTCTGCTCTCCCTCCCCAGACATGGAATGTGGGCAAGGGTTGTCCTGTCCAGGGCTTGGGAGCTCGTGGAGGATGTGGTGCTGGGAAGAGCAGCCAGGACCTTCCGCTTCCCTCCCTCCCAGTGGCTCCTGTCCCCTTCCCTTCAGGCCGGCCATGGGGATCAGAAGCAACCTCGAGTCACCTTCCAGGTGCTCACATGCTTAGCCCTTTTCACACGTTGTCCTGTGGGGGTATCATCACCTCCCAGGCTTCCAAGTGAGGCTGGAGAAGGGAAGTAGCTCACGGAGGCCACAGAGCAGGAGGGGGGACTGGGGGGCTGTTTCAAGTCCAGGGTGTGTGACCCCGGAGCCTGTGCAGGTGAGCACTGGGTCCCCTCCTCACTGGGTGCCTGGGGTGGGGTGGGCAGGAGATCTGGAATGTGGAGCAGATGGTGGCACTGTGAGGGTCTTGCTGCCCCTTCTCTCTAGAGTCTTCTGTACCTAGTGCCCTCTGCCACCCATTCACAGCCTCAGAGGCCTGAGGAGGGGAGCTGGGGGTGGTCTCGGCCCCACCTTCTGAGGAGTTTCCTACATGTAGCCCTCCACAGTCAGCTCTGGTCCAAGCCCCAGCTCCACCACTTACTGACTGTGACCTTGGGCAAGCAGTTCACGCTGCTTTGGCCTCAGTGTCCTCATCTGTACAGCTGGCATGGTCATCACAGCACTGTCCTCCGTGGATTGGGTGGAGGATTAAGGAGAAAGTATGTGTCAGGGACTCCCTGTGCTGGCATCATGGTAAATGCTGAGAAGACACTTGCCCTCTCCTTGGGTAGATTCTGAGCCACAGAACCTCCTGTAGCCACTGAGATTCTCAGGGGCTGGTGTGTAAGTCTCAGACGGGGTACTGGAACCACTCCAGAGAGCCATGCTGGCACCCCATAGTGGAGGGGCCAGAGACCACCCCAAACCCTCTCCCTCAGCTCCCCAGCCCCTGCCCAGCAGAGGCAGGCCTGGCAGGCACCAATGGTGGGCATCAGGGTAGCAAAGGTGAAGGGAGCAGTCACTGGCAAGTGTCTGTCTGTCTCCACCTCTGTTCTCTCATCTGTAAAATGGGAACCGTAGTGCCTAGGCATCAAAAAGCCCTGTGAGCCTGTGCAGGTTGAGCTCAGTGCATTCAGGGAATGCCGTGGTCATGACCAGCCTTGCCGTCCCGTTGTTGCTCAGTTGGGGGTGGAGAGACTTGCACTAAGATCCTCTGTCCTGTGGGTGGTTGTGGGAGTGCCGTGGAAGGGGACGCCCAGGGATGGGAAGGAGCCCAGCTCTGAGCCAGCAGCAGACTCACTCCCCCCTCCCGGACCCTGTCTGCAGAGCTAGCGAGGAAGATGTCGAGCCCGGGCATCAACGGCGACTCCAAGCCTCCATGCTTGCCTCGAAACGGCCTGGTAAAGCTGCCGGGCCAGCCCAACGGCCTGGGTGCAGCCAGTATCACCAAGGGCACTCCGGCTGCCAAGAACCGCCCCTGCCAGCCACCACCCCCACCCACCCTCCCGCCACCCAGCCTGGCTTCCCCGATGCCGAGGGCTGCCCTTGCGGGGGGCCTGTGCCCCACCGCGGGGCTTCCCATTGGTGGACCAGCCTCAGCGCCGGTGCCTGGGCCCCCAGCAGAGCGGCCACCGCTAGCCACAGACGAAAAGATCCTCAACGGCCTGTTCTGGTACTTCTCGGCCTGCGAGAAGTGCGTGCTGGCCCAGGTGTGCAAGGCCTGGCGGCGCGTGCTCTACCAGCCCAAGTTCTGGGCAGGCCTGACACCCGTGTTGCACGCCAAGGAGCTCTACAACGTGCTGCCTGGTGGTGAGAAGGAGTTCGTGAACCTGCAGGGCTTCGCTGCGCGTGGCTTCGAGGGCTTCTGCCTGGTCGGTGTCTCCGACCTGGACATCTGTGAGTTCATCGACAACTACTCCCTCTCCAAGAAGGGCGTCAAGGCCATGAGCCTCAAGCGCTCCACCATCACTGACGCCGGCCTGGAGGTGCGCCCTCTGCTGGCCGGGAAGGACGGGGGGACGGGCGGGGGGCGGGCCGGGCGAGGCTGTAGAGACCAAGCAGGTGTGGGGGGCGTCTCCCAGAGGAGGGTGGGGCACACAAGGAGCAAAGTAGCTGAGGGCGGTGCCAGTGCCCTGAGGAGGATCGTTGCTGTTGGGTGGGGCGAAGCCGGGACTGGGTACATAATTTGGGGGACCCAGTCCAAAATGAAAATGCAGGTCCCTTGTTCAAAGATGATTAAGAATTTCAAGACAGCGACAGCAGAGCAGTCAATTAAGTCTGGGGCTCTTCCCAGTGCGGGGCTCTGCATGCCCATGAAGCTGGCCTTGGGCGGGGAAGATGCTGGAGGAGGTGGGGGGACCAGGGGCAAAGGTCAGGGGAGCAGCTGTGCATCTGGACTCTAATTATCAAACCACTCACACCAACTCCTCCCAGCACCTGCTGTGGCCAGGCCCTGGGCTCCAGGCTGCCCCATGCCCTGCCTGCTGTTTCAGAATGTTGTTGAGGTGTAACACACACACTGTAGAGTGCACTGGTCCGAGTACAGCTGGATGCATGTTTACATGCGTCCACACTCGAGAACACCGCTTCTCCGCGTGTTGCCTCCGCCCCATCTCCCACCGTCCTCACTGCGCCCTGCAGGGAGGCGCACGTCAGGGGGAACCGAGGTCAACTTGCACGGTGACGAGGTCGGCCTCCTGACCTCGCGCCTGCCCGCCCGCAGGTGATGCTGGAGCAGATGCAGGGCGTAGTGCGCCTCGAGCTGTCCGGCTGCAACGACTTCACCGAGGCGGGGCTGTGGTCCAGCCTGAGCGCGCGCATCACCTCGCTGAGCGTGAGCGACTGCATCAACGTGGCCGATGACGCCATCGCGGCCATCTCACAGCTGCTGCCCAACCTGGCTGAGCTGAGCTTGCAGGCCTACCACGTGACGGACACGGCGCTGGCCTACTTCACGGCGCGCCAGGGCCACAGCACGCACACGCTGCGCCTGCTCTCCTGCTGGGAGATCACCAACCACGGCGTGGTCAACGTGGTGCACAGCCTGCCCAACCTTACCGCGCTCAGCCTCTCAGGCTGCTCCAAGGTCACCGACGACGGCGTCGAGCTCGTGGCCGAGAACCTGCGCAAGCTGCGCAGCCTCGACCTCTCCTGGTGCCCGCGCATCACTGACATGGCGCTGGAGTACGTGGCCTGCGACCTGCACCGCCTGGAGGAGCTCGTGCTGGACAGGTGTGCGCGTCCCCCGTCCCCTGGCCTTGTAGGGCGGGGTCGGCTGGACCTTTTAAGCAGGGAGCCTAGACTAGTGGACAGACCTGTAGCTAGAATGCGGCTGCGCATGGGGCGGGGCGAGAGTTGAGGGGCGGGGCCCTCCTAAAACGCTAGCCGGGATGTGGCTGTAACAAGGGTGGGGCTCAACCGGCGACCGGCCTCCTTCGGTCCTTCGGAGTGAGAGATACCACCGCAGGATCGGGGAGGAGGCGGAGCCTGGCTGGGGCGGGGCCACGGGAAGGGAGGAGGTATTGTGGGTGGGGCAGGAGGGGAGTTCACGCCAGGGGCACTCCGGGAGAAGGAGGAACCAGTTGGAGCCGAGGGGCGGGGCGAGGTGTTTTGAAAGTGGCAGCCTCGCTCTGTTGCAACCACAGGTGTGTACGCATCACGGACACCGGCCTCAGCTATTTGTCCACCATGTCGTCCCTCCGCAGCCTCTACCTGCGATGGTGCTGCCAGGTACCGGCCCTTTAGGCCTCCGAGATTGAGGAGTAAGCAGGGGAGGTGGGGGGGCGCGGGGAGAGCCCCCAGCCAGACAATCCTGACCTGCTCCCGGCCCACTCAGATCCTGTGAGGAAGTCTGGGATCCCTTCACACCCAGCGGCCAACGTAACCGGAACGTACGGAGTCCCCAGGGCCCTCACCGCACTCCCTAGCTGCCTCCTGGCTCCGTAGGGGAGCTGAGAAACCCTCGTTTTGAACCCTACCCCTCGCCCGACCCCAGGAGTGAGGCTCCCCCAGGGCGCTAGGGAAAATCGTTAACTCGCCCCATCCTCCCGCCCAGGTGCAGGACTTCGGGCTGAAGCACCTCCTGGCCATGAGGAGTTTGCGTCTCTTGTCTCTGGCAGGTGAGACCCCCTGCCGCCCTCCTGGACAGTGACCACCCACCCCATCTAGTCTGACTCCGCCACTCCGGCCAGGTCCCTTGTGCAGACTCATCCCTGAGGATGACTCGGTGTCCCAGATTCGAGTCAGAGGACGGAGACGCTGGGCAAGCTCCAGCCCCTGCCCCGCCCCGCCCCGTCGGGCCACGCCCACTCAGCCGCCGCCCCGCCTCCCGCCCCCGCAGGCTGCCCGCTGCTGACCACCACGGGGCTGTCTGGCCTGGTGCAGCTGCAGGAGCTGGAGGAGCTGGAGCTGACCAACTGCCCCGGGGCCACCCCCGAGCTCTTCAAGTACTTCTCGCAGCACCTACCCCGCTGCCTCGTCATCGAGTAGCGCGGGGCCTCCCGCCCCCGTCGCAGGAACCCGCCGCGCTCCGGGCGGGGACGCGGGGGCGCCGCTGAGCCCCCTCTCCCTGCCCGGCGCTCAGGGGAGCCCCCGCGCCCTCCGCCCCGCGCGGGAGGCGGGGCGAACCGAGAAGCCCCGCCCCGCCCCTCCTGGCCCCGCCCCGGGCAGGGAGGGGGCGGCGGGCGGGGCCAGCCCCACGCACGCACGCACGCACGCACACTCGGGGACTTTGTGCATGCCCCTCGTGCCCGCACTGCACGCCCGCCCTCCACACGCCACTCCCGCCTCCATCGTTCGCCCGCCCGCTGCAGGGGGCCCGGGGCTCGGTCCTGGGGGGCGTTTCAAGCTCCCCAGACGGCCGCCCTCACCGCCTCCCTCGCCCCACCCCGCTCTGTCTCCCCGCTGTCCCCCCATCCCGGGCAGGGCCCAGGGGGATTGACGGGGGCTGGGTCCCCCAGGACACCGGGGCCCGGAAGAGTCCCAAGGGCTTCCCGCATCTTCCACTGCACCAAGCCTGGAGCCCTCCGAGGGGTGCGAGGTGGAAACAGGCCACCGCCCAAGCCATGGCCCACTGTCCAAGGAGCCCAGGTCCCACCCGCCCTTCCCCTGACTCATGCCAGCCTGACCCAAGCGACCGCCCCTCTTTCTTGCCACTGTGTGAGGCAGTCCCCTGCTCGCCCCGCCCCCACCCGCGGGCCTACAGGTCCTTGGGCCCTAGCCAGGCTAGGGCAGAATTGGGTTGGGAGAGGGGCAGACTGGATGAGTGACAATGACCTTGGCATAATCAACATTAGCCCAGCCAGCTCCAGTCCACCTCAACCCAGGGTGACACAGCCACCTTGAGAGACCCTAAGCTGGAGCGACCCTCAGGGTCTGCAGGCCTTGGGAGCAGTCCTGGTGGGCCCCATACCACAGCCCCTGTAGCCACCTGGGCCAGACCTCTCAATGCTACACTTCACCCTGGGCAGGTCTCCAGCAGGGGGAAGCTGGAAAAGTGGCTCCCAGCCAAGGTCAGGGTCAGCGCCAGCCAGCAGCTGATCTTCCAGTGGCCAGCACACCCTCAGCACCCAGAGGAGGGAGGGCTCCTTCCTAGCCACCCCCCACCCCTCCCTGGCTTCCCAAACCTCTGCCTGCCCAAATGGGCTCTGACCGTGTTCTGTCCGATCCCAAGACATGTGGAAGTCCTGGGAGATGCTGGCACATCTTGGCAATTGCTGAGGAGGGGGCTGGGACCCCTTTCCATCCAACCTTGAGCCCCAGGAGATACAGCACCCACACCCAATCTTGGGAACCCCCCCAATCTGGTTGGAAGAGAGTAACCAGTTTCCAGAGAGCCAGAGAGTGAAAGAGAGAGAGAGAAAGAGCGAGCGAGCGAGCGAGAGATGCTGTTGAAGCCGAGAAACGGTTCAACAGCCCAAAGATTTTCCTGCCCGTGGAGTGCCAGCAAGAAACTCCAGGGCTGAGGTGGTCAGGAGCCAGTTTCTTCAGCCCCGCCTCCCCACAGCTCCCTAGTGGGGAGGGGGCAGCTGTCCATTTGTCCAAAGTATTAATGCAACTGAAGCTGTGACATTTCCAACGACTGTAGGAAGAAAAATTAAGGGGAGAGAGGAAAACAAACAAAACCAACCAACCCCTAAAATCATTTTCTTATTGTACATAACGACCTCATTCTCCTGTATATGCGGAAGATATAACCTTATATTTGGTAAGTGTTTCTTGTGCTATTTTATCACGTGACCTGTTTATAAAAATATATATTAAAAAAAAAGTTGTAAAAACACGTGTCTGAGTTGTTTTTAGGTCATCAGACCATGGCGGGGAATGGTCTATCTGCCCTCGGTAACCCAAGTCTCTGGATCCTTGTGCACCTCTCAACTCATCAGACTTATTGTGCTTTCCAACAAACATGTCGAGGCCGGGTTCCACGGTGCCAGACTGGAAACCCAGCAGTGACCAACACAGAAGGTCTCTAACCTCTCATTGCTTAAAGTGGGAGAGGCAGACACTGCAGTCATTACACCTAACACCCCTTCCAAAATATCTAGGATCTAGCCCATCCTTTCAGAGGGGCAAAAACGAGCCCTGTTTCATGCACAAGGCAACTGAGGCTAAGAGAGGGACAGGGATGCCATGAGGCAGGAAAGCTGGGCGGGCTGGAAGAAGGGATGGAAGGCGAGGCGGCTGCAGGCACGTCGGAAGAGGCAGAGGCCAGGAGTTTGGGATGTATTCCCAGCACGGTGGGGAGCTTTCGGGGCTTAGGCCGAAGAGTGGTACCTGGCTGCTGGGCGGGGTTCAGATGAGAGGGAACGAGGGACCCAGGGAGACCCGTTAGGAGACTGCTCCTGGGGTCCAGGGGGGAGTGAGGAAGGAGATGGAGACCACTGGAGGGATTCAGGACTCGCTTAGGGATGCCCGGACTTGCTGACGGACCTTGGAGGAGAGACGAGCACTGGTATTAGAATAACGCGATAAAAAGACCAACCACTGCGGCGGAGCCGGGGGAGCTCCTCTACCCAAGTCCTTGGCCCATCCCTCCGCCTCCACCAGCGCAGCTCCCGGATGCGGAACTTTCGTGTTGTGGGCGTCTGCTTCCGGCGAGGGGCTGACAAGAAACGGACCACTTCCAGCAAGGGACGGGAAAGAAACGGGCTGTTTCCGGCGCGGCACTTCCGGCCCAGCCCGGCCCGGCAATTTTAGGAGATGGCTCGGGTGCCGGCGGGGCGCGAGGTTTCTCCGGCTTCTCGGTCTCCGTTCGCGCTGTCTCCGAGCCCCAGCGCCGCCCTCCGGAACCCGAGACTCCGCGCCGCCGCGCCTCCTGCCTCCCGCCCCGCCAGACCCCATCGGGCTCCTTAAACAGCTCGGTGCTTGAGGTCCCTCTGTGTCCCCAGCGCCTCTGGACCCGAGTCCCCGGGCCCCGCGGCCCTCTGCCTCCTCCCCGGAGGCCACTGTGTGGACGGTGGGGACCGCCTCACGCGCTTCCCTGCCGGGACTGACTGACCGAAGGTCCAGTGACCGTCCAGATCTGACTGTTGGGGGGATGGAGAGGTGGCCTGGGCTACGACTGACCAAAAGGCAAACATGGGACTGACCAGCCTCAGGGCAGCCACGGCGCCTTCTGACCGCCCCACTAGGGCGATGGAACTTGCCTATTAGACTAACAGTGGACTGCCCTGACTGGCCAGCCCAGGCCTAAGCGGTTTTGGGGGACTCAACCAGGGTGAAGGATCTGAACTGACGGTTCACCCCAGGCTAACCTGGCAAGCCGACTTCACTGACCTCCTGTCCCCACTACCCGTGCAGCCATGGAGAAGATGTCCCGAGTGACCACGGCCCTGGGTGGCAGTGCACTGACAGGCCGCACCATGCACTGCCACCTGGATGCGCCGGCCAACGCCATCAGTGTGTGCCGGGACGCGGCCCAGGTGGTCGTGGCAGGCCGCAGCATCTTCAAGATCTATGCCATCGAGGAGGAGCAGTTTGTGGAGAAGCTGAACCTGCGTGTGGGCCGCAAGCCCTCGCTCAACCTGAGCTGCGCTGATGTGGTCTGGCATCAGATGGATGAGAACCTGCTGGCCACAGCAGCCACCAATGGCGTGGTGGTCACATGGAACCTGGGCCGGCCATCTCGCAACAAGCAGGACCAGCTTTTCACAGAGCACAAGCGCACGGTGAACAAAGTCTGCTTCCACCCCACTGAGGCCCACGTGCTGCTCAGTGGCTCCCAGGACGGCTTCATGAAGTGCTTCGACCTCCGCAGGAAGGACTCTGTCAGCACCTTCTCCGGTGAGGCCCTTGGAGGCGGGTTGGGCAGGTGTGCATCTCTGCAGGCGGCTGGCCTGTCGGGGCAGGTTGAGAAGTGCTGTGTGCATCAGAGGTCCTCAGATGTGCTCCCAGAGGGCTTCTTGGAGGAGAGGCCAGCCATGCTGGCCCTGGAAGAGTGGGTGGGGTCAGCAGGGGAGCGCAGGGGCAGGCCTGGCTGAGGTGTGAGGGGTTCCTGGTGTGTGTTTGCTGCTCTGATGCACCTGCAGAGTCGAGGCTAGGTGTGGGATGAGGAGAGGGCAGAGCCTGAGCAGGCCCACAGCTGCCCTGGGCAGCCGAACAGAGGATTCATTTCGCTGTCTCCTCTTCCCTCACCTCAGAGCACCAGGCCGCCTCATTGCAGGAAGTCTGCCGGCGCCTCAGCCCAGGGAAGCAGAGGAGGTGGGGTGCACTGCCTGGCCCCCCCCACGTTCTTTTCCCAGCAGGCCCAGCTCCCTGACAGATGGCCTTGAGCCAGCTCTCCCTTGTCCACTTCAATGAGACCAAGTGAAGCACAGGGCCCTCAGAAACCTTGAAGAACTGGGGGGCCTCTTAAGACAGACCCTGAGCTACCTATGCTGGGGGAACGTTGGACACTGCCTGCAAAGGCTCTTGGTGTGATGGTCCACAGGAGTGGCCATGGCCCCTCAAGGCCTCTCTGGTCCTCTGGGGCTGACCTGGAAGCTCCAGCTCAAGGTGAAAGGACTGGGCAGAGGCTGGGGCACCCACATCTGTGCCTCCTTGGGCCTCCCTTGGGGGCCTCAGGACCCTCAGGGAGTGTGGCCGGACGGCCCAGTGAGGCTGCTGTTTGCTCAGTGCTCTGAGACCCGGTCCTGAAGCTGAGCCACAGCTTTGCACAACCACTAGTGTCAGACGCAGAATCCGAGGAGAATCAAAGTCCGGGAGTTTGGGTCCATACCACCCGATGCCTGGGTCCTGCTCCCCAGCCCAGGTTCTTGTGTCTGCTCTGTGAGGCCTCTCCTTGCCCCTGTCCACCTTGCACAGACCTTGGGGGTCTCCATCCCACCATCTAGGCCTCCCAGCCTGGGCTGCGGGCAAGCATGTGACACCAGTCCACAGTCACTCCAAGGGCTGCACCCTTGGGTGCTCTCCTTCTTGAAGCCCCCTGTGGGCTGGCCCCCTCACCTTCTCCCTCCATTATGTGCGGCCCACAGGCCAGTCTGAGAGTGTGCGGGACGTCCAGTTCAGCATCCGGGACTACTTCACCTTCGCCTCCACCTTTGAGAATGGTAACGTGCAGCTCTGGGACATTCGGCGGCCTGACCGCTGTGAGAGGATGTTCACGGCCCACAATGGGCCTGTCTTCTGCTGTGACTGGCACCCCGAGGACAGGTGTGGGGTGAGGGCAGGGGCAGCAGGGCGGGACAGGTGGGGCTCATGGAAGGAAGGGTATGCTCATTGCTTCAAGACCGGTGAGACAGATGGTGGGGAACTCTCCCACCCCAGGAGAGGTCACTGAGGGTTTCATGGGCCTTCCGCAGGGGCTGGCTGGCCACAGGTGGGCGTGACAAGATGGTGAAGGTCTGGGACATGACCACGCACCGCGCCAAGGAGGTGCACTGTGTGCAAACCATTGCCTCAGTGGCCAGAGTCAAGTGGAGGCCTGAGTGCCGGCACCACCTGGCTACGTGCTCCATGATGGTGGACCACAACATCTATGTGTGGGACGTGCGCCGGCCCTTCGTGCCAGCCGCCATGTTCGAGGAGCACCGAGACGTCACAACAGGCATTGCCTGGCGCCACCCGCATGACCCCTCCTTCCTGCTCTCCGGCTCCAAGGACAGCACGCTGTGCCAGCACCTGTTCCGTGATGCCAGCCAGCCTGTTGAGCGTGCTAACCCTGAGGGCCTCTGCTATGGCCTCTTTGGGGACCTGGCCTTTGCCGCCAAGGAGAGCCTCGTGGCCACCGAGTCGGGGCGCAAGCCCTATGCTGGTGACCGGCGCCACATCTTTTTCAAGCGCAAGCTGGACCCTGCTGAGCCCTTTGCGGGCCTCGCCTCCAGTGCCCTCAGTGTCTTTGAGATGGAACCTGGCAGTGGCAGCATGAGCTGGTTTGTGGACACGGCTGAGCGTTATGCCCTGGCTGGCCGGCCGCTGGCTGAGCTGTGTGACCACAATGCAAAAGTGGCTCGGGAGCTTGGCCGCAACCAGGTAAGGGGGGCTGGGCTGAGGAGGGGCCCGAGGCCGTGACCTTGGGGCAGGGGGCTCCTTCAACTGCTGCACCCAGACCCTGCCCTGAGTTCAGTGCTCAGCTCGGCCGCTGTCACCACCGGCCCTCACCCCAGTAACTGAGGGTGCCCAGAGGCCCAGAGTGGACCAGATGCCATTGCTATCCTTAGGGTGCCAGTCTGGGGCGTCGTGGGGCTTGAGCCCCCTCTTCTGGCTCATTCTTGCTTTCAGACTTCTCAAGACATCCAGCCCTGCAGAGGTCCACACTGTCTCTCTCGTCGCCTGCCTGGGACCCCAGGCTCATTTCCACGTTGGCCGCCTCCCACTCCAGCTTCCTTCTGTGCCTCTGCAGGATGAAGGCTGGGGTTATTGTTTTTCCCATGGGCCTCAGTTTCCCACCTGGGGCGAGCCAGGACATTGGGTCCCTGGGGCAGCTGAAAGCTGAGGGTTTGTGGTTCTGTCCAGCAGAGGGGGCCTGCAAGGGACGCCAGGGACCCAGGACCCCTGTGAGTGACTGGTGCCCACCCCTAGGTGGCGCAGACGTGGACCATGTTAAGGATCATCTACTGTAGCCCTGGCCTGGTGCCCACCCCCAACCTTAACCACAGCGTGGGCAAGGGCAGCTCCTGTGGCCTGCCGCTCATGAACAGGTAGACACCCAGGGGAGGGTCTCTGCAGAGGGTGGGACTGCGGGAGCCCGCCCACCTACCCATGGGCTTTCCCTGCCCCCAGTTTCAACCTGAAAGATATGGCCCCAGGGCTGGGCAGCGAGACCCGGCTGGACCGCAGCAAGGGTGACACTCGGAGCGACACAGTGCTGCTCGACTCCTCGGCCACACTCATCACGAACGAGGGTAGGATGGGGCGGGCACAGGTGTTCATGGGAGTGGGGCTGGGCCGTCCTAGAGCCAGCGGCCCCTGGAATGCCCTCCCTCCCTTGTGGGCAGATAACGAGGAGACTGAAGGCAGCGACGTGCCTGCGGACTACCTGCTGGGTGACGTGGAGGGCGAGGAGGATGAGCTCTATCTGCTGGACCCGGAACACGCCCACCGTGAGTGGGGGCGGGGCTGGGAGGCGGGGTTCGCAGGTGGGGCCCAGGCTCAGACCCTGCCTCCCCCGCCCCTGCCTCGCAGCCGAGGAGCCCGAGTACGTGCTGCCCCAGGAGGCCTTCCCGCTGCGCCACGAGATCGTGGACACGCCACCCGGGCCCGAGCACCTGCAGGACAAGGCCGACTCGCCCCACGTGAGCGGCAGCGAGGCAGATGCGGCCTCCCTGGCGCCGGTGGACTCCTCCTTCTCGCTCATCTCCGTCTCGCATGCACTCTACGACAGCCGCCTGCCGCCCGACTTCTTCACTGCCCTGGTGTGCGACATGCTGCGTTTCTACGCCGAGCAGGGCGACGTTCAGATGGCCGTGTCTGTGCTCATTGTGCTGGGCGAACGCGTGCGCAAGGACATCGACGAGCAGACCCAGGTGGGTGACCCGGGCGGGGGAGGGCCTCCCTGGAGCAGCTGCGCCCGCCGCACCGCCCCTGCGCCCCGCTCCTAGGGCAAAAGCCCTGGCCGTGCCGCGACCTTGCCTCCTGCCCCGTCCCTCGCCGCAGGAGCACTGGTACACGTCCTACATCGACCTGCTGCAGCGCTTCTGCCTCTGGAACGTGTCCAACGAAGTGGTCAAGCTGAGCACCAGCCGCGCCATCAGCTGCCTCAACCAGGCCTCCACTACCCTGCATGTCAACTGCAGCCACTGCAAGCGGCCCATGAGCAGCCGCGGCTGGGTCTGCGACCGGTGCCACCGCTGCGCCAGCATGTGCGCCGTCTGCCACCACGTGGTCAAGGGGCTCTTCGTGTGGTGCCAGGGCTGCAGCCACGGCGGCCACCTGCAGCACATCATGAAGTGGCTGGAAGGCAGCTCGCACTGCCCCGCGGGCTGCGGCCACCTGTGCGAGTACTCCTGACGGCCGGCCGGCGGGTGGGGCTGGGAGTGTCAACCAATAAAGGACGCGGAGCCGCAGTGTGAGGCCACCTGTCACCGTCCGAAGGCTGTCCGCGAGCCTGGCCACGCGGGGGGAGGGGCGGCGGGGCAGGGTCGCCATGGGAACTAGCACTAGCCAATAGTGGCGCTTGGTGCGACCTTCGCTCCGCCTTCCGGAAACACCCCTCCTAGGGCGGGCCTAAGGACGCCGCTTCCGGGGGCCGTCCGCGCGCCTGCGCCGTTGCCACGACGATGGGGTTCCCGGCGTGCCTCGCGACGGGGGCTCATGGCGGCGGGGGCGCGGCCGCTCCTCCTGCTCGTGCTCTGGACGCTGGCTGCGCCGGCCCGGCCCGGCCCCGGAGAGACGGGCGACGGAGGGTGGTGAGGGCGCCGGGGCGGCGGGCGCGGGGCGCGGGGCGGCGCGCTGCGGCCGCGTGCTGACCGGCTGTGCCTGCAGGCAGCGGCGCGGACCGGGCGCGCCGGCGGCCGTGACGGAGGAGCAGCGCTGCACGGTGGAGCGCCGGACCGACCTCAGCTACGCCGCGTTCGTGCAGCAGTACGTGCGCCCGCCCCGCCCGGGCCCTCCTCCCCGCCCGCGAACGCGGCCCTGGGGCTCCGTCCCTCACGAGGGAGGGTCCACGCGGGGCCGCGCCGGACCTGGCCGTGACTTCGTCCTTTCTTCCAGCTACGCCTTCTCCAGACCCGTCATCCTGCAGGGGCTCACGGACAACTCGGTGAGCGCTCGCGCCCCTCCCGGCTGTCCTTCGCCCCGCCGAGCGTGGCCTTAGGTCCTCTCCCCTTCCTTGTAGAGGTTCCGGGCCCTGTGCTCCCGCCAAAGGCTGCTGGCCTCGTTTGGGGACAGCGTGGTCCGCTTGAGCACTGCCAACACCTACTCCTACCAGAAAGGTGAGCTGCCCCACCCTGCAGCCCAGCCTGCTTGCCAGCGTCCTGGAGGCAGCACCAGCCCGTCCTGACCAGCCCCTTTCCCGCAGTGGACTTGCCCTTCCAGGACTATGTGGAGCATCTACTGCACCCCCAGGACCCCGCCTCCCTGGGCAACGGTGAGCCCGACTTGGGCAGCGGTGGGGTGGGGTGTGGTCGGGGCGTTTGGGAGTGCCAGGGAACCAGGATCCCTGCGCCCTCCTGCTTTCTCTGCTGGCAGACACCCTCTACTTCTTTGGGGACAATAACTTCACTGAGTGGGCGTCGCTGTTTCGGCACTACTCCCCACCCCCGTTCGGGCTGCTGGGCACCACTCCTGCTTACAGCTTCGGGATTGCAGGTGGGTGCTCTGCAGGACCAGGAGACTCAGGAGTGGGGTGGGGAGAGTGCAGACTCGGTTTGGTCACTGGCTGCTCATAACTGACCCGACAGGAGCCGGCTCTGGGGTGCCGTTCCACTGGCATGGGCCTGGGTTCTCGGAGGTGATCTACGGCCGCAAGGTCAGCACAGGGTTGGGGCTGTGGCTTGGGGTTCACTGACCACAACACAGAATGACTTTGCTGGTCTGCCTCCAGCGCTGGTTCCTGTACCCCCCTGAGAAGACACCCGAGTTCCACCCCAACAAGACTACGCTGGCCTGGCTCCGGGACACGTACCCGACCCTAGCACCATCTGCACGGCCCCTAGAGTGCACTATCCAGGCTGGTGAGGTCAGTGGCTGGCAAGAGGGGGCCAGGCCGGGCTGGGCTGAGGGTCTCCAACTAATCCTTGTGCCCCCCCGCAATCCCCACCAGGTGCTGTATTTCCCCGACCGATGGTGGCATGCCACACTCAACCTCGACACCAGCGTCTTCATCTCTACTTTCCTTAGCTAGCCACAAGGGGCGGCTGGCAAGCCCGTCGCACACCAGCACGTGCCCCTATAGTGCTCACAGATTTTATTACAGGGACAGTGGTGGCAGCGGCAGCCTCCGCCCAGCCCACCCTCACCTGCTGTTTCCGACCCAGAAGGGGGACAGGAGAGGCTCACGGCCCAGCAGCAGAACTGATGGGGAGTGGCATAGGGACACCGGGGCAAGAATCCAGGGACAAATACTCTGTACGGGGGCTGGAGCTACTGCCCCAAGGCCCTCTAGGGCCAGGTTACCAGGCAGAGTGGGGCGAGTGGCCCTTGCACTCGCCCTGTCTCAGTAGTCCTCCACCCAGCCGTTCTCGGAGATGAATGCGTCGATGACCTCTTTCATGGCCAGGTTGGGGATGAGCTGTTCCTGGGTCAGGGGGCTCCGGGTCACAGGGTCAAAGTGGCCCACACGCTGTAGTGACAACAGGGTCAGGAGGTGCTCAGGGGGTCCAGGCCCTGCCCCCGATGCCTGCTGGCCCTCACCTGCAGGTGCTCCTCGATGTCTTTGCGGTCATAAGTGATGCCGCTGGGCGTGATGCATGGCTCCCGCATCAACTCAAAGCTGATCTTGCCACATAGATAGTCGGGGATGTCTCGCTTCTGCAACACACAGGTCAGGTTAGGGACCAGGAAAGGGACACTGCTCTGACTCCTGCTACCCCCAGGCCCTGGAGAACAGACGGCTCACCTTTCTCTTCTCGTCCACCTGGGAGAAGAGCTCATCCATGTCTGCCAAGTATTTGTCCTGCAAAGAACCGAGCAGCTACACGTGGGCTAAACATCTCGTATCCCTTCCCTAGGTGTAGGCACACATGGACCCAACTGGAACCAGGGGCACCCTCACATCACACACACACAGACCCACACATGGGCCAGGGCACCCTCACGTGCTTGGCCTCGATGCAGGCCTGCTGGGCCCGGAGATGACCATCGTCCTCATCACCCTCATGGTTCCGCTGACACTCTTCCAGCTCCCTGGGAGAAGACCAGAAACTGGTCAGAGGTGGGTTTGGCCAGGAGAGGTCAGTGTCCACCCCAACCTCGGGTTTGCTCAGACCTCGTCCCCCTCTGTCTCCTGCTCACCAGTGTTGGCAATCAATAAAGACTTATGTTCACGACTCAGAGTTGATCTCAGAGTGGTGACTTGGGGAGGGGGGCCTGGAGCCTGCCACCACCACAGCCTACCTCTCGCGCTCGGCCGTGATGAGCCGTGTGAGGTAAGAGTGCAGTTCGCTCTCCTGGTGGATGCGTCGTTCCTCGATGCTGTTCCAGCGCTTCTTTTTGGCGATGCGCAAAGCACTGGGGATGTCATCTCCAAAGTTGAGTCGTTGCTCCTTGGCCAGGTTGTAGGCTGGGGAATGGAGGCTTCACATCACCCGCTGGCCAGGCCCCGCCCCTGGTCCCAGGCCCCCCCGTAACCAGCCAGCCGTAGGCCCACCTCGCTGCAGATTGGCGATGGCCTCGTCGTAGCTCTCCATCTCCAGCTGGCACTGCCCCAGGAAGAAGTGCGCCTTCACAGACTGGCCATCCAGCTCCAGGGCGCGCCGGCAGTCGGCCAGGGCCTGCTCGTGCTGCTGCATCTTCAGGTAGCACAGTGCCCGGTTGGTGTAATACACTGCCACCAGGGGATTCCGGGTCTGGGAACCAAGGCCGGGCCAGCGAACATGAGAATGTGACCTCAGCCTGCTCCCTCTGTCCCAGCTTGGGGCCCATGGCTGGAATCAAGACACTAGATATTTCTCAGCCGCAAAGACCCTGGGTCCTGAGAGTCGGTGGAGGATGGAGTCCTGCCCTGAGGCATGCCTGAGCCCACCCTCTTGACTCCAAAACATTTTGTAAAAGTAAGTTTCCCAGATCTGTGGAGATCCCAGCTTTGGGCCTGGGGTTCTCAAGGGGCAAGGGTCCCTGGCCCTCGGCCCGGCGAGCCTCAAGCACCCTGAAGCTCCCACCCGCCATAGTTCTCCGACAGCGAGCACTGAACAAGATCATCACTGAGTCCTCAGAGCCCAAACGCCCCCCGGAAGAGCCAAGACCCTCCGAAGGAGCGGCGGGGGCAGCGCGGCAGGGGCTCGCGGGAGGACTCGGGGCCGACGCCGCGGCCCCGCCCCTCCCCGCCCGGACGCCGGCCCCTCCCCCGGCGCGGGCGCACTCACGATGGCGCGGCCGTAGCAGGCCGCCGCCTCCGGGTACTTGCGGCCCACGAAGAGCCGGTTGCCCTGCTCCTTGAGCTCCTGCGCGCTCGGGCTCTTCTCGGGGCTGCCGCCGCCGGCGCCCAGCCGCGTGCCGCCCTCCTTCTCCTCCTTGCCCTTCATAGCGCCGCGCGGCACGGCCTGGGCTCTGCTCCCAGGCTCCGCGCCCGGCCCGCCCGTCCGCAGCCCGCAGCCCGCAACCGGAGCCCCCGATGCGCTCGGGCCCGGTCCAGCGATCCGCCACCGGAACTTCCGGCCCCGTGGGGCGGGGCCCGCGGGACGGACGGACACGCGCGGGTGGGCGGGGCCGCGCGTGCGCCCGACGCGCTGTGGGGGCGGGGCCGCCCGGGAGGGTGCGCTCTGGGCGACACGACCCGCGACCTCACAGTCTGGAGAAGCACCGAGGGCGGCCCTAAGTGCTCTCCGCCCGGCGCGTTTAGGGGTCTTCCTTCCAGAAGCTCCCCTAGGCTCCCCCCGGCCCCACCCCCAACCTTGCGAGGCCCCGCCCCGGCCCCCGAGACCCCACCTCCGGCTCCCTGAGGCCCCGCCCATGGCTCAAGGCCACACCCCCAGGCCCAGAGGCCACACCCTCTGGCTCCCAAGGCCCCGCCCCGGCGCGCGAACATGGCAGCTGCCCGCGGGCTGTGGGGCTGTGAGGACTCGAGCCTCTGGGCTGCCATCCTGGCGAGCCACGGGGAGGTGCTGCGGGCGCGCGCAGACCCGCAGGGGCGGCTGGAAGCCCTAGACCGATGGTAAGCCGGTGGGGGGGATCGGTAAGGCGGGCGAACCCCGCTGCCGGACTCCCCATCACCGTCCTTCCTCAGGTATCGAGGGGAGTTGCCCGCGGCCATCGAGGGCCGCACGGAGAGGCACGTGACACGAGATGAGCTGGAGCGGCTGATGGCGTGGAAGATGGCGGTGAGGGGCTTCCCACGTGGTGGGGCGGAGCCTCGGCGGGGCTGGTCCTCCTCCTGGGGGCGGTCTCCATATCGTGGGCGTGGCTTCCTCCTGCAATTGGTCCCCTCGGCGTGGGCCTAGCTCCCTCTGGGGGCGGGCCCTCACGGCGTGGGCGTGGCTTCCTCCGCGTGCGGGCCATCGCGGCGTGGGCGTGGCTTCCCCTGGGGGCGGGTCCTCACGGCGTGAGGCGGAGCCTGGGCAGAGCGAGGGTGGGGTCCCCGGTCCGTGGTGACCCCCAACCTGGCCTGGCCGCAGAGGGGCCGCTTCCGGCCGCGCCTGCAGCAGTTGGTGACCTCCAACGCCCCGGAGCTGGTGGTGCAGCGCTCGGCCACCGCCTTCCGCCTCCTGCCGGACGTGCAGGCAGCAGTCACGGAATTGTGTGCCCTCCGGGGCGTGGGCCCCGCCACGGCCTCGGGTTAGTCTGAAGAGCTGGGTGCCCGGCGGGGTCTCGGGCGGGACCTGTCTGGTAGCGCCCTTGTCTCTGAAACGGGACGATGGCCACGTCCATGCCACCAGAGGTCACTAGGACGGCAGCCCCACGCCAAGACTGTGCCAAGACTGGCAGGGCCTGAGCGCTAGCCGTTCCTACCCGCAGCGGTGCTGGCTGCTGGAGCTCCGGAGGAGGCAGCCTTCATGTCCGACGAGGCAGCGGCCGCAGTGCCGGGCCTGCCAGTCCTGCAGTATACCCTCAAGCACTACATGCTGTACCTGAGCCGGGTGCGGGAGCGTGCCTCAGCCCTGAGCCGAGGTGAGGGGGCTGGCTGTTGGTGGGCAGGGAGGGCATCCAGGTCAAGGGGCAGTGTGCAGAGCTGTCCAGCAGGGCAGGGTGGCCAGTGCTCCTAGTCCCCAGACTCCCTCTGTCCCTCCCTAGGCAGCGCCTCAGGGCCGTGGACCCCTCACCAGGTGGAAACAGCGCTGTGGACCTGGGTTGCGGGGCAGAAGCTGTGCCCCGACCTGCTGCCTGACCTTGGCCCTGGCCTGTCCACCAGTGAGGACACCAGGCCAGCCAAAAAGCGCAGGACCCAGGCCGAATGAACATGGCTATGGCCCAGGGCCTGCTCACCTGCCCTGCAACCTCAGGCTGCAGGTGTCTGGCTGGGAGCTGGTGGAGCAGGAGCCAGCTGCTGTCGGTACTCAATAAATGCTTGCTGAGCTCACCCCTGATTTGAGGCCCTCGGTCCCACCCCAGGGGCTCCCACCTCCTGCACAGACACACCTCATACCAGGTGTGGGGGAGCAAGGGGGAGCCCAGGGCACCCACATGGAGGGAAGGGACATCACGGGCTGCTCAGCAAGTGTGGGGGAGGCCAGACCAGCCCCAGAGCCCTGGTGCAGCCACCTGGTGCTGTGTAAAATATTTATTCATTCTCCAAAAAGGCTCAGACTGCAAGTCCTAGCGGGAATCCCGGGGCAGGGTCTCCTCTGGGGCCACCTTTGGGGACCTCCACCACCAGGCCCAGCCCAGCCGTCCTGCCCCCCAAGGCCAGGAAGGGGCGCCAGGGCTGGTGTAAGGCTCTGCCTAGACTCAGTGGACCACAGGGACCACCCGCCCCCACAGGGGAGAAGCAGCAGCCTCCAGATGTACATTCACGGAGGGTGCACATGCAGGCCCGCCTGGTGGCCGGCCGTACATGCCTCTGCCCCAGCCTGTGTGGCTCCGGGAGCCCCTCAGGGCGGTGGGGGGATGTGGGCCCCCAGCAGGTCGTAGGCGAAGATGTTCCAGAAGATGGCGAAGAGCAGGAAGGTGCCGTAGGCGAGCAGCACCACCCACCAGCCACACTGGTCCCTCAGGCGCTCCTCGTAGCTGCGCAGGATGGTCAGGCCCATGCTCACTCCCACCACAGCGCCTGCCAGGTGCGCCATGAAGCTGGGCTGCGGCCCCGAGGCAGGCAGTGGTGGGGAGAAGCGCAGCCACACAGCCCGGCCCACCTCGGAGCTCACTGTGGAGGGAAGCGGCAGGTAGAGGCGCCCTGGCCGTAGGCTGAGGCCCCCCCCAGCCCCTGGCCCCTTACTTACTGCACACCAGGGCCAGCACCATCCTCAGCAGCTTGTAGGGACACCTCATCCCAGCCCAGTTCTGATGGGGCGCAAGACAGAGAGGCCGTGAGGCAGGCCTTGTGGGCCCCTCCCCACACCCTGCCCCATGGCTGTCCCATTACCATGACAACGTTGGCCAGGTGTGCTGAGCACAGGGCGTAGACCCCGCCGGAGCCCCCCACCACAGGGGCCCGCATGTCGGTAATAGAGACGGTCAGGGAGCCTGCATGAGCAAGGGGGGAGCTGTGAGAGTGAGGCCCACCAGTGAGGTGGCCAGGGGGCACACACCTGCCTCACCTGCCAGCACGCCGGCCAGGTAGAGCAGGCTGATGCGGAGCAGGCCATGCACCATCTCCAGGGGCACCCCGATCATCAGCTGCAGGAGTGCATTGAACCCCAGCTGCTCCAGCCTGGCCATGTGGAAGCAAACGGGTTCGAGGAGTAAGATCAGCTGTCAGGCCCCCAGCCCCCGCCTCGAGGGGCTGAATCCTCCTGACTCAACCAGAGGGATGCCAGAGGGAGCCACTCACCCGACGTGCATAAACATGTAGGTGAGGAAACGCCAGGCCCGGGCACGGTGGCTGGGGTGGTACACGAGGGGGCTCCTCATGTACTCAGGGTGGTAGGTCTGCAGCACCCACTTGTTGAGGCGGGCCCCGTAGCACAGGAACACAACGATCTGGGGGAGACAGGCGTTAGGGCCAGGAGAGCCGGCGAAGCGGGTGATTCCCAGGTGGCAGTGGGCCAGCCTACCTGGGCCAAGGTGACTGAGGCCATAAACACGGGGGGCGGGCAGCTGCGGTGCCGGTAAAAGTACCAGTGACGGTCCACCTCTCGGGGCAGGATCTCGTAGGCCACGTAGCGCACGAACCGCTTGTAGACACCCAGGCCTGGCTCGTCCAGCAGCCCGTCCCGGGGCAGTGCCCGCTGCCCGTTGGCGATGGCTCGCTTGAAGCTGCTTGAGCGCTTGCTGCTGATCTGGGGGCGGGGCCTTAGCATGGGCCACGGTCGCCCCACATGGCCGCCCTACCTGTGTGACCTACCCAGCTCCTTACGGGGTCTGAGACCCTGTCCCGTGTCCACAGCCCTCTCCAGTGGGAGGGCAGGGAGGAGGGGCCTGCCCACCCCACTCCACCAAGGCACTGTGCCTGCTAAGACCTGGGTCCCCGCCTTTGCTGCCCACCCACCGTGGCACTGACCAGGTCCACAAGCTCCTGGTAGCAGACCTGGCCCTGCTCGTTGCTCTGGGCCAGGGCCACCAGCATGTCCAGCTTGGCCGGGTCCAGGGGCAGCTCATGGCTGTGCACCAGGCCAGTGAAGGTGTCAGCTCCGATGAAGCCTGTGTTCTCAGGATCCAGCTGCTGGGGTGGGGGATCGCCAGCCAAGGTCTCAAGGTGGGCCCAGCCCCTAGACCACAGGGCTGGGCCAAGCCAGCTGGGGGAGGCAGGCTCTAAGCACCCTCAGGCCAGCCTGTGCCCACATGGTCCCAGGAGCTGCAGGGCACCGGTGCCCAGGTCCCAGGCCTCCACTCCTCCAGCTCTCCAAGAGTCTCCCCGCCTTATTCCTGCCCTGCCCATCCTGGAAGGGTATGGCCAAGGTCTGAGGACAACTGCCCTCCCTTTCACCCTCCTCAGGCGCCCTGGTCTGGCTCATCCTCTGCTGGAGTCTCAGGCAGGGGGCTGAGGTCTTGCAGGGAGGGGACTTGGGGGTATGGGAGCCACGTAGGGGCTGCTCTGGGGCTTTCTAGGGCTCCATCTCCCCACCCCCCAGACTAGGCGAGGTGAGGGCCGCAGGGGGCGGTGCCGGCGCCCCATCCCCCCACCTCGCCACGCACCTGCTCCTGGATAAGCTGCAGCAGCGAACTCCTGTCCATAGAGCCGGGCCGGGCCGGGGGCCGGGGTCGGCGGCCGCGGCCGGGAGGGGCTGCTCTGCGGACGACTCCGCTCCGCCCCGGCCCGCCCGCTCCGCCCGCTCTGCTCCCTCTGAGCCACGTCACGGAGCTGCCCGCCCCCGCTGCACACGCCGCCGCCGCCAGCCCCGCCACTCGCGGCCGGAACACGCGCACGCCCTGCACGCGGACGCGCTCCTAGCAGGAGCAGCCCTGGCCGGCACCCCAGTCCCCCTGCCCGGCTGAGCACTGCGCCAGGAGAGCTCCCGGGTCTCGGCTGCGTGCAGCTGCGCCTTCCGCCGGGACAGCAGCTGGGAAACTAAGTCACTGGGTGGCACCCAAGCCCCTGCCGCACGTGCCCCTTTGCGGGGGGCTGGGGCCTCAGCAGCGAGGTCACTTCTTCCAGGACCACCACATTGCCTGTGACTCCCCAGGCCAGAGCTCCCTTAAGTCACCTGTTGCCAGACACACTCATTCCCTTGCAGTTGGGCAGCCAGAAGGCACCACCTCCCCACCAGGTGGGCGTTAAGGCCAACGGGGCAGCCAGGAGCAGGGGAGACAGCTCCCTGCAGCTGCTCCTGCTCAGAGACCAACCATGGCACACACCTTGGGCTGGAGGCCCCTGACCACTCTTGCAGCCACAATGCCTGACCCCAGGAGACCACTCAGTGGCCCAGGCAGAGTCATGGCCATTAGAGGACAACCCCCAACGGACAAGGCTGCAGGTGGGATAGGGATGGGCCTCATTTCCTGGGGAGGGCAGGTGACTCCTCCAACTACAGAAGTGACACAGACTATGGGGATGTGTAGCCATAGCAACCCCCTCCAAGAGCTGCTCAGAACCCTCACGCCATGGAGCCATCGCTCCCGGCAGCTGAGCCTCAGGAGAATTCACCGGCTGGAAACAGCATCCTGCCCTGCCCTGAACCGGGTGAGACCCACCCCGCGGACCGTGAGGCCGGCAGGTATGGCAGAGGGACAACTTCAGGGTCCAACCCCGGACCCTGTGGGTCAGGCCGAAGCATCCCTGGGGGGCAGGCAGCTCCCCCCACCTCCTACGACCAGCACATCCAGGCACCAGGAGGGGCCCTGGTCTGGAGGGCCTGCCTTGCATAGAACAACTCTGATGGCAGTTAGGATAAGGGGAACTTATCTGGGTGGCTGAGGTCCTCCACCCAGCCACGCCATAGGCCGTGTCCGCTCCAGGCCTCAGAAAACATGGCCAGAAAGCTCCTCGGACAGCAGGTGCTGAAACCCAAAGCCAAGCCAGGTCCCCTTCTCAGCCCAAGAAGGGTTCTCTGTCCCCTGTCTGGTGGGAGGGACAGAAGCCTCTGGAGGAAAGAGGAGGGAGAAGAGGGTGGCTCCCCCAGGCCAGGGCCACCCTGCATGCCAGAAGCAGGACACTCTGGACCCCGGCACACTCGAGTCCCTCCTCAATCCAGATCCTCAGTGCAGCCCGGCCAGGCTGACAGGATGCTGAGGTCTGGGGAGTGGGCACTGCCGCAGGGCATACCCAGCCCCCTGCAGGCGCGCACTCTCCACCAGCACAGACCTCAGTGGCTGCGGAGGCTCCCAGGCTGCAGCTGGGCTCTAAGTGGATCTTACACTGGCCTGAGTGAGGCTCAGGAGGGGGACCTGGGCCTGGAGGGGAGGCAGGGTGGGCAGGAACTGGGTTTCCAGTCCACACTGAGACAAAAGATGGTTTTTAGCTGATTCAAGAAAAGTCACCTTTGGAAAGTGGGAACCAAGATGAAGACACAAGTCAAGTTTAATTAGAAAACCCAATTTCATGTCTTCTGTGAGAGACACAGCCTTGGGGGGGGGGAGGTGGGGGTCCACACAATGGTCCAGCCACTTCCTGCTTCCACTTCCTACCTTTGGCTCAAAACTCTACCCTCTGACTCTTCATACCCACTGGCTGCTTCAGACCAGGAAGAAACAATGGAGCCCTGAGAATTCGGGTCTGGGGTCACTGGCTTCCTCACTCACACCCCCCAGTTCCTCCAACACATGGTGCCCCCAAACATGGGCAGTGCTTGGCATCTGTGGCTGCGAAGGACACAAGCTGCCAAGACCGGGGGGGCCACTCCGGGGTCGAGCAGGGGCAGGGCAGTGGGCCCCGTCCTCAGAAGCAAAGTTCAGACAGAAGGAAGCCCCTCGAGGTCAGACTGCAGGGCCAGGGCCTCATCGGCTCTTCACCAGGACCCTGTAGAGTGAGAAGCTGAGCAGGGCAGCAAGCGCGGCCCCGACAGCCCCCAGTGTCACCCGCAGCCAGAAGGAGGAGGTGTGCAGCTCGCCGGGAGCCAGGTGCCTGCAGGAGAGACGGGCTGGTTGGAGACACCCCTGGGGTTCCCCCACTTTCCCTCTTGGAAAGTCAGAGCCCTGGAGAGCTGCTCCTGGTCAGTGTCCAGCACACGGAACTCGAGGTCCTGAGAGCCCCGCCCAGCCATCAGCACAGGACCAAGGCCCACCCTGCAACCCTGACCGACTCCAGTCCTGACCCCAAGCTGTCCCTCTCCTGATGACAGGGACATTGGTGCCCCAGGACGGGGACAGGCCTCCCACCACAGGGGCTGAGGTGCTGATACCCACGGGAAGGCGGCCATGGCGGCGAGCCTGGTGAAGACAGCCGAGCTGGGCCGGGCTGGGCCCATGCAGGAGAAAGGGGTGGGGGCAGGCAGCCGGTGCCGGCGGCAGAACTCAGCTGGGGCCAGGCCAGGCGGCGAGACACCTTCGGGCAGGTCGGCCTTGGAGGAGACAACGAGGCAGGGCGTCTGCCCATCCATGTAGTGGCGCTGCAGGGAGAGGCGACGTGAGGGTGCCGTCACGTGGTGGCTGTGCCAAGGGTGTGGGTGGACCCCGGGGCGGGGCGGGCCGGGCCTTGCCTTGTAGACGCTGGCACAGAGCGCGAAGGACGTGGGGTCGCTGCCATCGAACATCAAGCAGGCGACGTCGCAGGCGGCGTCAGGGGCAGCATCCAGCAGGCTGTCTGTGCCCACCTCGCACAGCTGGACAGAGGGCGGCCTCAGAGGGGTGCGGGGCTTGGTCCCCTGGGGACGTGTTGGGACAGCTCCCCCCAGCATGGCCCGGGGTCTACCGTGGGGACACTTTGCACTCACGATCAGGTACTTCTCTTGCCCATGGACCTGCACCGTGTCGATGGTGTACGTGGCAGGTTCCTCAGGGGGCGCCGTGGTGTCCTGGTGCTGAGGAGGGAGGGGCCTGAAGCTCCTGGCCTGATGCCCCCAGAGCCCCTCCCCTGGAGGCCTCAGGTGGGAGCTGGGTCCCCTGGCCCAGCACAGGCCGATGCTCACCCCCAGGCTGCGGCCAAGGAATGCCTGCAGGAAGGCAGACTTGCCCACTCCACGGGCCCCCACCACCTTGCACAGGAGAACGTTCCTCTGCGTCTGCCCCTTTTCCTGGTCCAGCTTCTTCTCACGGGTGACTGTGGGTGGAGAGCAAGGATGAGGGCAAGTGAGGGGCTGCCAGGAGGCACTGGGCCCAGTGGAAAGACACGCACCCACCTGTGATGGCGTGGGCCTGGGAGTCCTGCTCGCAGAGCACGGGGTAGCCCAGGTAGCCCAGGTGCTCGAGACAGCGCCGCACATCCAGGTAGGCCACCAGGCTGAGGGAGGGGCGGCATCACGGCGGGCAGGGAGGTTGGGGGGGGCGGGGCAGGCCAGGGGCTGCACTTACGTCCACTGGCAGAGGTACCCATGCAGGGACAGCCGGCCGGCTTCAGTGCGGACAGTCTGAGGGAGCTGGGGGCCCCAGGGGGCAGCCGGGAACACACTGAAAAAGCTCTGCAACTCCGCAGAAGAGAGGGCGCCATCGCAGTCCTGGGGTAGAGAGGCCGCATTGACACGGTGACGGTGACACACACCACGGGGCGGGGTGGGGCGAGGCATGCCAGGCATGGCGCCCTCACCTGGTCGTGCTTCTCAAACAGCCTCTGCACAAACTGGTAGCCAAAGTGGTTGAGCTCGGTGCTGCAGCCGGGGGGCACGTGGAGCCTGTAGGGGGCACGGGGGCTGTCGGGTTCCCAGGGGAGCCCCGTGCACACCATGCATGGCACGCCTTCTGCGCGTTGCCCTGCTGGCCCTGTCTGTGGTCAGACCCTCCCCGTGGGACCTGCTCTCCCCACCCCCAGCCCAATGCCAGGCGGCAGAGCAGGCAGATATGTGGTGGGGTGCAAGGGGCTGTTGGCTGAGCATGCATCTCAGCCCTGCCCACCCCTGGCAGGGCACCCCTGCAAAGGCCATCCTGACAGGAGCCAGCCTCTGCCCAGAGCAAGTGCTCCAACCCCACCCTGGGCCAGATGCCCCGAGGGCCCCAGGCCCTGTCCAACACTGAGTGGAGAGGGGAAGCCCTGAGCCCCACCACCACCCACGGGGGGAAGAGGTAGTCGTCAGTCAGCTCGAGTGTGTCGCCATAGCCAAAACGCCGCAGAACGGTCCACGTTGTCTCGTGGCGGCCACGTTGCACAAACAGTGTGTTCAAGAAGAGAAAGCCTATTCGGACGGAGCAGAAAAGGGGGTGGCACCAGGCACAAGTGGGCCCCTCCCCACACCCAGGGGACAGGCAGGGCATGGAGCCTCACCGTCCAGGGTCAGCCGGTCATCCCGCACGCCTCCCGCCACGTTCTTGCACACCACCATCTTCACGTCCTCCAGGGCCTGCGGGGCCAGGGGGTGCCCGAAGCAGGATTTCTGCCTCCGAGAGAAAGTCGCCATCAGTCAGCCAGCTGTCCTGGTGACTGCTCGGTGTGGTCACAAAGGGTGGCCGAGGCATGGAGTGCGGCTGCGGCCTGAGAGGGATGGGCACCGCCAGGAGACCAAGGGGCCGCACCTGGAAAGCGTTGAGCTCCTCGTCGCTGAGCGCCTGGTCCAGGTCCTGGTCCGAGAGCCTGAAGATGCGTGTGAGGGCCTGGGTGCACGCTGGCCTCAGCTGCGGAGACAGCTGGGTCAGTACACCCCGCAGTGCTGCCACCTGCTCCCCTGGCCCACCCACGCCCGTCACCCACCTGCTTGGCCTCGGGGTCGTAGAGCGGGGCTGTGGGGTGCAGCACGGCCTTCTGTGCGTAGTAGAACAGCTCCGAGATGTTCCTCAGGTTCTTTGCTGAGCACTGGGAGAAGCAGGAACAGACTCAGAAAGGTGCCAGATGCCAGGAAACTCAAAGGGCCCCAAGGAAGATACAGGAACAGGGGTCAGAAGCCCATGGTCCCAGGAAGCAGGATCCCACATGCCCTCAACGATACAGTTGGCCTGTTCCAAGCTCCTAGGGCCACCAGCTGAGTGCCTGCCGCAAGGCCTCACCTCTGAGCCCCATCCCTGCCCCTCCTCTTCTCTACCTCAGTGCCCTGCCCAGCCCTCCCACCCTTACCTCAACACAGGTCTCGATCTCAGGGAACTCGCTCATGATGGGCAGCACGGCCTCCATGGAGCTCCCTGGTCGGAGGTCCGACTTATTGCCCACCAAGATGATGGGGACCCTGGGGGAGAGGCCCACGGTCACCAGGGATGGGGGCTGGTGGGGCCCAGCCCCCCTGGGCCTGCCCATTACCTGGGCTTCTCAGTCTCCCCATTGACCAGAGGGATCCATTTGGTTCGGATCTGAAAGGCAAGGACCGGCTGTAAAAAGAAGGGCCAGCTGGACCCATGGCTCCCGTTTGGAACTCTATCTGGCTCAAGGAGAGATGGGGGGCAGTAAAGGCCCACTGAGGGCCAAAATCATGGCTGCTAGGAATGAAGCCAGTGGGACAGAGAAACTGGCAGAACCACCTCAACTGATCCCGGCAGTTCCCAAACACCCCCAAGGCGCCTGGGGTCGGTAGCCCAGGGCAGCCCCTTCCACAGACCTAGTGTGGTCCAGACCCGTGGCCATTCACGCTGTCTGCAGGAAGGCCGGGTCCCAGGGGCTCCCTGGGGAAGCTGTAGAGGTCCTGACCACAGACCCCCAGACCCCCAGCATCTGGGGTGGCTCCATGAACCTCCCCGTCACTCGTCAGAGATGGGGTGGCCAAGGGTGCGAGTTGCCCAGAGCCCAAGTCAGCTGAGTGGGCCTGGGGTCTGTGCAGAGGACAGGCCAATGACCGAACTAGGTGTCAGCAGCAGGGACCCCGGACGGATGGGAGGGAGCTCCTTCGCTCACCTTCTCGATGGTGGCCTCCTCAGACACGTCGTACACCACACATACCACGTTCGCCTGTGGAGAAAGGAGTGTGGCACCGTGTGACCACAGGCCTCCTGCTCCACCCTGCCCCTGGCACTCACAGGTGGGTGAGGTGTGACTGAAAGGCCTGGGAAGCCCACCCTTCCCTGGTACCCCTCCAGCTGGGGTCCCCTGCCACATCACACCAGGACTGGCAGTCAGCTGCTCAAACCTAAGATAAGCTCTTTCCTGCCCGCGCCACTGCAGACGCCAGGCCCCAGCACTGCAACTCTGGCCAGTGAGTCCCCTGGAGGACCCAGGACAGACAAGGCCACCCCCTTTACTCCTGTGTTGCTGTGGGCAGACGGGATGATGAGAACACCAGCACAAAGGGCCGATGATGGCAAATGGCCTGCCCCCAAGGAGCTGGGACCTGCACCCCTGCCCAGTGGCGCCCCTAGGAAGCAACAGAAGCTGAAGGGGCAGCACCGCCCCCTGTCCCCTGCCACTGGAGCTCGGTCCAGGCACAGCCTCCTAATAACACGTGAGCAAGGGCCTGTGTGGCTTGCAGCCCTGGTCAGGGTCCCACAGCGGCCCCAGGCCCAGGGCGGCAGACTGGACTACAGGCACAGAGCTATCTGAGGGGCCCACCCCAGGGTCCACCAGAAGAGTGAATGCTGGGCACAGAGAGCGGGGAGCGGGCCAGCCATGCAGGTAGGAGAGACCAACCATCCCTTTCCTCCCTGGCTCCCAGCAGGGCGCGTCCTGGGAAACCCCACGACTCCCACGGCAGAGAGGTCACAGCAGAATTAGCGAGACCGAGGCCGCCCTGAGCACCTTAATCCAACCCTTCAGGGAGCCAAGCCGATCAGGCCAAGGTGGCAGCCCATCCCCAGGGCCTGAGCGCCGCCGGGCTGCACACCAGGTTCCTGAGTCCTCAGGACACACTGTACCTTGTGGATCTCATCCTGGAGCTCCTCGATGGTCTGCTCAGCTTCTGGACCAAGGAAGAGACCCCACTGCAGACCTGCCCCAAACGCCTGCTCCTAGGCAGCACCGTGGGGCGGGGGGCTCTACCTGAGTAATCGACGATGTGGGTGGGCACCTTCTCTGGGGTGACATCTGCTGGAATGGTGATCTCTTCGGCCCGAGGAGGGACCTGAAGCAGACCCAGCCATGAGGGCAGCTCGGCCAGAGGGAGGTCGCCCCGGGGTGATCCCAAGGAACCCGCGGGGCCTCAGTCCCTTCGCTGCGCTGCCCTTACCTCCTCGGGGAACTCCTCGCCCACCAGCGACAGGATCAGCGACGTCTTCCCCACCTGGGCTACGCGGGGCAGCGGGGTCAGCGTGCCAGTTCAAGGTCGTGGGGCCCCTTACCACCCCAGACAGGCCCGGCCCCGACCCCGACTCGATGGCCCCAAGAGCCCCGCAACCCCCGCCCTCTGACCCTGACCTCGACCCCGGCGGCCCCAAGACACCCCCCTCCCTACACCCCCCTCCGCGACTCAGACCCTGGCGGCCCCAAGACCCCGGCTCTGACCCCGACTCCGGCGGCCCCAAAGCCCCCGCCCTGACCCCGACCCCGGCGGCCTTCAGATATCCACCCTGACCCCGGCGGCCTCAAGACCCCCACCCTGACCCCGACTCCAGCAGCCCCAAGATCTCCGCCCGGACCCCAACCACGGCGGCCCCAAGATCCCCGCCGCAGCCGCGGGGCGCCTACCCTCGCCCAGCAGCAGGATGCGCACATCCCGCTTCATGGCGCCGCCCGAGCTTCTGGCCGACCCCAGCCACCTCTCCGCGGCCGGCACTTCCGGCCCCCGCCGCGCAGCCGCACTCGCGAGCCGGGCGGGCCAGAGCGGCCGGGCTGCGCGGTGGCGCCACCGCGCGGGGGCGCCGGGCACTGCAGACGCCGCTCCGGCCGGAGGGGGCGGGGCCCTGCGCCAGGTGCCGCCCCGGCCCCGCGGCTCCGCGCTTGGCGCCGACCAGCCCCGAGCGGCCCACTCCGCGCAGGGCAGCCCTCGCCGCCGGACAGGCCGGGGCCTCCAGGCCTTGGCACCGCCGCTGGCCAGCGCAGGGGCCTTGGCAGGGAGCAGGAGGTCTCGGAGCTGGGCAGGGGCTGAGCTCAGGCCAGCTGGGAGGGCCAGGCCCAAGGCAGTAGGACGCGAGTGACCAGCCCACGATGCCACTACGCGACTGTGAAAACTAATAAAGGGGAACTTCATGTACAGTGGGGTCTGGAGGCCAGAAGGCAGGAAGATAGCTTACAGGCCCCCATAGAAAGAAGTGTACATTCTACCCCAAACAGGAAGGAGGGTCCCAGGAACTAGCCAGCCAGGAGCCATGACCACCCTGAACTCCGGCTTGCCTCCAACGGAATCGTTCAAAACAACCTCCCCCAACTTCCTCCTTTTTCCCTATAAAATAACGTTGCTCTCCACTGTTTCTTGGATTTGCCATGGCATGCTGGTCCCAAACTGTAATTTTTTGGTTTTTCCAAATAAACCCATTTTGCTGGTAAAACAACTGGCTATTTTGAAGGTTGACACAGTACCCACGTTTATTTGAACTGTACAAGGTAGAAACACAGCAAAGCCGTCGGGTAAAACCCAACAAACACTTCACGTACGCTCAGGGTCCTGACGACCCACACCCGGGCCTGAGCCCCCGAGCCGTGGCTCAGCACCAGGCCCTCGGCCAGGACGGCTTCTCAGCCGAGCCTCTGCCCAGGCCAGGTGCCCAACACGACCAGGAGGGTGCACAGGACCCCCGTCCCTGCTGCGCTCAGCACCCCGTGACCTCCCACACCAAGATCTCCCTGTGGGCCGCCGTGAAGAGCAGCCGGCCGGCCGGGGTGAACCTGCACAGCCGCACTGAGTCGTTGTGGCCAGCGAAGTCCTGCACGGCCCCCGAGGTGCAGTCCACCAGCCTCAGCACACACTCTGCGGGCAGAAGGCACGGCGCTGGGCCCAGGCAGTGGGGCGCCACATGCACCCTGGCCCCCTCTGTGCAGCTCCAGGGCCCAGGGCCCCCCCAGCCCCCCCCAGCTCTGTCTCCAGCTGGGCGCCGGCACTGTGTGGGGGAAGCTGTGTCGAGAGACCAGTGCCCTCCACGCCCCAGGGCTCGCTACAGCAGGACTCAGGGCAGTAAAGCTGAGGGTGGGGCCATTAGCACTGGCACGTTTGCCTCTGTTCAGGCCCCAGTGCCATGTGCTGCATGTGGCCCCACCCCCCTCAGCTCTCATCTCCTGACCCTGTGACCCGCCCCGGAGCAGGTGTCCTCACCCCATTTCAGGGACCAGGAACCCAGGGCACGGAGGGGAGAGGCATGTCTCAGTGTGGGGGCACAGCTGAGCCCACTCAGCCCCACTCCAGACAGACCTGAATCCATGCCCAGCAGCACTCACCAGCAAAGCCAATGGCCATGAGGCGGGCCCCCGGGGACAGGCTCAGGGACACAGCAAAGAAAGGCAATGGGATCTTCTCCACCACCTGCAGGCAGTGAGCGTGAGGCCCTGGGCAGGGGCTCTCATGGCCCCAGGACCTCCCCCTCCCCAGCCCTGGGCCCCCGGCCACGGTTGCCACATGGTGGGGGGGCTGTACGTACCTGCTTGTGGCGGAGGCTGTAGAAGATCACCTCCCGGTGCACGCCAAGGCCCGCGCACACCAGCAGCGCCCCATCCCAGGGGCAGAAGGCAGCGAGGGAGGGCACTGGGCAGCCTGGAGCCTGTGGAGGGGCGCGGCACACTGTGGCGGGGTGGCCAGGCACTATCCCTGCCCGCGCAGCCACCAAGCACTCTTACCTCCATGAGGGCGGGTGCCGGGAAACTCAGCCAGTCCACGAGCTCACAGTGGCCCTGCGGCCAGTCAGAGGCCCAGATGCTGACCCGCTGGTCCCCGCTGGCAGCCAGCCACAGGTCCGTGCCCTCCACCCCAAAGTCTCCATCCTGGGGGTAAGAGCCAGTGGGTGCCTTCTCCCCACCCTGCCCAACTCCTCTTCCCTGCTGCCCCCCCCCAGGCCAGGCCCTAGTGGCTCCCGAGGCCACTTCACCTCCTTGCTTGCGCTCTGGATGGTGGAGATTGGGGCACCCCACTGGTCACTCAGCACACGTAAGGTCATCCCCGTGCACAGGCGGCTCACGGCCACAAGCCCATCCTTGTCTCCAGAGAGGATGGTCTGACCTGGGCCAAGCAGGGGCCACACTGTTACCCCATTGAGCCCCCAGCCCTCAGCCCAAAGGTGTCACCTGGGCCAGGCAGGGGCCCTGCTGTCACAGTGAAGCCCTGCCCCTCACCGTCAGCAGAGAAGGCTATAGCTGTCAGCGCAGCCGGATGGGGACGCATCTTGAGCTCCATCGCGGTTCGGGAGATGCTAAAGACACGCAGCGTGCCATCACTGTAGCCCGCTGCCACCTGTTGCTGCTCTGGGCGTCCACAGGACGGGGGGCTCCAAGCCAGGCAGAGGCAGCTCTGGGGACCCACGGTGGGGAATCATCAGCAGCCCCTAGGGAGGGGATGGGGGCCTGCTCCAAGGCCGCAGACAGACCCCAAGGCTGGAGGAGCTGCCAGAGCCCTCCCACAGACAGGCAGGGCTGGACCACGGTCTGCTCTGCACACGTCCCCGAGTACCTGGTTGAGAACCTGGAACTGGATGACCAGCTCCATGCTGGCCAAGGACCACACCCTCACGCTCCCGTCGTCACTGCACGTGGCACAGTGGGACTCGCTGGGGCTGAAGGCCACCTCATTCACCTGCGGGGAGCCAGACAGCCCCACCTGAGACCACATGGCCCTCGGCAGAGGGGACACAGCTACCTCCATGTGGCCTAAAGAAATCGTCCTGAACTCCCTCCCGAGCGTCCCTACACTATGCCTGGGTGGCATCCAAATCACGAGAAGCCCACCGGTCAGTCGAACCTGACCACCCACTGGTTGAGGTGCCACAACAGGGACTGTTCTGGCAGAACCTGAAGCTGGGTGGCGTCCCTCTGCCCCCAGGGGCTGCAGACCGAGGTAAAGGACGCTGTCCCCAGGGCCCCGGCTGGTGGCGCGTGTGGTCTCTCCCGACACCGCTGTGCACACAGCCAGGGAGAAAGCTGTTGTGTGCTTACTGAGAAGGAAGATTCTGGCTGCAGGATAAAGCAGACACAGATGCTATACACCTATGAGGTAAAGTAAAACGGCCTAGTCCTGAATCTGAGCTTCAAGTGTCAAGTATGAACTCGTGACGTGTTTTATCTTAAGAAACAGTAATTTAGCTCTGTCCGACTGAGAAGCGATGGGCCCCTCTGGGACTCAGGCCACTGCCTCTGGGTCTATTTCCCACCGGAGGGGCCTGGGGCTCTGGGAAGAAACAGCCAAGTCCGGGCCCGGGCGCAGCCTCAGAGGTAGAGGCTGGAACACCTGTCGTTCCACAAGGGGGAAGTCACCGGTGAGCACTGGCTCAGGGCAAGGGCTCAGGACCCACGTTCTCATCCTGGTGGATGGACAGACACAACTGTTCTCCCTGTTCCATGGAATGGTATTTGGCAATACGAGGAGTGAAGCACTGACACGTGCTGTAACACGGACGAACCGGAGGACACTGTGCTCAGTGAGAAAAGCCGGGCAGAAGTGACCACATGGTGTGCGATTCCATTTCTGTGGACTGTCAGGAACAGGCAATCCACAGACAGGTGGTGAGTGCTTGTCAGGGGCCGGGAAGGGGAATTGGGGCTGGGTGCTAATGGGTATAGGGTTTCCTTTCGGGATGATAAAAATGCCCTAAAATTGACTGTGGTAATGGTTGTACAATTCTGTGTATAGATCAAAAATAACTGACGTATGGCCTGTGAATTACACCTCAACATAAAACTGTTACCAAGAGAACAGAAAAAGTATGTAATCCTCACCCATCCTACACTCGATTTCTTTGATGACTCCCATTATCTCTGGACAAATAAATACAGATTTAAAAAAAGACCCAGGAGCCAACTCAAAGGACCTGCCCCCCCGCCGAAGACAGGACCACAAGCATCAAGAGAAAAGTGACCATGGGGAACCCGGACCCGCATGTGTCCATTCTCCAGCTCTTAAAGACACTCAGAAAGTGAGTTTCTTGGCTGCTGTTGGCGGGCGCTGGGACCGGTCCAACAAGGGACAATGATCAGCCCTGCGCTCCTGTCCCGGCTCCGTGCAGGAGACCCAACAGCTCACAAGACCACTTCTCTCCTGAGGGAACAAGGCAATCAGACCCCTCCCAAACCGTGAACCCCACCAGAGTGACGGGTCATTCCAGACGAGGGAACCACTGAGACAGCTCCCCCAGGAGGAGGGGACATAGGGACTGACCAGCCCCGACCAGACCCTGGCCTGGCCTCCAGGCCTCTCGGACCCCAGGGAACACAGAAGCAGAGAGGCATGGCCAATCTCGACTGTGGGAGGATCCAGGAGGAAAGACCTGGCTTCTTCAACAAGTAGATTACAAGGGGAAAAAGCAACAGAGGAAACAGGAAGGAGCAGAAGACCGCAAGGCCTGCGGGGCTGCTGCGAGTGGACACCACGTGGACCCCATGTCAACAAGGGACGAGCGTGCGGTTCTAGGCACGTGGAGGCCCTGGCCTCAGAACTCCTGGAATGTTCATGTATGAACTGACCCGACAGCCGGGCATGGACTCGGAACCACTGGGGGAGGGCGGGGACGCAGGGACACATGCAGCCCCACTGCCCTGCCTCTGTGCGGGCTGGGGATCCCCTAGACATCAACGGCGGCCTGGAGGCCTCACCTTGCTCCTGTGGCCGCTGATGAGGTGGGTGCTGGTACCTTCGGCCCAATTGATGTACCACAGCGTGCCTGCCACGCTGCCCACCACGCCCATGTCCATGCTGTCATGGAAGACGGCGCTGACGATGGCCCCATCCAGAGTCAGTTCACGCTCCATGAACACAGAGCTGGACCTGCGGGCAGGGCAGTGACAGCCTAGGGAGCCCGGTGCTTCTGGGGCACGGCCCTGTCCTTGGCTGGTGGCCCGCAGCACCCTGGCCTTGCCCAAGCACATTCCCACGGAGCAGGCCCAGCTGGTGACGGAGCGCTGGCCTGTGGCCCCGGTCAGACCCCAGCTCCCAGGCATGCCGAGCGATGCGGCAGCTCACCTGGCGCCCGAGCCCTTGCGCCTCAGCTCCAGCATGGCCTCCACGGCCCACAGACGCAGCCGCCCACTGTCACTCCCGCTGACCAGCCGCACGCCCGAGCACAGCAGCACTCCTGGGAGGTGGGAGGTGGCGTGAGTGGTTCCCCGGGACACCCAAGACTCAAGACAGGGTCCCACTGCCCCAGCATGGGACTCCCAGGGAGACACCAAGCTCTGAGCTGTCAGGAGCCATGAGGCACGGTCAGGTACCCACCAATCTCACTGTCGTCTGCCTCCCAGGCCAGGAAGCAGCAGCAGGCACGCGTGTCCCAGACGCAGACCTGGCCTGTGTCGGAGCCACAGTAGAGCAGGGGCATGGCCCCGTAGCACAGCGAGGTCAGCTTGCCCGCCCTCACCTCCTCAGGGATGCGCTCTCGGTGCACCTGGAGGGACACGAGGACAACATGGGTCAGCGACATCCTGGGCCCAGCCAGACCGCCTCCTCCATAACTGCCCTGAACCCTGGCACCTGGAGGCTGACGTCGGCCCCACGCTGCTGCAGGAGCCACAAGGTGATGGCACCCTGGCCCACGCAGGCGAGCTCTCTGGCATGCCACGGGTTGAAGGCCACGCCATGCACCGGCTCTGGGAGGCGGGTGGAGGACAGGAGCTCGTAAGTAGACATGCTCCACAGGGCCAGGGTGCAGTCGCCATCGTACCCTGGGGGAGACGCACAGCGGCCATGTCAGCTGCCCAGGGGTCTCAGGACAGGCAGGGGAGTCCAGAGGCCACTGCCCTCCGCCTCCCCGCTTCTCCTGCTGACCCAGCGTGATGAGGAGCCTGTCATCCGGCGAGAAAGCCAGGGCTCGCACGGTGGGGTCGCGGTGAGAAATGAGCTGCCGGCAGGAGCCCCCGGGCACCTCCCAGAGGCGGATCTGGCCGCAGGAGGCCGTGCTGCTGTGGCCTGAGGCAGAGGCCAGGACCTGGTGGGCGGGAGGGTGGGCAGTCAGCAGGGAAGGTGCCGGGGTCCGCGGGCCCACCTGTCTGTGGGTGGAACAGCATCCCCTGCACTGATCTGGCAGGGTCAGCCAGCCAGGCCCTCGAGAAGCCAGGCTCCAATGTGCACCGGGGTGCCGGGCGTGCAGGGCAGAGTGCAGGGCGGGCACCTGGGCGTCGTGGCTGAGGGCCAGCGTGGAGATCTCCTCAGGGTGGCCGAGCCAGTGCTGCTGGGCACCAGAGTGCAGGTCCTCCACCACCACTAGGCGGCCGCACGTGTACGCGAAGAAGCCTGGGGGCGGGAGGGCGCCCCGAGCTGCTTAGCTGCAGCCCAGCGCATCCTCCCTCTCGGCTTCCCAGCCACAAGGGCTGCTGCTCAGCGCCCGGAGGCCAGAGAGCCAGGCGGTGTCACCAGGGGGACACATCCTGCCCCTCAGCCAGGGCCCCTCCTGTCCTACAGCCAAACCACCCATGATGTGGGCGCTCCCCTGCCCTCCCTGAGGCCTGTCCTTGCAGTGGACAGAGCTGGGCCCCACCTGGGTGAGCTGTGGCCCCTACCTGTGTCCGGCCTCCAGACCACATTGGCCCGCCCATTTCCACTGTAGCCCACGACAGCCTTCAGGTGCAGCCGCTCACTGCTGGCAGGAGGGGAGGAGACGCTCTGCAAGAGAGTGGACCCAGGACGCTGGTGCCCGCACAGCACCCAGACAGGCCGAGGCTCGGGTTCTGCCCCATCAGGCCGGGGAAGTGGGCACTCCCAGAGGAGGCAAAGCCAAGAGCCTGCGCCCGATGCCTGCACACAACAGGCCAGGTGGGGACGGGAGCGGGATGCAGACAAGGACAGGCAGGGAGACACGCGGGGGTACCTGGAGTGCGGGGAGCCTGGCAGGCAGGGCAGGGTGGAGGAGGCGGGGGCAGAGGAGGTGGGAGGGAGCCAGGACATGGGGTGGCCAGAGCAGGCTCAGCAGGACGCTACCCCAGTCCAGTCTGGGATACCGACAGTCTTCACCGGCCCGGCCAGACCATGGGGCACAGGGTGGCGGGGTGCTCACGGGGTGACTGCCGTCAGCTTTGGGAGCAGCCCCAGGAGAGGCCAGGGCACCATGGTCCCAGAAACCACAGGCTGTGCCACCCCACCCTTGGGCCCCCATGGTATCTGCCTGTGGCAGGGCTGTGAGGAAACCCCCGACCTGGCCGACCTTGGCCAGTGAGGAGGCCTTGCCCTGTGCCATGAAGGGCTCACAGGAGTCCGGGTGGGCGGCGGGCTGGGCCCTGGCTCTCCTGGGGCTCTGGGCACCTACAGGAGAACAGGGAGGCTGAGGGACGTCAAACCCACTGCGAGACCCTCCCCACACACATTCCTCCCAGCCTGCCGCATGGGAGAAGTGCCTGATTTGGTCAGACACTCGGGTTCGGACACGTAGGGTCAGCTGGCACAAATGAGCTACATCCCACTGCCCGCTTCAGGCTTGTCCACTCGCCCTCCAGGTGACCATGCTCTGCCTCACAGGGCAAATCCTGATATGTCAGGGGCCAGAGGGTCGCTCTGAGACCACCTGGAGCCCACGGGGTGCCCGCAACTAGGCCTTGGTCCAGTCATGAGCATCCCCACCCTACCCTGCCACCTCTCCCCTGCTTACTAGGCTGGCCACAGGGGTGGGGGGGCATGCTGAGGCCCCAGGAGTCCCCTGCAGCCCCACAGGCAGCATCCACAACCCCGTCAGCCTCCTTCACCAGCAGAGCTGAGCCTGAGGCCTGGCGGAGCCCCTTGGGGCCGTGGCTCTCCTCAGAGGGTCCTTCATCATCTGACACAGAGAAAGCACCTGGGGGGGTGGGGATGCCATGAAAGGAGGGAGGGAGCTGCCAAACCCCTGCCCCTCCCCCAGGTCTGGAGCAGTGAAACACGCGAGGATGGCAGCTGGACGCACGTGCCTGCCCAGGCCCTCCCAGGACCCCTCCCCTCACCGTCACCGCCCTCAGGGAGCCCAGCACAGGGGCCCAGCCGGGGCGGGGATGCCTGGGATGGCACGGGCACCTGCCACTGGGGGAGCCCATCGGCCCCGGACACTGTGTCCTCCAGTTGCCTCATACCTGGGCCTGAAGACAGAGGGAGCCAGGTTGTGCTCAGGTCCTGAGGACAGCAGAGCACAATGTAGGAGGTGTGCCCAGCCCCCTAGCCCCACCCCAGCTCTGCACTGGGACCCCCAGAAAAAGAAGCAGCTGCAGATCCAGAACCACATGTCACCACTGAGCAGCTAGCATTGTGGGACCACTCACCAGCCTCACAGGCCGGGGGCGCCCCGGGCGAGCCTCGGACACTGCAAAGGTGACAAGAGAGGGTGTCGGGTGGGGAGAGTGCAGCAGAGGCGTGACAGACGCGGGGCGAGGGCAGACACTTGCCTCTCTGGGGGCAACCTCTCGGTGGGGGCCAGGATGTCCCAGAGGAAGATAGCGTCCCCCACGCTGAGGAGCTGCTGCTGGTTGGGGCTGAAGGCCACAGCCTGCACCGGCTCTGAATGGCCGATGTACACCTGGGCGCAAAGAGTGTCACATGTGGAGACCCCTGAGGTGCAGCCAGGGATGCCACTGTCCCCCCAGCCCCAAGGCCTGGCCATCAATCCCTATACCCACCAGACCAGGGGCAGAGCGTGCGGCTCTTAGGTGGCGTCAGGCCCCAGTGGGCACAGGGCAAGCCCGGGGCAGCGTCCTCAGCCCACCCTCCCCCTACCCGCAACACGGCTGCCCACAGCACACACCTGGCAGCCGAGGTTGGCCTGCATCAAGTAGTCCCACACCTTGATGGCCCGGTCAGCAGCCGTGAGCAGGAAGCGGCCATCCCTGCTGAGAGCCAGGGAAGGGCAGGCCGTGGGGTGGACACCAGACAGCTGCAAGAGAGCATTCTCGTGGGTGAGATGGGAGCACACAGGACCCCAGACAGGGGAAGCCTCCCTTCTCGGAAAATGCCACTTCTCGGGAACAGCAGGCGGCCCCCACTCCTCAAGGTACCGTTGGCACCAAGACCGGAGCCAGAAGGGAGGGGCAGGCCAAGCTGCCAGCCGCAGCCCTGGGCTCACCTCCCGGACCATGCGGCCTGACGTGGTGTCCAGCACCACAACTGTGTTGGACGACGTGGACACCAGCAGGTGGCCAGGAGGTGCGGGGCCGAAGCAGACAGCCACAGCCGAGTCCAGGCGGCTGCTGGTCACGTCCAGGGCGCTGATGTCAACCCGCAGAAGCTGGGGGAGAGCAGCAAGTAACCGCCAACCATGACTTCTGGCCAGAGCGTGCACCCCAGAGCCAGGGCACAGGAGGCAGGCAGCCTGGGCACCCACTGAGCACCCCTCCCTGCCAGCCCGCCACAGCTCACGTGTCCTCTGTGCCTGTGAGTGAGGGCAGCAGGGCAGAGTCCTCTCTGGAGGGAGCATGTCCTCCCACCTGTCCCCTCGAAACCCTTGTACTCCATGGCTGGCCAAGGAGAGCCCCTGCCCACCCTCTGCCCTAGTAGAACCCAGTGAAGCCACACGGCAGCCAGAGTAGGGGGTATCCACAGGGTCTGCCGGCCAGGCAGGCAGGGCCCCACTCACACTGGACACACAGAAGGTTCCAGCTGACTCACCTCGTCCAGTGAGGCTGTGTCCATGATGGTCACCGTGTACTTGGAGGGACCCACAAAAGCCAGCAGGCGACTGTCCCCACTGACCACCAGGGCATTAGGGCTCGTGTGGGCGTCCTGGCACACCACATTAGCTGCCGGCAGCACGGGGGCAGGTGGTCAGCTGGGTGGGGTGGGGGCACCTGGAGCAGACATAGGTTGGCACCCAAACCTGCATCCAACTACACAGGACCCCAGCCCAGGGCGGGCAGATCCCTCAGTGGCGGCCCACAGAGCCCAGGCGAAGGACATCAAGACACGAGTGGGCACCACATACCGCCAAGAGAACTGGGGGTCCTCCTGGGCCAGGGATGACCACCAAGTTACTATGGCCATGGGAAGGGGCAGGCCCCTGGGCTGACCCCCACCTGCGGGCCTGGCATTCCGACTGTCTGTCTCCTCCTGGGGCAGGGCAGGCACAGACCCTCACTGACCTTCAGTTTTGGGGGGCTGGTGAGTCCTAAAACCATACTTCCCCTCGGGGTCTAGGCAGCGAGACCACAGTAGGAAGCTTAAAGCTATCATCAGTGAGCACTGGGCAAGTCCCACCCCACAGGGACCTGATGAGGGGACAGTCAGGAGACCAGGGTGGGGCTGGGCATGGGGCCTGACCTGCCACACGCAGAACGCGGCATTGGGTGGCAGCACAGTCGTACTGGGCCAGGGAGCCCCGAGAGCAGGAGCTGAACAGGAAGCTGCCGTCGGGGCTGGTGGCCAGGCCGGTGACAGCTCCTCGGTGACACCTGCACCACACGGGGATGCCCACTGCCTTGGTCCTGAACTGTGCCATCCCAGACCTTCATGGCTGGGCCTGGCCAAATCCCCAAGGGGCAGTGCAGGACAGGGGCTTCCTTTGGGCGGCCCTCTCCCACCCTGCCCAGCCACCCACACATGCCAGGGGACCCCACACACGACCCAAGCTTCCACCACGGACATCTATGGGGCCAGTGGCGGGCTAGGCACCCACCTGTGCTCCACCAGGACCTCAGTGGCCTCCAAGCTGAAGGAGCAGACGGCCCCGCCACTGAAGCCGCAGAAGAAGGTTGGCTGTGTGGGGTGGAAGGCGATGGCACGTGGGGCCTCCTTGGGTGACGTGAAGTCGTACAGCTGGAGGGTGGGGTCCGCGTGAGAGGGCAAGGCTGAGGACTACTGACTGGCCACAGAGCCTGACAGCCAGTCTTTCTTCAGGTGGCCTGAACCCTTGGCCCCCACACATATGCGGAAGGACAGAGGGCACCCCAGGCCTCCCCCACCAGCCCCACGTGTGCCTCGGCTCCACCCACAGGGCCTCAGTGTGGCCTCGGTCCCCTAGTCTCTCCTTCCTCGCTGGCTCCCCTCCAGCAGCACCCACCTGCTGCAGGGTCACCAGGTCCCAGACCCGGACAGTGTGGTCCTGGGACACAGTGGCCAGGTGCTCCTGCCTGCACTTGGTGGCGAGGGCCAGCACCAGGGCAGTGTGGGAGCGCATCAGCACGCTGTACTCCCGGGATGGGACGTCCAGGAAGCCCAGGTGGCCCGAGGAGGTGGTGGACAGCACACGCAGGCCATCGGGGCTGACGCAGACCGAGCTGATGGGGCCCTCGTGCTCTGCAGGCAGGGGACCAGGCACTAGGGCCAACCTGCGCAGGCTGCACCTCCCTCCCTGCCCTCCCAGGACAGAAACTCTTTACCCAGAGCCCCGTCTCCCTGTGGGCTGGGACAGGCAGCTCCCCCATGACCACCCCCTCCTGGGCTCAGCAAGGGTGGACCTCAGGGACCAGGCCATAGCCCCTTGGAGCCCCCGACTGCAGTCCAGCCCAAGGACCACCCGGGGACATGGTCCTCCTGCGGCGGCCCCACCTGCCTCCAGGAGCACGGAGGAGAAGTCCAAGGGCCAGAGGCGCAGGTAGCCATCCTCTGAGCCCACGGCGCACGTGACCTGGGAGACACTGAGGCTGCTGATGGCGATGCCGGGGCCTAGGGGGCAGGCAGTGTCAGCCCAAAGCATCGAGCTGCTGCCCCCAAGCAGCAGGGGACCCACCTACCCGAGCTGAAGGTCTGCTTCTTTGGGAGGGGGCCGCTGGGAGTCTGTGTGGGTAGGAGGCGGCGAGCATGTCGCACAGCCATGTGCTGGTGGTCGATCTCCAGGATGTGGCCACTGCGGCCGCACACATAGCTGCCAGGGGAGGTGACATGTGAGGACCAAGAAGGCAGGTGGGAGCAGGACTCTCCTGGTCAGGGAAGGAGAGCAAGGCTCACAGTGTGCAGCTGTCCAGGTCCTGCCCAAAAGCCAGGTCAGTGAACTCCAGCGCGTGGTGCTCCCCTAGGTCCACGGCACAGGAGCGCAGCCCCCCACGTCGCAGCCGCCACAGTCGCACACCACCCCGCCCACACGATGCCATCCTGCAAGGGTAAGGGAGGATGAGCGCCACCCAAGCGCCGCAGGAGACCCGAGGTCAAGGACGGAGAGGAGGGACAGGACCGGTGGGTTGGCCCCCAACGAGGCCCAAGGGCTGCCGAGACCCCATCCCAGCACCTCGGGTGGGCGGGCTGCCCAGTCACCTGGTTTCATCAAAAAAGGCGACCTTGAATGCCTGGATGTCAGCGTCAGTGTGCACCTTCGTGAGAAGGACTGCCTCGCCACCTCGCCCCACCTGGGCAGTGTCCCAGGCCACCACCACCTGCAACAAGCCCACGCTGAGCGCCCCCAGCCCGGCCTCCACCAGGCCTCAGCTCTGCCTCCCACAGAAACCAGTTCAGGTGCCTGGCTGGTGAGGGTGTAGGGACGTTGGCCCCCATGGCCCGGAGAAGCCCACACATGCCCGACCAAGCCCCTGCAGAACAAGACACCGACCCTCAAGCAGAGGGAGGCCCCAGGTGAAACGCCAGCTCTTCAGACGTGCCCGACCTCAGAGACGCTGACATGTGCGACACAGCCAGCTCAGTGCTACAGAGCATGCCGCCCAGCAGAGCGGGGCCAGCTATTGAAGCACCAGCAGAAAGGGACACTCTACAGTTGGCTCCGTCCGAGAGGACTCTGGTGAAACACGAGACCCTCCGCCTGCACCCTGGGACGGGCCACTCCACCTCCCGGCCCAGCCCCGTTACCGTCCTCCCGTGGCGGTCCTTGCCAGTGCCGCAGAGCAGCGCCCCGCTGTCAGAGAAGCTGCGGGGCGAGAGGAGGGGGTCAGCGTCGCCGGGGCTGGCACCCACGCTGCTCAGAGGCCCTGCACCCACCTGAGGGAGCAGACAACATGGACCGGGCTCCGGAAGAGAGACAGGCAGGCCCCGGTCTGGAAGTCCCAGAGGCGCAGCATGCTGGGGGCCCGTGCTTGGGCTGAGGCCAGCAGTGAGTTGCTCCCGTCCAGCGCCAGGGCAGAGACCTGCAGAGGCAGCAGGTTGAGGCGGGGGTGTGGCCTCCAGGCCGAGTCACCCTGGCCCGGGGGGGGCCCACCTTGTCCGTGTGGCCAAGGAAGAAGCGCTGCTGCCGGGTGTCAACGTGCAGCATGACGATGACCGCGTGGCAGGGGTACACGACGGCGGCCCCATCCTTGGTCCACAGAGCCTGCACACAGGGGCCAGAGGCTGAGGTCATGGACTGGTTGGCCTCATCTCCCCCCAACACACCCCTCCCCATGTCACATGCATACAAGTCACTGAAAGAACAGAGAAAGCACACGTATGTGTGAACACACAGATACACACATGTACACGCAGAACCTCCCCCATGCCTTGTCCACAATACAAGACGCTGGATTCAGGTCACAGAAGATGGGAAGGCCCCCAAGGACTTGGAGCCTGGGGCCAGGAGGGCCTAATAAGCTTCCGACTGCCCCCCCACCACAGGGACCCACAATCACACCCACGCTGGTCCATGTGGCCAGTCTGGATCGTGGCTGACAACACAGAGCAAAGCTGTCAAGAGCAAGGGGGGCCCCGGGCCTGTGGAAGTTTGAGTGCTCGGGCCGGCGCTGACCCGGCTGGTGCCCACAGAAGGACGAGGGGAGGCCTGCAAAGGAGGCGCTGGGGAAGCACCCAGGAGCCGCATGCGGACACAGGCAGGTCCAGGGGTGAGGGACCTGACATCCTGAGAGAGCTCAGATGTCCACGCAGCTACCTCAGGGGGACACAGGGTCTTCCCGCTGCGCCCTGTGTGTGTCTGACGCTCACACAAGCCAACAAGCGCATGGGACGCCTCACCCATCTGGTGCTGTGGCCCCCGAAGCCGATGACCCCCTTGAGCCTCAGGATGGGGTCTGGGAGGAAACTCTGAAACAAACCCCCAGTGAGACTCCGGGAGGGAGGCCCATCCCCTTGGGTCCACCCCACCCCCGGCTGCTCCTGCCTTCCGAGAAAGCCACGCGCTCCTGGGTGGTTGCTTTATGGCAGCAAACCAGGATTCCGGTCACAGTGCCAGACCCTCTAGGGACCCCGGGTCCTGCCCCTGCCTGGAGCCCCAACACCACCTGGGGCTGGAGTTGGGAGCGGTATGCCAGCCCCTCCTTACTCTTTGTTGAAAGCAGTTCTTGCCCAAAGCTGCCTGCTGCCCGCTCTGCTCTCTGCAGGGAGACTGGAAGAGAGAGGACCATCAGAGCCCAGCACGCACGGCTTGTGGGGAGCACCAGCCCAACAGCCCCCAACCCCTCTCTCATCAAGGGCCCCCCACCCCAATGGCATGGCCCACCCTGCCTTCCTCAGGATGGGCACTCACCTCATGCGGGGCCACATCCTCCGGGGCCACAGGCACCACAGCCAACTCATGGGCAGACACATGAACGTTGGTGCTGTTCACACATTTGTCAGTGGCCTCTGCCCAGGCCGAGGGCTCTTGGCCACGGCCACTAGGGCCACCCACACTGGAGACCTCCAAGCGCTCACAGGACATGCTGATCTCTGGGAGGGGCCTGGGTGCCGAGGGGACTCGGCAGGACTGGTAGGGGACAAGCACCCGTCAGCACCCTGGGGTCATGACCCCCAGCCCCATCTCCAGGGGCACAGGGGCACTCACAGCTGCAGGGTCATGCATCTGGACCTCGGGGGACATGCTATCCTGTGTGGGCTTGTTGAAGGGTGCTGGGTGAGGGAGAAGCCGTGGCACGTGCCCCAGGAAGGCCGCCGTGGAGCTGAGAGCTGCCGAACCCGTGGAGCAGAGTGCAGAGAGGCCTGGGGGGGACGTGGCCACAATGCACTGGGCAAGGGGTGGTAAGGGGCAGCCATGGCCCCTGGCGTCACCCACCCTCCAGGAGAGAAGCCATACCAACAGCTGCAGCCCACCCTTCCACCCCCGTGCCCCGACAACCCCTCCCAGCTGGAAAGCTGGAGGCTTCGAGGTGCCCTGCACACGACCTCCCAACGGCTCTGGGACCCCGAGACGACCTCCAGGATAGCCCCGGCTCCTGCAGGCACCACACTGCCGGGCCCCCCTCCCGCTGAGCTGTGGGCAGCCTGCAGGCCTCAGCCCAGGGCCCCACTGACCCCACAGGCCCACCTGCCTCAGGAAGGGAACCGCTCTTCTGACCCAGCGTGGAGACTCCTTTGGAGCTGTCGCTTGGAAACCTGGGTGGGGAAGAGAGAATCAGCACCCAGGGGCCGCTCTGCCCTCCCCCGACCCGGCCTCCCTAGGGACAGACAGAGCTCACCGGATGTGGACATAGCGGTCGTGCCAGCTCTGCCCCTTCGGCACTGGGAATGCCATTTCTCGTGGCATGGGGGTGACAGGCAGCTTTGCCCGCCGGGCCTCGGGGGCCGTGACAGCTACGAAGAGCAGCATGGCTCCAGTTTGAGAGAAGCCTGTCCAGCTCCCTCTCCCAGCCCAGGCAAGACTCAACACCAGGTGCCAGCAGGGCATCGCCAGACCCCCACAGGTGCCTCGGGAGCTGGGAGACATGTTCACCAAGTACCAGGGATGTGCTCCCCTCCCCTGCCCCTGGCTGAGAACCCAGGGTGGGAGGAGGGGAGAAAGGAGGGAGTGGAGGCCAACACACAGGGAGTGGGAGCAGGCTGCAGGCTGAGCACAGGGCGTGGGGCATGGCCCTCACCGGGGTCGAAGCACAGGTCGCTGGTGTAGAGGTTCCTGACGAGTAGGCTGGCACACAGCCTGATGCTCTTGAGGTGTCCATAGCGCCGGTTCAGGTAGACCAGGAGAAGGTCGTGCAGGTCGAGCTGCAGGCAGGTCCAGCGGGCGCCAGTGGGGGGCACACCCGCTGCGTCTGCAGGACATGAGCCAAAGTCAGCACTGACCCTCACCAGCCAGCCCACAGCACCCGTCTTTGGCCTGCCCCCACGCCCAGGGCCACAACCACTTGTCTCCCCACCCAACTCCCTGCCCCCGGCTAGAGGGTGCCCCCCCAGGCCATGAAGGAGCCTGAATAGGCCCGCCAACCTGCGCGAGAGCCAGCACTGCCTCCCTCTCTGCCCTCAGGCTGCCTCTCCTGGAACATCCATGCCCCATTCACACCCCACCTCCATGTCACCTTTCCTGGGTGTTCCGGCCTCACAGATGAAAGGGAACTGAAGCCACGTGGCCGTGGACTTGAACTCCTTGAAGAGGCTGGAGAAGGACACGCGGATGACCTGGCTGTCCTGCGGGGACAGAGCTCACCGGTGAGAAGGCGAGAGAGCATGGCAGGAGCGCAGGGCCCCCACGTGCAGCCCCAGGTCCCAAGCTCCGCACCTCGGTGGACACGTCCAGGTGGATGACGAAGTGCCTGGGGGGCAGGGGCCGGAAGAGCACATACAGGTATCGTCCTGTCAGCCCCAGGGACTGGGTGCCGGTTCTGGGGAGCTGGATGTAATTGCTGGCAGAGACGGACCCCCGGACGCGATACACGGTGCACTTCAGGGTCTTGTCCTGGAGGAAGACGGGAGCCAGCGTCCCCCACAGACCCAGGGAGCCTCGGGAGGGCACGACCGCGGGACCTTCATGGGGTGCCACCATGTGCACCAGAAGAGGAGGGGCCCCTACCTCCTGCTGCCCGGTCTGGGCCCACTCACCATCACGGTGGCCACGTCGCCCTCCTTGGCGGACCGCTTCCACTCGTCCACCTTGAAGTGTCTGAAGACACTGAGGAACGGGTGCTGCCACGCTGGGGAACAAGCAGGCATGAGGCCCTGCCCCCAAGTGCCCGACCCCGTGCGGGGCCTCGAGACCCTCGGGGGAGAAGACCAGGAGCTGGGGCCGCGCGCTCCCGGCGGTGACAGCATCCACAGTGCGGGGCCCCGGCCAAAGGTGTCTCGGCACCGACCCTCCCGCGGGCCCGGGCGGCGCGGTCGCTGCGACGCGGCGCTGGACCCCGACCCCGGGCCCTGCCCCCGGGGCCCCGGAACCCCGGAACCCCGGACCCCACCCGCCACGCACCACTACCTCGCGCCATGGCGCCGCCGCTCGCGCTTCCCGCCTCGGCCGCCGCGCCCCACGCAGCGCACGCAGCGCGCGCCTAGCAACCGCCGCCTGGCAACGGCGCCACTTCCGCCACACAGCGACGCCAGGCCACGTGACCACATGCGGGGGCGGGGCCGGGCCGCATGACCGCGCCGGGGCGCCACCCCCATCGCAGGTCCACGGCGTCCCGGGCGCCCCGGGATCCTGTCCAGCCTGCTTCGGCCACCCTTCCGCCGTCGCGCCCCAGCTCCTGCGGCCACCCGGCAGCGGGGACCCTAGGGACGCTCTCTAGAGCGGCTGTGGGATGCGGGGAGGTTCCTGACTCGGGGGCGCGTCTGTATATCCGGGATGAGACGCACCCCCGTATTTGTGGGGCTGCACTTGGCAGGTGCTGTCTGCACCCGACAGCCAGGCTGCCACCCCAGCCCCCGCTGCTGGAGAGCCCTCTGGAGGCAGCGTCCACACCGGGGTATTCCACTTTGTCTTGTGTCGGCCGCAGGCAAGGTCACACTGCTCAACAGGCAGTGTCCCCCAGGGCCCTGGGGGCTAGGCAACCCGAACTCCCACACTTGTGCCCCTAGACCTGTGGGACACCTTCGCCCACTGTCCCACAGCCAGGCCTGGGCGATTCAGACACAAGACCAGGCGTCCTGAGACCAGGCCCCAATTCTGGATGGCTGAGATCCCGCCCCAGGGCCAGTTAGGTAACATGTCTGGGCCTTGAAGGGGGAGTGGGCGTCAGGTCTGGCAGGGTGGGGTCCACAGACTTCCAAGCAAGATGAGCTGGCCCCGGCATCTCTGTCAGGAGGACACAGGAGGGCAGCTGGGCGAGAGGCTGAGGGCTGGACTTGGGCAGAGCTGTGGCCTTGGGGGATGGGGCTACAAGGGGAAGTTGGGCTGGGCCTGGTGCTGGGACACAAGGATCCACCGCCACACGCTAAGTAAAGGACGCTCCAAAAGGGCAGTTTTTTGATTTTATTATCCTGGAGCTCCTCCCTGCCAGCCCCAGGGGCTGGTCCTGGGGCACAGTGAGCAGGACTGAGGTCAGACAGGTTCACCCCTGGCCCTGGCAGCCTGGGACAGCTGGGCCAAGGGGTCAGCAGGTGCAAAAGTCCAAATTCTGGCACTTCAGGTGTGGCTGGCGCCTGGCCAGGCCCAGGGTGAAGCACGGCCTGCCGTGGCGGGCAGACAGGGCGCCATGGTCCTCTCCTCGCAGAGGGTCCGCGTGGGGCAGGCCCAGGCCCTGCACGGGCAGCATTCCTTCTGAGGTGGCCACTAGGAGCAGTTAGTGATTCTGGCCAGGAACTGCTGTGCCCACCACTCATCCAGGTCGATGGGCACGAAGTCTGTAGGCAGAGCAGAAGGCTAGGCAGTGAAGCCCCCCCCACGCAGTCGGCCTCTCTCCCCTCCAGCTCACAAGCCCTTCACCCGGACCCCCCATGTAGCAGGTGCCAGGAAGAAGTGGGTCAGGTTTGTCCCCTCCCCAATCCCCTGGGGTTAAAATCTAGCAGGGCCCAGGTCAGGGTGGGAGGGAGTGGAGGGGACTTGGAGGGCAGGGGGGCTCACTCTGTAGCCGGGGGTTGGGGGTCCTCTCCACGTACTGCACAGGCCTCGGCCCACTCTCACCGGCTGGGCCACCACCCAGCTGCTGCTCCACTTGTTGCCAGGCTATGGGGAAAAGGTGGTCAACTGAGCCAGGGCCGTGGCACCCTGGACCCCAGCCCAGAACTGGAAGTGGGTAGCCTGCTGGACAGTCGCAGGACACCCAGGCGAACCCAGCCTTTTGGCTGCTGTGTCAGCCTACAGTCGGAAGAAGACCAGTGGCCCAGGCCATGCCCTCGGGCCTCAACACTACCTTCGGACACAAATCGGACGTTCTCCTCGTGGGCCAATGTGTAGGTCTCCTGGGTCCCCTCGAGGGATGGGGATGTGGTGGGGGGCCGCCGACCATTCACCCGATTGAACACAAGCCTCGGCCCCGGACTGTGGGAATAGGGAGAAGACGGTCAGCAACCATGCCAAGCCCAGGTGCTACCTGGCAGAGCTGCAGGAGCAGCCTCAGGCCACACCCACTGTCCCCAGGCCAGGCCCAGCCTGGGGCACTTCCCCAGACCGCAGGACAGTGGCGTGCTGTAGCTGGTGGGCGAGGCCTGTCTCCAGCGGGCACGAGCCCCCGGCAGCTCAGCTCACCCCTGCAGCCCCTGGTCCTGAGGTAGGCCTGTGACTGCAGGCCGCGGAGGCTCCCAGCTCTCTGGGTCCCAGATCCCCGGCAGGGCTCCATGCTCCAGGCACACAGGTGTCCCTCAGCCAACCCCACTGCCACCTCCCCTATATTGGCCAGGCCTGCAGCCAGTCAGGCAGTGTCCTGACCAGTGCCACCAGGTCACCTTGTCCCAACCCCACGTGCCAGGCACAGTTCTTAGGCACCTGCTCCCCCACAGAAGCTTTTCCGAGTCACGGACACCTGCAGCATGGGAAGAAAGACCCAAGCAAGAGCCAGGCGGCCTGTGCCCTTCCCTCTCCCCAGCTGCCCCAGGCCCCATGGGGACAAGCCCCAAAGTCTGGTCTGGTCAAACAGCGAGGAGTGCGGGTGGGCCATCCTGAGCGGGGCAGCTGTGACGGCAAATCGGGCCCATCCCTGCAGGCCCCAAATGGGGTAACGCTCTTGCCCACAGGGGCGGGAATGCTGAGAGAAGGGCTGGCCCCTGGGTGCTGGAGCTCAGCCCCATGGGCACTCGATGTCCAGGGAGGTGCTGGGCCCAGCCCTGTGCACACGAAGCCTAGGACGGGGCCGTGGAGGGAGCAGGGCCGCACCTACAGCAGGAGGTGGGAGCCGGGAGTCCTGGGCTGTACGTGCCACTCCGCCAGGCACTCGCGGTCCCGCCGACCTGCTCGCCATCCTGGGCTCAGGTGCCCCACCGCCGCTCGGGGTTCCTCCTCGGCTGAGAAGGGCACTAAAATAAAGAGGAGCGTCTTGAGGGGCACCGGTCCCACCAGCTCCAGGCCGGCAGGGTCTGGTGGCCACAGAAAATCTAGAGAGATGGGGCTCCTCCCAGGCCTGAGCTGCACAAACCAGAGGAATGTAAAGGTTCGTCTCAACTTGGGCAATCCCCTGGCCTGCCATGCAAGGCCGAAAACTCTAGGAAAGTTTGGAGACTGGATGTTGAAGAAGGGGCAAAAAAGGGAATTGCAATCAAGGGTTGTGGAATCACAGGGACCAAGGCACTGGCCTGGTGGGGCACAGAAGGGGTCCCAGCAATCTGGTGCCTGCCTGCCCCCTGTCCCCTGCTGGCAGTTATGGTTACATAAGGCTGCTCCACGGGCCCTCTGGGGAAAAGGGCACTGGCTTCCACGCGCACCTGTGGACGAAGGCCACCCTGTGCCCGCTCCCAGGGACACTGACCAGCTGACCTGCAGGCAAGCTCCAGCTGACAGCGCCTGAGTCCCTGCTCAGTGCGACACAGGCATCCTCTCGCTTAATCTCCTCCATGACCCCCCCGGGAGACCACCCACCCCTTTTCAGCCCAGAAACCTGGGCTCAAGAGGGAAGTGACCTGTCCAAGGTCACATGCTGTGAGTGGGTGGCAGTGTCAGGACTTTACACACCTGTCTGACCCCAAAGCTGCCACCAAGTACAGCTCCCAAGCCACCTCCCCACCCACTGCAGCCTGCTGTCTGCCCCTGCCCCGTCAGGGGGTCACATGCCCCGTTTTATCTTCCCCGCAACAGCTGACATCTCGTTTGTCCTATTCTCTCTCTCTAGTCGGGAGGGAGAGCTCATCAGAGGCGCAGACCCATGAGGGCTCTTCACGACCACAAGCAGCACCCAGACCCAGGCCGGGCAACAACACAGGCCCGCACATTCAGCCAGTCACTGAGTGTTTGCGGCGCGCCAGGCCTGGAGGACGAGCAGTGGCCCCTGCACCCCCTCCCTCCCAGAAAGGCGCTGCAGAGACAAGAGCAGAGAAGGTGGCAGGAAGTCTTGGAGCGATTTTAGAGGGTGACCCCTGAGAAGGTGCAGGAGTGGGGCTGGGGGCTCCTCCGCGGGGAGGACCTGCTGGCTGCTGGGACAGTGCGGGGGTGGGGGGCGCCGCTCAGGGAATGGAGAGTGACCTCGGAGGGAAAGGGACAGCAAGGCCAGCACACACTCTGAGTGCTCACCACTCCCCTGCAGCCAGCAGGAGACAGCGGCACACAGGACTAGGGGACCCAGCTCGTCAGCACCCTCCTGTCCGGGGACCTGGCAGGCTGCTGTGTGCGGGCTAGCTCAGGGCCGGCTGAGGGCGGGTGTGAGGCCTCCAGGGGGTTTTAAGGGCTCTGCACCATCTTTCCCATCTCTTTCCCCAGCTCCCTCAACTCTGCCACACATGCCCCCTGCCTCCCCGAGCCTCGGGCCATGGAGAGGGTGGCAGCGGGTTTCTCCAGGTAAGGGGTGGCTCCCTGCCTGCGTGACCAGTGGTGTCAACACACCTATGCCTCATTTCCTCCCCTGGGAGGTAGGGCAGCTGTGAGGACCAAGGCCAAAGTCACAAGACAGTGTGACAGCACAGCCCAGGTCCCGGGGAACGGCCCCCGAGGCCCCATGCACCTCCCTCCCCAGGATGCACCTGTGGCTGGCCTGGACCGGCTTCCTCACTAGGGTCCTGCCCCACATGGTCAACATGCCCCCAGCAGGAGACCCCTGGAAAGGGCCTCAGCCCAGAAGGGTCCCCACAGGCAGTGCGATCTGTGGCACCTGGGGCCAGAACTGAGGGGGAGGGGCAGGCTGGGGCCCTACAGCACACTACTCCGGACCTCCTGGCCAACAGCAGAGGCTGTCTGTCCTGGCTTGGGAATCTCTCCTTCCACACACCCTCCTCCTGAGCCCCTCAGCACTGCCTCAATGGGGACAGTCTGCTGCACCCACTCACAGCCTAGGCCAGAGCCTTGGGGCCTGTGTGGGCCTAGACCACAGCCCAGAGCCCAGGAAATGCAGAGAATGCATGAAACCGAAGGCTGAGGGCTCCAGCTGAAAAAGTAAAAGGTTCGGCCCCGGTGGGTGATGTGGCACCAAAGTGGTGGGGTCAAGCCTCTCCTCAGACTCTGCGGCACAGACATGACCGCTGGTCAGGGAACGACAGGCTCTAGGAGCCCCCAGCATCTTGGGGTCCTCCAGCACCCAACCAGGGTATCTGGGGTGAAGGGCAGAGAGGGCAGCGGTCCGGCAGGGCCGGAGGGAACCACGTGCACCTCTCCTCCAGTGCGCAACGCAAGCAAAGGGAGGGAGAGGCCAGGGCAGCTTGCCTCAAACCTTGG